>NC_057864.1:171977563-172306563 GCF_019393635.1 Dromiciops gliroides | reverse complement strand
AAAAATATTGAGGTATATCTTTCCTCTAGAAATGATGCACAGTAAAGATTCTACTCCTATCATGTTGAATTTCCAATATTTTTCTCATGGTAGTTGAAAATATTTAAAACCAAAATATTAGACAATGCATACCATACTTCTCTTAGGAATATTTTCCTCTTAAAAACAAAAAAAAATTAATTTAAAGACTCTCAGTGGGATGAACAAATGCAAAAATATTGGAGCACCTTCCCTCACCTAATGCTCTAGCAAAATGAGTCGCTTCTTCTTTAGAAGGGCTTTTTTTGAAGACCCATTTTATTTCCTCTAAGTAAAAACATCTTACTTTGGAGGCAAAGATTCCACCCTCAGTGTCTAACCTACAATATGTTCACTAGATACTTGTTTAATTTCTAGAACCCATTCTATTCAGGCTCTCTTGGGGGTATAAAATTTCTTTGTATGTCCTACAAAAAAATTCTTCACAAGAGCCATGATAATAGGATGGGCTCTTAACTTGGGTTCTCTGAACTTGGTTTAAAAAATATATATATATATATATATATATATATATATATATATATATATATATATATACACATACACACACATATGTATGTACATATATACATATAGTGATAACTATTTCAATATGATTTGTTTCTTTTGTAATCCTAAGTATTTTATGTATTTAAAACATTAGTGTAGTTTTCAACCCCTCCATGCCTTAATATGCCGTTTCATCAGTTGATGTGGTCAAGCACTCATCTAGTATCTGGGCCTATGGTAAGACAGATCCTTGAATAGAGCTTGGCTAGGCTGGTCCTTGGATAATAGGCTCCTCTAGATTAGCAGTGCCTGCCATGATGTGTTTTCTGCTGGCATAGCTCTGGATAACCCAAGCTCCCTCCGCACTATGGGGTAGCATTTGGGTAGGACTGCAGTAGAGTACAAACATTACCTTTTAAATAACATTTATTTATTTATTGTTTATATGATATTACCTGCTTTATAACAATCAGAACAATCCCAAAAGGGAATGTGCTGCCTTGGAAGGTGGGGAATTTCTTTTCTATTTTTCTTCTTTTTTGTGTGTGAGGTAATTGGGGTTAAATGACTTGCCTAGGGTCACACAGCTAGTAAATATTAAGTGTCTGAGGCCAGATTTGAACTCAGGTCTTCCTGAATCCCGGGCTGGTGCTCTATCTACTGCACCACCTAGCTGCCTTTGTTCTTCTTCTTCTTCTTCTTCTTCTTCTTCTTCTTCTTCTTCTTCTTCTTCTTCTTCTTCTTCCTTCTTCTTCTTCTTCTTCCTTCTTCTTCTTCTTCTTCCTTCTTCTTCTTCCTTCTTCTTCTTCTTCTTCTTCCTTCTTCTTCTTCTTCTTCTTCTTCTTCTTCTTCTTCTTCCTTCTTCTTCTTCTTCCTTCTTCTTCTTCCTTCTTCTTCTTCTTCTTCTTCTTCCTTCTTCTTCTTCTTCTTCTTCTTCTTCTTCTTCTTCTTCTTCTTCTTCCTTCTTCTTCTTCTTCTTCTTCTTCTTCTTCTTCTTCTTCTTCTTCTTCCTTCTTCTTCTTCTTCTTCTTCTTCTTTTTATGGTGACTTTCTATTTTTAAAAAACTTTATTTAGAATTTTCCCCACATTGCATGTAAAAACAAATTGTAACATCAATTTTTAAAACTTTGTGTTCCAAATTCTCTTCCTTCCTGCCTATCCCCCCATAAGAACTCAAGCAATTCAATATGTTATACATGTGCAGTCATGCAAAACAGCAGACAAAAAAAACTTTAGAAAAAGGAACTAACAACAACAGAATATATTTCCAATTGTATTTAGATACTATCAGTTCTTTTTCTGTAGATGGACTGCATTAAATGATATTTAAAAACCAATTTAATGTGGAAATATGTTTAACATGATTGTAATGTATAACCTATATCAAATTGCTTACTGGCTTCGGGAGGTGAGAGGGAAGGGAGGATGAGAGAAAAATTTGGAACTCAAGAAGTATCTTTATATGTAATTGAAAAAATTAAAATAAATGAATTTTTAAAAATAAATAGAAACCAATTTAACCACAAGAGTGAAAAGCAGGCTTGTGATAAGAAATGGTTAGACACCTAATAATCTCTCCTCAAGCAGGAAAGTGATTAAACACCTAAAGTTCTTGCTTCAGCTGAGTCTGCTCATGAGACATGCCAGATACCACTACCCATTTCAGAGTAAAGTACCTGGGCCCTTCTCCAAGACTTTCAGTACTTTAGAGGCAACAGTTAAGGATTGGTGAAGCACTGGCATTTTGTCTTGCCCTTCTGCTGTACTATGCTCTATTCATCAAAACAGACTCAACGGGGGAGGGGGGTGTCAGGAAATCACAGATATAGAGCTAGATGGGACCACTAAGAGCAATGAATCTATTCATCTTGAAACCTTTGATCTCACTGAAGGAATTTAAAGATTTAAGGAAAGGATGGATTGTAAGACCCAATGATTTTAAGTCTGTACCAGGATCTTTCCTAGTCAATTACTTATATCCCAGTGTAAAGAAGAAGCAAACTTTACAAGCTTCATTAGATGAGCCTTTCCCAACCTGTACCCCTCCTCTCTTCACCCTTCTTGCTGAGATATACCACATAGTAGATGTACTGTACAGGATACTTTACAGTCAAAGTTTCCTGTGAAGTGGGGCTGTATGTTGGTATTTGAACAAACTTTCAGGAAAGGGTAAAATTCAGGAATTTTATTACATGGCTTATGGTCTCCTTTACTTTGCATTCTCTCCATTGCTCTACTCATGGCAAAGTGGCTCTGAATACTGTGAAGCAAGCATCTATAAATCTTTATTGATTCAGAAATCAGAATGTCAAAGTAAGCCTACTGAAGTAACCACAAGCATTTGCTTGTGCCAAGATAATAAATTATTATGCTCATTGACTAGCCTCTAGGGCTTTGGGGAAGTATGACCCAAAAAGCCAAGGGAGTTTTTTTACCTTACATCTTGTTGATGATTTTTGTCTTTCTACCATAGTCATTTCAGCAGCTTCCTAATTCTGTTTTTAACCTCTCCCCTTGCCCCCTGAAAACTACTAAGCAAAAGCATGCAATACAGTGACTGTATCTGCCAATGTATATAATATTTTATTTCACTGGTGCCCTCTCCCTCTGTTGGGAAGAAGGAGGTACACTGTATTTCACTTTCTATTCTCTGAGATTTCCATTTCCTTTTAGAGCTCTCTCTTTTTTTTTAATGTCATAACCAGTTGTGTGTATTGTTCCCTTGGGTTTTCGGCTTATTTTGTTCTGCATCAATTTGTACAAATCTACCCATGGTTCTCAGAATTCCTTATACCTGTCATTTCTTGCTGCACAATAATATTTAATTATATTCATAGTCTGTTATCTTTTTCCAGACATTTTTTTTACTTCTCTGCTTTCAGAAGAATATTTTGGCATATATGGAATTTTTCCTTTGTCTTTGACTTTCTTGGGATACGTACTTGTAGTAGAATTGCTGTGTCAAAGTCCAAACTTATATACAGAACAGTTGGATAATTTCACAGCTCCACTAACAATGTATTAGTATACTTGTACTCCTACTGCCACTTCAGTATTAGCTGTGCCTATTCTTAGTTACTTTTAAAAAAATTATAAAAGTATTTTATTATTTTCCAGTTACATGTAGAGATAGTTTTCAGCATTTGTCTTTATAAGATTTCTAGTTTCAAATTTTTCCCTTCCCTTCCCTCCCTCCTCCCCCTCCCCAAGACAGCAAGTAATCTGATATAGGTTATATATGTACAATAACATTAAACACATTTCTGTATTAGTCATGTTATATAAGAGAAGAATCAGAGCAAAAAGGAAAAACCTCAAAAAAGAAAAACAACAGCACCAAAAACAAAAGAAATAGTATGGTTCAATCTGCATCCATATTCCACAGTTCTTTTTTTTTTCTTCTGGATTTGGAGAGCCTTTTCCATCATGAGTCCTTTGGAACTATCTTGTACCGTTGTATTGCTGAGAAGAATCAAGTCTATCACAGTTGATCAACACATAATGTTGATGATACTGTGTACAATGTTCTCCTGATTCTGCTCATATCACTCATCATCAGTACATGCAAGCCCTTCCAGGTTTCTCTGAATTCCTCCTGCTCATCGTTTCTTACAGCACAATAGAATTCTATTACATTCATATACCACAACTTGTTTAGCCATTCCCCAATTGATGGGCAGCTCCTCAATTTCCAATTCCTTGCCACCACAAAAAGAGCAGCTATAAATATTTTTGTACATATGGGTCCTTTTCCCTTTTTTATGATCTTTTGGGGATGAAGACCCAATAGTGGTATTGCTGGGTCAAAGGGTATGCACAGCTTTATAGCCCTTTGGGCATAATTCCAAATTGTTTTCCAAAATGGTTGGATCAGTTCACAGTTGCACCAACAATGCATCAGTGTTCCAATTTTTCCACAGCTTCTCCAACATTTATTATTTTCCTTTTTTGTCATATTAGCCAGTCTGATAGGTGTCAGGTGGTACCTCAGAGTTGTTTTAATTTGCAGTTCTCTAATCAATAGTGATTTAGAGCATTTTTTTTCATATGACAATAGATAGCTTTGATTTCTTCATCAGAAAACTGCCTGTTCATATCCTTTGACCATTTCTCAATTGGGGAATGACTTGGATTCTTATAAATTTGATTTAGTTCCCTATATATTTTAGAAATGAGTCCTTGATCAGAAGTACTGGCTAGAAAAACTGTTTCCCAGATTTCTGCCTCCCTTCTAATTTTGGATGCATTGCTTCTGTTTCTTAGTTACTTTTTTTTGAGGCAATTGGGGTTAAGTGACTTGTCCAGGGTCACGGTGTTTCTTAGTTACTTTTGCCAATTTTCATGGCATGAGGTGTAACCTCAGCAGTTATTTAATTTTCATTTCTCTTACTTTTAGGGTTTAGTGTTTTCATGTGGTTATATAGAGTTTGCGATTCTTCTTTGGAAGACTCTTCATATCCTTTGACTATGTATCTACTGAGGAATGGCTTGCCAATGGAGTTTTATGTGTAGTTATTATGGGTGCTATGTTTTAATATAGAAAAATACTATAAATCAATCAACAAATGTTTATTAGGTGCTTATTAAGTTCTAGGCACTCTATAATGCAATAGGAAAAATAGTGAACTGAGGCAGATAGGAACGGTGGTCACAAGGAACTCTACCGACATGGTAGTCTTGAGGAGAAGTAGGACTGTAGAAATGAAGGAAGCCTTGGGCTTGGAACCTTAGGTCTGGGGTTTAAATCTCAGCTCTACTACACGCAGCATGTGTGACTGGGAGACAAGGCACTTACCCTCCTTTGGCTTTAGTTTTCTCAAATGAAGGGATGAACCAGCTGATCTCTGTGGTGCCTGCTACAAGATTATGAGTAGCTGACAACATAAAGGCCCTTCATCTTGGAGTCTGTGAATTATCAAACCTACTTTGTCAATCATTAAAACATTTTGAAGCCCCTTTTAAAAGGCAATTCAAGGGGCAGCTAGGTGGCGCAGTGGATAGAGCACCGGTCCTGGATTCAGGAGTACCTGAGTTCAAATCCGGCCTCAGACACTTAACACACACTTACTAGCTGTGTGACCCTGGGCAAGTCACTTAACCCCAATTGCCTCACTAAAAAAAAAAAAAAAAAGGCAATTCAAGCACCGGTTCTAGGCCCTTCCCTCAAAGGCTTCAAATTCATAATACTTCCCCTTTAGAGCTTTGGATATGGGTTCTTGATGGGTAGTAGAACTCATAACTAAAATATCTAACCTGGAGGCAATTAAACTTTGCTTTCAATTGATGCATTTTGCAATAGTTGGTTGTTTTGGGTTACTCAGACAAGTTCTACAGATCAACAGGTAATAAAAATAACTATTGACAGCATTTGAAGATTTGCAAAGCATGCCCAATAAATGATGATTGATTATTAGACCCAACAATCTTACTTCGTCAATCATTAAAACATTCTGACCTTCTTCCCCTCTCCCCTTATCACATCCTCTAGATCTTCAGAACTATTGTTTGAGTTTTACAAACTATTTCAAGCCCAGGAATATTGTGCTATTGGCAGATTAGCATGAAAAACTCTAAACTGAAGAAAATTATATAACGAAATGAAGAATGGAAGGATATAAAGAATCTACAAAGCAGGAACTAATTTCTTTTTCACCTAAATTATAAGCTGCCTTGCTACAATACACACATATGTATACACTTGCAGGCATGCCCATTTCCAGTCCAAATGGGTTCATGTACTAAAAGAACAAGCTGTTTGCCATACCTTAAGTGACTCTTTTTCCATGAAACAATGTGAAAAACCGTGGAAACGATGAAAAGGGCACATAGGCCCATTCCATAAATCCATGCTGTGATCTTTTCCCAGCAGTCATCTGAGAGTCGATGGAGGAGGGCACTACCCACGATAGCAGGAACAATGAGTAGCTATGGAAACAGCACAGATAAATACTTAAGTTTTGCTGAATTTAGAACTTTGTTACTGCATATCACCTATGGGTTCCCATTCATCTCAGAAAAATCAAATCTCAAAATGAAACACTTTTTGCTTTTGGGTAATCACAATAAAGACTGCATAGAGTTGAAGATTCTTAGACTGCCTATTGTCATCACCTACCCTAATTTATGAAATCAATTGCTGTGACCAGACTTCATCCTACTGCCAGGCTCAATTTAAAGTTCTGGCTTAAAATACTCCAAATGTGATTTTTGTAGTACTACATAAGCCTTTTTTTTTTTTTTTTGGTCAAATTCTTGGGTACCTGTAGATTGTAAGTCTTTTTACAAGGCTTTCTCTTATTAACATGAAAAAGTTCTCCCCTAAAGCTCATTTATACAATACCACTCTAAGACAGACCAGAATCTCAGAAGCTGCAGAATAAATTTACCTTTTTGGTTCATTCTCTATACTCTCTGCCTGACCCAGATTTTTACAAAATATCTATAACATAGGGTCTTTTATTTCCCAAACCCTAAAGGAAATAAGCAACCTAATATCTGAACTAGAAAAATCTAATTCTGGATATAAATTGTAAAGATTTCCATTGCTTCCCTAACATAATTCTTCTTACTGCAACATCTAAACTTGATGTACGTCACAGAACATGAGGTCATACCCCTCCTACATGTCCTAGAGGATTTCCCGTTTAATTGAACAACTTCCCTTTCAACTCTTCAGTGTGGGGGTGAATTTGCTATTTATATAGCATGAGTCTATGGCTTCCCTTGTGAAACTCACAGACGTGATAAGCCAGGAAGGAATGGAGAGCTGAAAAACAACCTTCTAACAATTGTTTCAGCCACATCTTAAACACAACCTGTATGGTAAGGTCCGTCTATACATACTGGCTTTTTGTACCAGATTAAAGTACATGCTTATTTTGTACAAGACTATATTATTTTGTACAAGACCAAGTTTGGTACATGCTTATTTCAATACACATATGTATCTAAGGATCATTTTCATTGATTGGTACCATGTAAATATGTTAAATAAGTGTGTGTGTGTGTGTGTGTGTGTGTGATCAATATGTTCTATCTGGAGAAGCTACTGTATATCTATAAGTTCTGGAAAAAGAAACACCCTACCCAAACAAGGTTATAAGCAAATATTTCATTTTTATTCTTGGTAGCTCAATTATACCCCTGACCAGACGTTCTTAGTGGTTTGTCAGAAAACAATTTTCCTCAGAATCAATTATATTTTCAGAATGATTAGATTCATTGTACATTTGTTGGGGAGGGGAGGGAGGCACAGTGGCTAAAGGGTCTGCCTAGAAGTCCCTGGTGGTTTTTGATCCATGTTCGCTATGCCTCAGGGCAAGTCCCTTAAATACTCCGTGCCTCAGGAATTTTCCAAAACTAGAAACTGCAGAGCATTTTGTGGATCTAGATGGATAGAAGAAATTTCCTCAGCCTGGGACTTCTGACCCTGATAGAATACTAGGTCCAGACACCTTTTTCTCACTCCCAACAAATTAGCAATTTGCACCTCTATAAAACAAAGGGGTTGGACTAGATGATCTCTCAAGTATCCAGTTCTAAATTGTATAATCCTTAGTGCAATAGGGACCAAGTTAAGCCATATATCATTAGAAAGGTAGTTTGAAATGATAGGCAGGGGCAGTACCTCTCCTATTACTGAAGATGTACCAGTGTCTCGAAACTGTGACACAGTCCAAAACCAAAGTACACTGGAGTGTCATAGCATCCATATTATGTGACCAACTTTAAGGACAAATCATCTTGTAAAAGGGTCTTTTGGAATTTCAGCATTTTACCTCCTTGATGGGAGACAATATATGTTTACCTGTAGCTACATATTCTATTGCATATTGTGTTAAGATCTGGTTCCTAATAATAACATACGTATTTAACTGATATTTTATATCCTCCTATAAAGGACATCCAGGTATACCCCCAATAGAACTTGTTTTAGATTGCTTAGGAAACAATAGCTTAATCTTGGTATTAACATACATAGAAAAGAAGCTTTATGAAATTTGGTTTATCCTAAGCATTGAACAAATGACTTAAAAAATAAAACCTAAACCATTAGTGAATAAGAATACTTGGTGATCAAGTAATCCAATCATAAAAGCTGGTTTGCTCAGGGCTTATTCAGCTTCACAGTTCCTGAGAGGAAGACAGGTGATTATATACTGGGGAAGGAATGTGGGATAAGGAAATGAGAAGTATACAGCCATTCAAGTGCATTTCATAGAATCAAAGAATTTGGTGTTGGAATGGAGCTCAGTAGCCATCTAGCTCAATCTATACCCCAACAAGAATCCCAACTAGAACATACAAAGACAAGTAGCATCCAGCCTGCGCTCAAAGACCTTCAATGAGAAGGAATCTACTATTGCCCAAGGGAGTCTATTCCACTTTTGGACAACTCTGATTTGGGAGGAGATTTTTCTACCCAATATCAAACTTTAAATATCTCTGGAGCTTCAGCCCATGGCTGACCCAGGGGTCTGCCCTTTCTGGCCAAACAGAACAAGTCTAATATCCTCTTCGTTTGACAACCCCTCTCCACCCTCATTCAGTCGTTCCTTCTGTAGGCCAAATATTCCCTAGTTCCTTCAATCAATCACTCCTTATATGATGTGGAAAATCCTGTGTAAAAATCCTGGTGCTTTGGTATCCACTTACCTCAACAATATGGCAGTGTGATAGCTGCATATTTTCTACACTGGCTAAAATTATTTAATACCTTTTTTCTATCTTCTAAGAGGGTATCCATTGTTGCTTTAGTTTTCAGCCTTAAAAACTAGCCCTTACTGCCTCCCTTCAAGTGCCTAGTATTTGCTTATGCTGTTTTCATCCAAAAACATTTATATAAACCCCCATGCCAGATCAGTAAGGTAAATAAATTATTTACTGAATTATCGTGGACCCAAAAGTTTTGGATTAATCTGAAGGTGGGCACTAAATTTTAAGGAATCCCTGGGGAAAAGATAGGCTCCCAATAACTTTTGTCATTTTAAGCCAAAAAAGAGTTAAAGCACATTTGAAAAAGGTGAAAAATTTCTTCTTAGAGTTAGTATTCTTCTTTTTAAAAATTTAATTTAATTTAATTTAATTTTTGCAGGGCAATGAGGGTTAAGTGACTTGCCCAGGGTCACACAGCTAGTGTCAAGTGTCTGAGACCAGATTTGAACTCAGATCCTCCTAAATCCAGGGCCAGTGCTTTATCCACTGAGCCACCTAGCTACCCCGCTCCCCCAGCATTCTTCTTAAAATGATTCTCTTTATCTATCACTAGGATGTACTATTATTCACTCTATAAAG
The DNA here is from genome assembly GCF_019393635.1 of Dromiciops gliroides. Classification (NCBI taxonomy): domain Eukaryota; kingdom Metazoa; phylum Chordata; class Mammalia; order Microbiotheria; family Microbiotheriidae; genus Dromiciops; species Dromiciops gliroides. The sequence goes on along the minus strand of NC_057864.1, from coordinate 172,296,740 downwards.
ACCTCATCAGAGAGAACAAGGCCAAAATACAATCCATTTAATTGAAAGAGGGCTGCAAGTTTCCAAGGTGACTCAACACAAACCCCCTGGTAGGGTAAATAAGCATCATTTTGCCAGTGTCTTCCTTGGCTCAAAGATTGCAAATTCCACTGATTATGTATTACAGGTAATACTAAGAAACCCACTCTAGGTCACTGGGAAGAATTTAGAGGCTGGCTGACCAGCATACTCACTGCATGTGTGTAACAGTTAGCTGCATGTTCATAACAAGTAGGTTTATAGCGGCTGTTGGCTGGGGCCCGATGGTTCATGAACCTGGTAAAAACAAACAGACATCATGTTAAGAAAGCAATGGTGAAGAGTGGGTAGGGATGCCTTGTAGACAGCAGATAAGGAAGTGGTGATTAGAAATGCCTAATTACAAAATGAAAATAGCAGAAGTTATGGTAAGAAGGCTATTAGGTGGTGTTGGACTTGGAGTCAGGAAGACCTCAGTTCAAATTCTGCATCAAATGCTGTGGTTTAACACTGCTAAGTAACCTTAACCTCGCTCAGCCTCAGTTTCCTTGCCTGTAAAAGAGGGATAATACTAGAACTTCTCTTACAGAGTTGTTGTTAGAATCAAATTAAGATGGGGGCAGCTAGGTGGCGCAGTGGATAGAACACCGGCCCTGGAGTCAGGAGTACCTGAGTTCAAATCCGGCCTCAAACACTTAACACTTACTAGCTGTGTGACCCTGGGCAAGTCACTTAACCCCAATTGCCTCAATAAAAAAAAAAAAAGAATCAAATTAAGATGATGTTTACACATCTTTTACAGTGCTTTGTAAACATTAGCTAAATAAATGTTACCTATTTTATTTAATAGATACTGTAGGGGGAAAAACAAGTTACAGAAAAGATATGTACTAAACTGACAGCAAAAGATCTGTAATGTTTTGTTTGTTTAGCTAATTGTTCCTTTGGTTCATTTAAAAAGAAAAAAAAAACAAGACCTCACTAACCAATAATCAAATGTGTTTTTCTAAACTTATACAAATGCAAACATAGGGCACTCTTCTGGTCTTTAAAACACAAAGGAAGATAATGCATATGAATGGTTTCTATTATATTGCTTAATATATTCAGGTTAGACACCCTTCCATATAAACATCCCGAGGTGTTTTCTGCACACTAACTGTTTATGTCCCAGAACCCTAAGCCTACATGATTATCAGGGTTGTCCAACTAGTTCCTCAATATTATGTTACCAAGAAACGTTCCCACACAGGCAAGTAAATAAATGATACTTTGCTAGCTCAAGCCTAACATAAGTAGGTAGACTGTCCCCTGTTCTCTGCATGAATAAATGAGGTAGGCTCCAAACCTCACCAGGAGCACCCATTATTTTTCTTTTATTCCATCATGAGAAAGCTTAGTTTTCTTTTGGCCAAGTTTAGTTGACAATTTGAGAAGTTGATCTAGGACGATCAGCACAGAACCTCTTTTCTCTTTGGAGGGCTGCTCTTAAAGGATGAACAAGACTCTTCCATATCTAAAGGGGAATACTGCAGGAAATCTGAAGGAGTTTACTGCCTCACATAGCAGGTGGTACCAGACAGACTAAGCAGGCATATTTAGGCTGCTCTAAGCTAGACTTAGCATTTGGGTCCCATGTTATTCAAAAAACAAAACACATTTTTCTGCACAGAGGAAACCAAACACACTCACTTTGGAATAAAGTAGGACATGTGGTTTTGAGAATGATGGAGGAAAATAAGGCCTTCACTAGTGAATTTCTCCATAGATTGCTCACCCACAATTGATCAGAGTGTGTGACCTAGACTGAGGTGCTAGTCATTTGGCAGAGAGCTACACAGTGAAGCAATGCAAAATTCTCTTAAACCGTTCTCTCATGCACTTGTATAGACTTCAAGCAACATTTTTGGTCTCCTGATAATCCCTCAAATAATTTTGCTAATTTCCTTCAGGACCAATGTGTTGCCACATAGGACTTATTAGGAGAAAGGAAAATAATTACACTTTAGGGAAAAGTGCTTTAAAAGAGTCCAAAGATCTAACACATCATTAAGTTCAGACATAACAACATATCTGTAAGTAGCACACCCTATGAGGAACAATTTTATAGGGTAAATGGCAATGCCTCAGGATGGTTGAGGTTAAATTAAATTGACAGCTCTCAACCTCGGGTGGAGTAAGCAGGGTTAAAACCACCCACCATGAAGACTAAGGCTAAAATAGCAGTTTATGTTATTGTTGGCTCACGATTAGAAGTACAGAGACCCTCACATAGAAACAGATACAAATTGTCCTAAAATTCTTCTAAACACAATGAGACATTATGGATTTACACATAATGCTTTATTTTAACCCCACCTTGAACAACTGATGTTAAAATAACATTAAGTGTAAGGGAAAAATACTACACCTATTCTCATTCTCTCTCTCTCTTTCTGTCCCCCCTCCCCCTCAACTCCCATTATCTAATTATCTAATGGATATCACATCTGTGGCAATAAGATTATTAACTACTCTCCTTTAGAGTAGGGGGTTCTTGATTTGGGATCCTTGAACTTTTTAAAAAAGGAGTTAATTACTAATGCATTGTTAGTGGAGCTGTGAACTGATCCAACCATTCTGGAGAGCAATTTGGAATTATGCCCAAAGGGCTATAAAATTGTGCATACCCTTTGATCCAGCAATACCACTATTCGGTCTTTCCCCCAAAGAGATCATAAAAAAGGGAAAAGTACCCATATGCACAAAAATATTTATAGTTGCTTTTTTGTGGTGGCAAGGAATTGGAAATTGAGGGGTTGCCCATCAATTGGGTAATGGCTGAACAAGTTGTGGTATATGAATGTAATGGAATACTTTCATGCTGTAAGAAACGATGAGCAGGAGGAATTCAGAGAAACCTGGAAAGGTTTGCATGAACTGATGATGAGTGATATGAGCAGAACCAGAGAACATTATACACAGTATCATCAACATTATGTGTTGATCAACTGTGATAGACTTGATTCTTCTCAGCAATACAACGGTACAAGATAGTTCCAAAGGACTCATGATCAGAAATGCTCTCCAAATCCAGAAAAAAAAAAAAAAGAACAGTGGAATATGGATACAGATTGAACCATACTATTTCTTTTGTTTCTGGTGCTGTTGTTTTTCTTCTTTGAGGTTTTTCCTTTTTGCTTTGATTCTTCTCTTATACAACATGATTAATACAGAAATATGTTTGGTATGATTGTATATATATATAACCTATATCCGATTGCTTGCTGTCTTAGGGAGGGGGGAGGGAGGGAGAAAAATTTGAAACTAGAAATCTTATAAAAACAAATGTTGAAAACTATCTCTACATGTAACTGGAAAATAATAAAATAATTTTTAAAAAGAAAAAAAAAGGAGTTGATTATTGCATTTCAATATAATTGGTTTCCTTTGCAACTCTACATATTTTATCTCATGCATTTAAACACATTATTAGGAGAAGGGGTCCATCTCCATTGGTCTCACCAGAATGCCAAAGGAGTCAATGATAACAAAAAAGGTAAAGAATCACTGGACTAGAGTGTTCCCCTTTACCTTCTTCAAAAAGTACTTTCTGGGGGGCGCTAGGTGGCGCAGTGGATAAAGTACCGGCCCTGGATTCAGAAGGACCTGAGTTCATATCCGGTCTCAGACACTTGACACTAGCTGTGTGACCCTAGGCAAGTCACTTAACCCTCATTGCCTCACAAAAACAAAACAAGACCAAAACTAAAACCAAAACCAAAAAAGTACTTTCTGGGGGTAAAGTGGCAGCTTCAGCATCACTGCTCTGGAGGAAAGGTTTTGCCAACAATTAATTGTGTTTTAATTTCTCAGCTTCCTGCCAGAAACCAACCCTCCACACACTCCATTCTGGAGAAAAAAACTGCACCTAAGACTAACTAGAATAAAAATAGAATTGAATTTGAGTACAGAAAAAAACAGTTCTCACACAAAACTAAAGATTAAAGAAGAATCTCAAGGGACATGGTAAAAAAACCAAACACACCCCATTTCTACCATGGATATTGATACACTCTACAGGTTACCTAATAGTTTAGCATCATCAGGAAAAGTATCACATTACTGGGGAGAAAAAACAAACCAAACCTGGGTAAATGGTGACCGTTTACAGAATTTAACCAAGGCAAAAATGATTAAATAGGGAAAATATTAATCCCTCGCTTCACTTCCCCTCCCATACTCCTCCCTCATTCTTTAGTGCCATTGTCTCTTTTCTGTCCCATCTGCCTAAACCAAAGTCCTCCTGCTTTTGCTCTATCTGGGCTTCTCCATCTTTATTCATCTTCTCTATTAAAACGTAACTGCTCTGGAATTCATTTTGCTTGATTATTCATACCTGTTATAAGGGCTTTGATTTTCTTTTTAAATGGTGAGGTGAGAAAATAGATTTTTGTTCATTGAAAATAATTAAAGTTAAAAAAAATAACCTTTTTGCGTCCTTTTCCTATTCTGCTCTCATCTAGCTTTGGAAAGTTGCTACAAAAACTGATTCACAATGGAATGTAAAGAGATGATATATTGTCTATTAGCCCTCCCAGGATCAACAGCTACAATTTAAACAAGGGATTTCTGAAGATTATAAAGCCTGAATCCAAAGAACCCATCTCCAATAATGGAAAAGAGGCACTACGGCAGATTGAGGGAAGGGGGCTCAAAGGTGGGAGTGGGTGGGGGGAGAGACCCAGTGCTCTCTAAATTATATTACATAGGCAGCTGCCTGGATAGATGTAATATCATCCCTACCCCACAGTTAGACATCTGATACACCATGTTTTGAAATAAACACAAAATTAGAGAGGAATCCTATCCATGGCATTCAGTGCCTCTCTCCTTACAGGGACTAAACAAAATGGATGTGGGTGGGAGAATGATCAAGATTCAAACCCAGTAGATTAGGTCTGGTTCTTGGACTCTTTCTTCCTAAAGTAGAGTATTTTCTGAAAGCAGCTTTGCAAATCACAAAGGATCTCAGAGGATTAGGAGGAAGAATGCTCTTGCTTCTGTAACATGAATACTATTCCTATCTTAACAGGAAAGTGATACTCCAATAACAATTTTGTTTCTTTAAGTTCAGCAAACTGCATATCAGTTTAACAAAAAGAAACATACTGCATCGGTGAGAATGAAAAGATTTTTGGTCCATCTGAAAAAAAAAAGTATCCTTTAACAGAGACTAAGGCCATGAACCTAGTAAATTAGCCTTCAATCCAATCACCTGTTATGAATAAAATCAATCTACCATGCATGACTACTTCCATAATTCTACATATTAGTTGTCCTTTATATTATGGGACATAATTGAGGGTTACATTTCCTCATGAATAACTTCCATCATCATCAGGGATTCTGACTATAAATTGTTCATGAGGGTAATGGCCTAATGGCTCATACAATTCGACCCTCCCCTTCCCTAAATATTTCCAACAAGTGCTACAAGATGAAAAAAATGGAGTTAATGGGGAAGGTGGAGTACTCCAAAAAGCCTTCTTCCTGTGTATTGTTTATAAACTGTTAAAACAGCCACGCAATATTATCTAGTGCTAAGAAATGGACCATACATCCTTTGGGTAAATGTAGCAGTGTACAAATCAAACTCAGAATCTGAAGGGAGAGACAGGGAAAAAATGCAGAGAAACAGGAAAAAAATGAACATTTGAGGGGATTAGGGCTATATGATCCTGGAAGAAATGCTGCAGGTATTAGAAGTACGAGGAGTTAGGAAGAGGAATAGATGGTAATTGTGTATGTGGAGGGCACATAGACATGTGGCCATTCTGGGTCCCAAATAGAGTGTTTACACCTTTATGATTTTAGCAAACTCTGCAGTAGACTGAATTTTTCTCAGTCTCATTTTGTAGAAGCCAAGCAATTCTGGAAGCTGACCCAAAGTCACAATAACAACAAAATTTCCATTGTGCACAACCTGGTAGAATGATTAGTGTTATTGTGTGCACAGCCAGAAACTACGATTTAATGTAATGCCTACTAATCTAATTTAATTTGGTCATGGAATGTTTTAGGACCTTAGATATATTGAAAAAAAAACTCATAAATGTTGAACTAGGAAGTGTAGAATAAAGAAATTCTTGAGTGAAAGAGAAAAGTAAGTCCACTTTCTATACTCCCCCCTAATTCCCAGGTATCTGTGATACATAATCTCATTTTATAAGGAAAATTTCAGTAACCTTTTTTTTTTTAAACACTGCTAGCTTCTGGTAGGAGTGAGGTAGGTACTCATTTTGAAGAAACCCTGGTCTAATGAAATGTTTTCAATGAAAATGCCCCATTCACTACATGCAGTTCTATATTTGACTCATACTTACAAGGAAATATCCTGACTACTTCTCAAGCTATGAGAAATGCCTTCCTTGTCCTCTCCCCTCCCCCAACCTCCCCCTTTAAAAGTATGCAGCATAGGCTCCTTGGCATGTTAGTATGTGAACTGGGGACACAGGACGCTGCTCTAGTTGGTTAAATGTGGCTTTTCAGTCTCTTTGTATTCTTACACACAAAAAAGGCCAATGAGAAATGGAAGCACATTTTCTACGGAATAACAGTGAATTATGGGATGTGAAGAAAGCTAGGTTATCCCTTCATATTGAATGTAAAGGCCACTGGAAGGAAACGAGACCACTGACAAACCTGGAGGCAATGATTTCAATAAAACTGCAGTTCGTTTCTCAAACAGGAAAACCAAAGGAGGTATATACATAGAGAAAAGCAAAACCAAATTGAATAAACCACAGAGGGAGAGCAGGCCCAATCGTGCACTTCATTTTCTTCCTTTTTGTCCCCACACAGGTTTATTTTCTCAAGTCTTCGGTCCTGATGCACTGTTCTGACTAGAACAGGGCAGAAAGCTTGGTTTTAATTTAGGGGTACTGATAGAAAGCTCCCAGGAGGGGCAAAATTCCCAGGCAATCAGTTGACTGAATACTCCTTATCACTAAGAAATTAACCTGTCATTCTCCTGGCAAATGTGACCAACCCCATTCCTGTTCATTTTAGGCTCCTATAGCTTGTGGGGAAGGGAGTGAGTCAGGAAGGAAGATAGAAACCTGAATGGGTAAGGAATATGTGGGGGAACTAGAATGGAAAATATCAAAGAGGATCTTTTATTCAGAGATAAATAAAGATTCTCCCTCTTTCCCCCTCTGCTACAAATAAAGCCCAGTGTTCTCTAAACTCAAGACACCAACCAAAATTGGTCCTCACTCCTGTGAAATCCTTAAAAGGACTCGCAATGGCAACTCTCTCCAATTTCTTTCTCCCCTCTCAAACGACAAAGCCTTTTGCTGCTCACTCCTGCTAAGTGTATAAAAAGGGAAGTCTGCGTGATCCAGTCAAAAGGCACATGGATGAAGCGTGGCAAGAGCCACCGGATAGGTGACCCTTCACCCACTTTAACCAAAAAGGAAAACCTCTTCCCCCAGCACCCCCAACTTCCTTTCGGAAACTATGCGCAAATTCCCCATCTATTTCCAACGTACAGAAGAAAAGAAGCCCGGAGGCAAAGCCAGGCTCTCTCAGCCTCAGTGGGATCCTAACAAGCTCTTCTACGAAGGACCAGCCAGGGCTTTCCCAGGAAGGGCTGGGCTCATCCTTCCCATTTCCTAACCCAAGAGGGACAGAGAGCAGGTCCCTCACGCTGAAATTAACATTTGGCTTCTCAGTATCTAAGAATAGCACAGCCGGAGGATGCTAAGCCACGGCATGCAGTGGCAGCTAGGACTAGGCGGAGCCGACTCTGCAGTAGCCTGCCTCAGTTTACCTACCCCTCCCCAACCTCCACCCTCCCGGCAAAGAAAGCTGCCCCACAAAGCAGCTGGGAAACGCGGAAGGCTGAGCAGCCCCGGCTTTGCCTTTCTAAAGCTTTACCTCGATTCCATGAGCTGCAGCCACAGGGGAAACGACTGCCTGGGCCCTGGACCCCCAGCGAGTCCCGGTGGTTATGGTTCCAGGGTTCAGCCTGGGACTAGGGGCGAGGAGGGACAGGTTTGGGAGAGAGGCAGAGAGAGCTGCGCTCTGTCCCTGCCCCTGCAGCCTGGGGCTCCCAGGCCATATAGGGCGAAAGAACGGGCTCCCTAGCGCCCCGTCGCGCGGCTGCACCGAGATCAGGCGAGGACAGGGAGGAAACGGGGAGGGGGGGGTGAGTGTGGAGATCCTGGAAGATCCAGGGAGAGCAAAGGGAGCCTCTGAGAACAGCTCCTGGCGGGGAGGACGGAGTAGGAAAGGGAGGAACGAGGAGGGAGGAGGAAGAGAAGGGAGGAGGAAGATGAGGAGGAGAAGGAGGAAAAGGAGGAGGGAGGGGAAGGAGGAGGAAGAGGAGGAGGAAGGATTCACATTTGCCAAGGAGAGTTCCACTGGGGACATCCTACACAGAGCTAGGATCCACTCCATGAGACCCTCTAAAGGAGGGATGAGGGTGCGGGGTAGGGATCAGCCCTCGAGGGAGATGAAGGAGAGATCATGGCTAGGAGGCTGGGATCCACGCCAAGAGATGGGAAAGGGGAGAAATCGCCCCCGAGGGAAGAGATCCTGGAACCAGAACTGAGATCCACTCCTAGAGATCTACCAGCAGGGGGTGGAGTGGGACCGCCCCCCGGTGAGAGATCCTGGAGCCGTAGGTGAGATCCACTTCTAGAGATCCACCAGCGGGGGTGCAGTAGGATCGCCCGCGGGGGGAGCGAGCCCGGTGGAATCCCCTCGGGACTGGATGTGGGAGGCGGGGCAGGGTCGGGATAAGGCCTCGAGGGAGCTGGTGCTCACCGCTGGAATCGGCTCTTGAACCGCATGGATGCTCCGGGTGCCTCGGGGGCTCTGCCTCGGCTCTCAGCGTGGCTGGCCCCGCGGGCTCAGGGCCCTCATCTCCCGGGCTCGGGCTCAGGCTGCTCCGGACACGGCCCACTCGGCCGCCCGCCCCCCGTCCCCGCTGGAGACAGCTCTGCCGGGCCGGGGCTCGACAGACAGGGCCGGAGGGAGGGCGACGGGGGCCCGGGCCGGGCAGGCCGGGCGGCGGCTGGGGGAGGCCGCTTAAACGGCCCAAAGCCTCCCGCCTCCCGGGCTCCCCCGCCCCCGGAGCCCCCGGCCCCGCCCCGGAGCCCGGCCCCCCAGAGCCCTGGACCCGCCCACCGTGCGTGCCGCTCGCGTCACTGTCCCACCCGACCAATCAGAACGCCGAGCGGTCGCGGCGGTAAGCCTGTCATTCATTCCGGTCGGACCTGGGGGGAAAGTGGCGGGGCTACGAGTGAGAAAGAAGAAAGAACCGGGCAAGAAGAGGGGCGGGGCTAAGAGGAAAGGGGCGGAGCGAGAAGAGAGGATGGAGTAAGGGTTGGGGAGGAGGGGCAGAGCTAAAGGGGAAGGGGGCGGAAGGAGGAGAGAGGATGGAGAAAGACCTGGGGCACGGGAAGGCGGGGCTAAATGAAAATAGGGCAGAGCAGGGGCTAAGCATAGAGGAGAGGCCGAGAGGAGAGGGGCGGGGCTAAGGGAAAGGGGCGTGCCGAGGATGGAAGAAGGAGTTGGAGAAAGAAAGGGGAAGAGGAAGGGGATGGGGATGCTGGTCCGAGCGGAGGAGACAAGTGAAGAGAGAAGGAAAACAAAGGATGAAGTGAGGCTAAAATGGGCCGAGGGAATGGTAAAGCAAATAGAGCGAAAGAAGTGAGACCGGTGGGAGTTGCATCATGATACAAGTGGGAAAGAGTCAGAGAACCTGAATTCAAATGTCTCCTCAGTCACTTATGTGCACTGGGCAAGTTATTGAATAGGGCAAGACAGCCACTAGGACCCTTGAGGCTAGTTTGAAATCTCTGATCCCATGCTTTTCATAGAAAGAACACGGAAAGTGGATTCTCAGAACTGGGGTTAAGAGCTCAGCTTTGCTGCTTATTAGTGGCGGACCTTGGACAAAGCACTCAACTGTCTGAGCCTCAGTTTTTTTTAATCTATAAATTTAGGAGGTTGGACTAGATTAGGAGCTGTTAACCTGGAGTTGTGAACTTTTAAAAATATATTTTGGTAACTATTTCAATGGTTTCTTTTGTGATCTATGTATTTATTTCATACATTTAAAAACATTCTGAGAAGTGATACATAGGCTTCAGCAGACTGTTAAAGGAGTCCATCAAACAAATAGATTAAAAATCCCTGCATTAGATAAATCTCTAAGGTCCTTTCCAAATTAAGGAAAAGAGAATTTGAAAGAACCTAGATAAAAAGGATCATGGAGAGAATTGAAAAATGAAGAAATCTTCAAGAACAACAACAACAAAAATGCCCTGTAATATATCAAGATATGACTGTGTCCTTTCTCTCCCTTTACCTCATCTTTCAGCCTTCTTGCTAATAATTTCCACTGAATTTTAGATTAGATACTGAAAGACCTTTGCATTCAATAAAATATACTTGATTCAGGACCCTGTCTCCATATTTCTGAGCAGGATGAGCAAGGTAGACAAAATAATTTGTTACACCTGTCCAATCTGTTCCATCTTGCCTGCCTTCCTATTTTCTCCCCCATCCAAATCCTAAGGAATCTTCTAGAGCCACTAGAGTTAAATAACTGCTTTCTATTAGGTAAAAAGAAGGTTCAGGATAAATGCTTTCACTCAGTTTTTAAGGATTCCTTCCCACTCAGGGTGTGCTGTTAAATGGCAAACAACCAGCTCCCCTTCTCCACCTCAAATTTTGTATCCCCAGCACCTAACATATAGTAGGTGCTTTTTATATGCCTATTCAATAAATGAACGAATTGCTACCAATAAAAGAGAATTTCTCCCACCAAAGAGCAAAACTTGGGCTCTTCCATTCTATTTTCTGTTAATAATACCCTTTCTCATCTTGTCTTTCCCCCCCTCCCCATTTTCATACACTGTTCATCAGCACAACTAAACTGTACTGTAATGTGAGAGAGTTTCAAGGTAAACATTATATACAGGAGGCATCATGGAATAGTAGAAACTACCCTTGAGTTGATGTGAGAGGACCTGGGCTGAAACACCAGTTTTGCCACTAAACTGTAACTTATGTGAAGTTGGTCGGGTTTCTTCTCCTCTTTGGGTCTTAATTTCCACATCTATAAAATGAAGGTTTTGGACTACACCTTTAAGGTCCTGTTAAGCTCAAAATCTATGATTCTAGGTGGTGGATAAAGTGCTGGACCTGGATTCAGGAAGATCTGAGTTCAAATTTGGCCTTTAAAACTGTATGGCCCCAGACAAGCCACTAAGCCTCTGTATGCTTCAGTTTCTTCATCTGCAAAGTGAGGACTATGAAAGCACCTACCCTCAGAATTATTATGAGGATGGAATGAAATTATATTTGTGAAATGCTTTGCAAAGCTCAAAGTACTATTTAACTATTAGCTATTACTGAAGAGGTTTGTGAACTTTAAAATGGTATATAAATGCTAGTTATTATTATTCTTCAGTTGCAGTGCCTCACATATACAGTTCTTGTTATTCAGTAAGCTTGGGTTTAAGCAGTGTAGAATCTTTCCCAGGGGCTCTGTGTGGTTCCAATCTTCCATAGCCCCAGCCTTGGTGTTAACCACACTTCTGATGAGTTCACACAGCAGGTCCCAAATTAATGTATTATGTTTCTCTCCTTTTGGTCTTTTTTGTTTGTTTGTTTATTTTTTTGTGTTTTTTGGTGAGGCAATTGGGGTTAAGTGACTTGCCCAGGGTCACACAGCTAGTAAGTGTTAAGTGTCTGAGGCCGAATTTGAACTCAGGTCCTCCTGAATCTAGGGCTGGTGCTCTATCCACTGCACCACCTAGCTGCCCTCTCCTTCTGGTCTTTGAAGAAGTGAGGTCTTTTTCTGTAAAGTGCATTTACTTTGTGGCAACCTTCCTACCACAACAGCTTAAGTCTGAGCAGCTGCTCCTAGGAAATGCTATTTTCTTTCTATATTTACTGTCTGATCTTTGACATCTCTTTCTAGAATCTGTAACTCTAGTTCCTTTTCACTTTCAATTAGCAGAAATTCTGGGCTTTGCTGATTACCCCCCCCATTTCTCCCCTTGTTTTCTAAATGAAAACACTCCCATGTGGCCTAATCAAAAGGTCCTTTTCTCCTTTCTCCTCCTCCCCCATTTCTGCTGGTCCATGATATTCCCCTTTCCAGTATTCCCATTGAGATGTTCACAATACATATCTGCTTGTTAAGGTTAACTCCCTGCCTTGCCCAAGGAAGTTCCAGGAATTTTGATTAGACTTAAAGTCTGAAGGAACCTCAGAAGTCATCTATTCCTTACAAATAAAGAAACTGAGACCTGAGGTAGTTTAAGTGGCTTGAATGTCACACAGCTAGTATGTGGGCTCAAGTCCTGGTTTTGTTACTTAGCAGCAATATGGCTTCTTGATTTTCTGTTTCCTTGTCTGTAATATGATAGAAGTAATACTTGCATGTTACCCATGCCTGGAATGTGCTCCCTTCTCACTTCCATCGCCACCATTTAGAATCTCAAGCCACTCTAGGCTCAGCTCACATACCATCTTCCTACAAGAGGTCTTTCCTAACACTCTCCATCTTTCCCTGCCTTGCACCTCCACCTCCCAATTGTGAGTTTGTTAGTACCACCTCCTCTTCTACACTTAAATTACTTTGTCTTGTCTGTCTGTCTGTCTTTCTATCTATCTATCATATATTTATCTTCACTTATATATGTACATATAGTCTCTTCCTTCCTTGAAGGCAGGGACTATTTTTCTGCTTGTCTTTCTATCCCCATTGCATTTCAGTACCTAGTTCAAAAGGTATTGTGAAGAAAATGCCTTATAAATTGACATATGTTAAGGGCTGTTAAGGGGTTCCTTGAACTTGTCTTTTTTAGTTTCTATATTTCCCAGAAACACTGGAGTCAGAGCATGCAGGAGGCCCTGAATGTGTCAAGGATAAAGCTCCCACTGAGGTCATATAATTTGTTGTTATACCCCAAGCTGGACTCCCTGTGTGTCTTTGGGAGGCAAGAGAGGTGCTAGCCAGTCTGTGCTGGGATACTGCTTGTGCAGCTGGGGTCTTCTTCAAAGAAAAAGACCCTTGTTGTGATTGCCTATTGATACATGCACTATATAAATGGGAGTTACTCTTATTATTGCAATTGTTATTTTAGGTACTAAAGACTGAATATTTATATACTGTGATGGGTACATTTGTGCCTTAATTCCCTTCTAGAGATGACCCCATAATTCATAATCATAGGAAAAAGGATGATTAATGTTTGGAGGGAATTTCCCCTCTATCAAGTCACATCTACTTCTGAAGAACAGTCTAAGAAATGTATTTAGGCTGATAGATTTAGAACTAGACGGGATGCCAGAGATCATCTAGTCCAAGCCGTTTTATTTTACAGATAATGAAACTGAGGGTCAGGGTGGTTAAGTGACTTGCCGAAGTTATATGGATAGTAAGTATCCAAGCCAAGACTTGAAGCTAAATCTTCTGACTTCATTCTGACACATTACGCCTTAATTCTTTCTTTTTTCCTTTCTTTTCCTTCCTTCCTTCCTTTTCTTTTTTGAGGCAAATGGAAGAATGGGAATGGAAAGAGTGGAATTGGTAAGGTCCTTAATAACAATTCAAGTGAACAAACCTGTAGACGAAAGGCAACTAATAGCAGGGAGACTTTGGAAGAGAATGCAATAAACCCAAGAGATCCATGCTGAATAAAAAGAAACCTTATTTGTAAGGCATCTCATCTGTAACAAGTTGTGGTGCTGTTATTTCTAACTCACAAGTGTTTCTTGCTTCTGTTCCTGCCTTTCTTTTTGCACAGCTGCTTCCACTTCAGATTTTATTACTATTCTTTTGAACTATTGAAATAATCTTCTAAATGTTCTTCTCACCTCAGGCCTCTCCCTACTCCAATTTACCAGGCACAGAACTAATTTTCTGTAAAGCACAGCTCTGACTATGTCATTCATAGGCTCAAAGCCTTTCAATCGCTTTCCATGATCTATAACATGAAGTTTGGCATTCAAAGCCCTCCATAATAAGACTCCAACCTCAATGTGTTTCACATTTCAGCAAGACTAAACAATTCCCCATTTTTCAACCATCTTACACTTATATTTCTCTGGTTTTGGACAAGGTGGAAGGCAGTATGGTGTGTTGGAAAAGGCCACAGATTTGTGATTAGATGACCCAGACTGATATTACCTTGGTCATTTACACATTTCCTGACCCTGTGCATCACTTTCCTCCATAAAATAAGGGTGAAAGTCTGAGGTTTTGCCTCATGCTCAGCAAATTGGCAAGGAGGACACAAGATGCAAATAGGCAGTATTGGAGGGGCCAAGGGAAGACAGGCACACAAATACAGTGCTGTCAGAACGACAAATAATAATTATGGCTGGCATTTAGATAGTACTCTAAGTTTTACAAAGTGCTTTACAGATATCTCACTAGATCCTCACAACAACCTTGGGAGGTAGGTGCTATTATTATCCCCATTTTACAATGATCAAGCTGAGCCTAATGGAGGCTAAGTGGCTTGCCCAGAGTCAGAAAGATAATAATGTTTGAGATAGCATTTGAACTCAAGTCTTCCTGACTTCATGTCCAGTTCTCTATCCACTGTATCATTTGGCTAAATTGGACCAACCATTCTGGAAGGCAGTTTGGAATTATGATAAAACCCTTTGAATTATATGGATTCCACAAGGATGTTGAAAAAAAAAAGGCTCTAGATACACCAAAATATTCAAGCAACACTTTTTGTAGAAGCAAAGAACTAGAAACAAAGCAGGTGCCCATTAATTAGGGGATGACCAAACAGATTTGTATTTCATGAATGTAATGTAATAGTACCATAGTGTAAGAAAAATGAAAAATATGAAAAATTCAGAGAATTTCAGAAGATTTACATGAACTGATAGGGAGTGATATAAGCAAAACCAGGAAGATAATGTATAAAATATATCATGCTATAGGGAAAGAACAAAAAATGGAAACTGAAAGGTCTATAATTACATTGACCAGGCTTGACCTGGAAAAGAGATGAGAAAATGCACCTCCCTCTCCTCTTTGCAAAGCCTGGGAGTTATGGCTATGGAATATTGCATATACTGTCAGACAGAGTTTATGGTCAGACCAGTTTTGGTTGACTGCTTGTTTTTCTCTTTTTTACTTTATTCTTTGCTATAAGGACCAATTTGCTGGGTGGAGAAGGAGGAGGGAGGGGGTATATTTAGAAATGAAAGTAATATAAAAACAGGAGACACTCATAAAATAAGAAAAAACATTTTTTTAAAGGATGAGGGGGGAACAGGGGATAGGTTGGACCTTATGATCTCTAAGGGATGCTTCTAATTCTAAATCTCTGATACTCTGACTTTCCACATCTCTATCAAAATTATACTCACTGATCAAGGCCCAATTCAAATGCTACCTCCTCTCTAAAGTTTTCTCACCACTGAATATGACCTGCTTTCCCCCACAAGCCTATGTTTGTCTGTCTTCCTTTATACTATAATTATTTGTGTATCTATCTTGAATCTTGCCTACTGGACTTCAAGTTCCTTGAGTAAAGGGACTGTGCCTTTTTTATCTTTTTATCCACTGTATGCCCTAGAAAAAGGCCTTGTACGTGGGTGGATACACAACAGTTCTTTGTCAAATTAAACTTGATAAATTTCTACTATGAGAAGACTCCTACACTAAGTGTTGTGGGAGGTCACAGAAGAAAAGGAAGATGATTCCTTCTCTAAGGGACCATATGATGTAACTGAGGGAGACAGTGTGTCCAAATACAATATTCTCTCTTTTTGTGTATTTTTGTGCCATTGCTCTTTCCCAGCTGCTAGGACCTTTTTCACAAAAATCATCTTATATCTAATTTGCATCTATTTTGTATATGTATAATGCATGTGTGTATATTATATATCTATATGTACTTGCTGTTTCCACTTTTGTCTTTATATCTTTATATATTTTGTCTTTATATCCCTTGGAGATGAAATATAGTAGGCACTTAATAAATGCTTACTTACTTGCTTGATTCTTGTCCTACCTGTCTGATCACTTCTCTGTCTTCTTTACTGGCTCATTATCTATATCATGCTCCCTAACTATGGGTGTTCCCCAAGACTGAGGCCCAGGACCTTTTCCCTTCTCCCTCTATACTCTCTCACTTGGTAACTTCATAAACTCTCAGGGGAATCTCTCTGCAGATAACTTCCAACCTTCGTCTTTCCTGAGCCCCATTCCCACATCAGTAAATGCCTCCTTGCCTATTTCAACCTGGATATCCTCATGCATCTCAAACTCAAAATAGGACTCCAAATCGACCACCCTTATTAACATCTGTGTCTGTTGAGGGCACCACCATCCTTCCCATCTCCCAAATATGTAACCTCAGCACTATTCTTAATTCCTCACTCTCAATCCACATATCCCATTTAATTGAAAAAGAAATTTTTTCTCCAAATTATCTGTGAACCTGTCAGACTAAGTTGGATAAATTCCTGCTATGATAAGAATCCTATGCTAAGTGTTGTGGGAGGTCATAGAAGACAAAGAAGATGATTCCTTTTCTAAGGGACTGTATGATGTAACTGAGGGAGACAGCGTGTCCAAATACAATATTCTTTCCTCTGTATATTTTTGTGATACTGCTCTCTCCCAGCTGCTAGTATCACCTCCCAGCTATCACCTTAGTTGATGTTATTTTTTTTTTTTTTTGCGGGGCAATAAGGGTTAAGTGATTTGCCCAGGGTCACGCAGTCAGTGTCTGTTGATGTTCTTTTTTTTTTTTTTTGCGGGGCGATGGGGGTTAAGTGACTTGCCCAGGGTCACACAGCTAGTAAGTGTCAAGTGTCTGAGGCCGGATTTGAACTCAGGTACTCCTGAATCCAGGGCCAGTGCTTTATCCACTGCGCCACCTAGCCGCCCTGTTGATGTTCTTATCACCTCTTACCTGAAATATTGTTAGTAGCCTTTTAAATGGTCCTTCTGCCTCAAGTCTTTCCCTTTTCTAGTCTATTCTCCACATAGCTTCCAAAGTTATTTTCCAAAAGTTCCGGTCTGACCATGTCATTCACCTGCTCAGTAAACTATAGTGATTCTCTAATGCCCCTAGGTCAAATATAAACTCCTTTGTTTGGCATTTAAAGTCCTTCACAACCTGACCCAAACATATCTTTCTGGCATTATGATTCATTACTCACCTCCCAGTACTCTATGGTCTGACCTACTTGTTATTCCTCACACATGGCACACCATCTCCTGTCTTCATGACTTTTCACTGACTGTCTTCCATGCCTACAGTGAACTTTTTAACCCCCTCTTCCTCTAAGAATCCTTGATCTCCTTTAAAGACTTGGTTCAAGTACCACCTTCTACACAAAGCTTCTGCTGAGCCCACCAACTCCTTAGTCCTCTTCCTCTCAAAATTGTCTTCTGTGTTTTCTTTATATATGTTTTTGTCTTCTCCAACAAAATGTAAACTCCTCAAGTGCAAGGCTTGTTTCATTTTCATCTTTATATCTATGGTGCCTAGTACAATGCCTAGCACATAAAAGGCAGGTAATAAAAAACTTGTTTATTAATTGATACAAAATGGCATAAAAATGGATTACATAACAATCTACCAGCAAGGGCCAAATAATATTTTGCAAATAATAGGCACACGTTAGGGTAAAGAATAATGGAGAAGGCAGAAGGAATAATCATAGAACTTTAAAGAGCATTTCTGGCATGAAAGGCAATCACCACAAAAATGGGAAGCAGACAGAGACCCTAGGAAAACTTTTTTTGAGGAGGGATCACTATCGACACATGAGACCACTGTTGAAGAGATTGAAGGAATAGGAACATGGGGGTCAATTTGGGAAAGAGCACACCTACACTATGGCCTGGGTGGAGGAGGGAGAGGAAATAGTACAAGAGAGTGTCAGAAACCTCTAGATTTCAGCCCCCTGGGACAAAGTCCTGTTTGCCCCCTCTATGGTTGTGGCTCTGATAAGAGACTGGTATCAGCAATAAGTGAGCTTTAATACAGTTTTGGAAGAGATGATGGAAATAAATCGGGTGAATACTCCAAGGGGTGAGGAATGGCAGAAAATAGTTTTCAGAGCAGAGAAAATGTTGTGAAAAGACCCTTAGGCTTGGAGAATTTAATGTAAGCTGTTTACACAGAAAAAAATAATATCTCCCATATCACTGTTACAAAGATCAGTGAAGCTTTAAAAAAAAAATCAAACAGAAGCCCTAAAAGAGATATGAGAAACCCTTTTAGATTCCTATGCCAGGTATCCGCTGGAATCTGGGGAGTAACCTAGACTAATTACAGCATGATGTTAGTGCACTGGGAGGTTCGCTTTGTGGGGTGCAGAGAGAAGAGATTGAGTTTGAAAACTGCAGGATCCCACAATCATTTTATTTTCCCTCTCTTCCAATTCCTGGTATTAAAAATCTATAGGGGCAGCTAGGTGGCGCAGTGGATAAAGCACTGGCCCTGGATTCAGGAGTACCTGAGTTCAAATCCGGCCTCAGACACTTGACAGTTACTAGCTGTGTGACCCTGGGCAAGTCACTTAACCCCCATTGCCCTTAAAAACAAAACCAAAAAAACCTAAAAAATCTATAAAGGCCTATAGGTGTCTTTTTCCTCTGTATCTTCCCTTTGACCTCTCCTCCAGGTAACCTGGTGATGGGAAGACCCACCATTACTGGGGAGCTCTCTTCTCCTTTGCTTTTCCTTTTCTCCATCTCCCCTGTGTCATAGGACCCAGAATCCAACACAGAAGTTTGATTGCACACCCCAGTTGTAGAGTCACCAACTCTAATCTTTCCAGTGAAATGGAGAACCACCATGACTTATCATGGGTCTTGCCAGCCACCCAGTGTGATGTTCCCTCCAGCCACCCTGTTACTGAACTTTCTTTTATATTTTGTCTCTCAATTAGAGTATCGCTGAGAACAGGGATGATCTCACTTTTTCTGTTTTTATCCCCAGCACTTAGCACAGTGTTTGCCACATAGGAGATACCTAACAAATACTTTTTCTTCCATTCATTAGGACTGGGAGGCACCTCAAAATCACCTCTTCTAACCCTCTCATTTTACAAATGGAGAAACTGAGACTCAGATAGAGGAAGTAGCTTGCCCAAAGGTATATAGGGTAATAAGAGAAAGTGCTGGGAATCAAACTCAGGTCTTCAGACTCTAAAACCAGGGCTTCTTCCTCTGAACTAAATATAGGCAGTTTTGATAGTGGTTAATTTTTTACACACACACATATTATATTTGGCAGTCCAGAGATTTTTTTAGCTTCTCTAAAAAATGTCCGGTATACATGTTTACACTGGTATTTGAATTTTGCCTGTGCCTGAAACACATTTTTTCCCTTGTATCAGATATGGGCAGCAGAAGAGATTCTGACTAAACACTTGCTCTACTCATCCATATTTAATTAGGGATATTGTCCATAGTTTTGTCAATAACTGATTATCATAGACTCCCAGAGGTAGAAAGGGCCTTAGAGATCTGATTGCCTCAATCTACAGGGAAGGAAAGAGGCCCAGAAAGAGGAAAGCACTTGCTTGAGATCATATGGCTAATTAGGAGCAGAACTCAGACAGAAACCCCTTAGGAAGAATAGACTCATTTTTCGAAGCCCTTACAGAGCACAAGCATTAAGATTTTCTGTGGTTCTTACCTAAAAGGACATTAGGTGATGGGATAAAGAGGAATCATTATGGAAATGACCTTGACAAGCAGCTAGAGGAACCAATCAAGAATCCAGAGGGTGGAATGAGGACCCAGCCTTAAGTTTTATAGTTTGTTTGTTTTTTACAATTAATGTCTCTAAAATGGTCACATTTATTCCTTGTGTGAATCATGGGGGTCAAAGAATTAAGGAGTGTCAGAACTGGAAAGGACCTTAGAGATCTTTTAGTCAAATCCCCTTGTTTTACGGGTGAGGAGACTGAATCTGAGAGAGGAATGACTCACAAAATTACAGATAGGAAAGAGAAAATTAGGATTTGAACTGAGGTCTCTAGCGCCATGGTCAGAGTCCTTTCCATTGCACTCTACTGGCACTTGGAGTCGTTCTATGACATATGTCACTTAGACAAAGCATCTCATGGACAGAGAATTTTGGTCAGCCAGCAGCTTATACAATTTTAGTGCAATCTCTGCTCCTCTTATTGGTGCTTCAAGGAAAGGAGGTAATAAGCATTTATATGGTGCCTTTTACATGCCAGACACTATGTTAAGTATCTTTTAAAAATATTATCTCATTTGATCCTCTTGACAACCCTGCAACCCCATTCTATAGTTGAAGAATTTGAGGTAAACAGAAGTTAAGTGATTTGTTCTGAGTCACACAATAGCTTACAAAACTATGAGGTACTTTTTTTTTGTTGTTTTTGTTTGTTTGTTTTTTGTTTTTTTGCAGGGCAGTGAGAGTTAAGTGACTTGCCCAGGGTCACATAGCTAGTAAGTATCAAGTGTCTGAGGTTGGATTTGAACTCCGGTCCTCCTGAATCCAGGGCTGGTACTTTATCTACTGCACCACCTAGCTGCCCTACTATGAGGTACTATTGATGATAATGATCTTTTCTCCCCAGAGTTTCCTATGAAGCAATGGAAAGAGTCCTGAATTTAGAATCAGAAACCCTGCGTTCAAATTCCAGCTCTGCTCCATAATTATCTGTGAAACCTTGAGGAAGCAATCTCACTTCTCCGGGTCTCATATTTTCCCCTGGGAAAAATGGGTGGGAAAGCAATGTGGATGAGATGGCATTGTAGGTCTCTTCAAATTCTAAATTCATGAACAGAGGGAAGCTGTGTATTGGCTTGAACACCTATAACAAAGAAATACTGTAGGCAGCATATCTTACCCAATAAGTTTTTATAACAAGACTCAGTGACCTTTTAGAAAGTCTTTAAATGAAGAGAGGGAATATGCTTCTGTTGATGATTGCTGCTGTGAGGGCTACCTTTAATGCCCAATTCAGTACCATTTTTATAAATAGAAGTCAAATTATGAAAGGGAAATTGAAATAGGGCAGATGCTCTTCCTTAAAATCAGCTCAGTTCTGTTTCAATATGGGCATAATTAAAGTGACCTAGGGACCTGTCCTAATTGGAAACTACCCAGGCTTATGATGATGTTAGAGCTAACAGATGACCACAGGGTCCATGATCTAGAACTAGAAAGATAGGCCATTAATTTGGACTAATTGAGGGGAAGAATAGTAAGATAGCTAAAAGTCTGAATTTCACAATATTTGGAAAGAAGTGGAGTTTTTTTACTCCAGAGGCCTGGATTCAAATTCTGATTCTGCCTTTAACTAGCTGTGTGACCTTGGGTGAAGCACTTCATTTCCCTGGGCCTCAGTTTCCTCCTCTGTACAATGAGAGGGTTGGGCTAGTTGCTTTCCAAGGTCCCATAAGTTCTTTTATTTTATGACAGTCTGAGTCATAATTGCCAAATTTAGGGATAATACCACCAAATAAATTCTAATAAAGTGTTTTTAAGTTGGAATTTTATAGGCTTGTGGGAATGAATAAATAAACTTTGTTTATAATTAGAGCTTGCATGTGCATACCAACAATGTACTAAAATCCTTAGGAAAGTCAATTTTGCCTAGTGGTGGTCTATAATCCCTGCTACTGGGGGGAGGCAGAGGCTGGTGGATTACTTGAGTTCAGGAATTCCAAGCTGCAGAAGGCTAAGTAAATTAGGTGTTTGTACTAGGTCTGGTCCTAATATGGCAGGCTTCAGGGAGTGGGATGATCATCAAGTTGCCTATGGAAAGGGGAATAAATGTAAGTAGGAAAAACAGAGGGAGTCAAAGTTCCTGTGCTGATCAGCATTGGGCTCAGACCACAAGTGGCTATTGCACTTCCCACCTTTGTGAGATACGTAGGTCCTGTCAAAAAAGAAAGAAAGGGAAGAAGGGAGGGAAGGAGAAACAAAGGAATGAAAGAAGGAAGAAAGGAAAGGAGGGAGGAAGGAGAGGTAGAAAGGAAGGGAGGGAGAGGAAGAGAGAAAGAAAGGAAAGAAGGAATGAGAAGGGACAAAGAGAAGGAAAGGAAAAAGGAGGGGAGGGAAAGGCAAGGAAGGAAGGAAAAGAGAAAAAAGAAAGCGAAAGAAGGGAGGGAAGGAGGAAAGGATAAAGAGAAAAAGCAAGTAAGAAAGAAAGGGAGGGAGGGAGGAAGGAAGGAAGGAAGGAAGGAAGGAAGGAAGGAAGGAAGGAAGGAAGGAAAGAAAGAAAGAAGAAAAAATAAATTGAGGGAAGGAAGAAGAAAGAAAGGAAAAAAAGAAGGAAAGAAAGAAAATTAATTTTTTTCAGCAGTTTAACTGGCTGAAGCCTACAGAGGATAAGGTCACAGAGAAAGTAGATGACAGAGCTGAGGTTTGAACCCATGTCCTCTACTCTAACTCTTGTACTCTTTCCACATTGCACCATGTTACCTCAACATCTATCTAAATGTTAAAGCTCTTGGGGATATGAAGATTTCTCAATTTCTCTGACTCAAGGGAGGAAAGGGGGTCAAGCCAGGACTTTGCAGGATGTGAAATGAGGAAGGAACAAAAGGAGATTGGGAACAGCTGGGACCAAGGCTGACTGCCTATGGAGAAGCAGCTCAGGGATATGTTTTAGCTGATGAGTTAGCAGAGCCACAGAAAAACAGATCCAACCTGCTGATACAGGGGCTCCTGCTATAAAAAACGATTCATTAGCAAGAACAAAGGAATGCGGGTGTTTGGGGGCAATGACTTGACTCTGCAACTAGAGACTCTGGGTGGGGGGGGCGGGGAGGGGTTTGTTTTCTACCAACAAGGCCACATCCAAGAGTTCATCCCACAGACTGTGTACAACCTCAATATAATATGTGTGTGCATCATGTTTTATTTGACTGTGCACCCTGGGAAATTATTTATTTATTTTAAAATGGAGAATGCTTATTGAATATTCAATCATAAAAAAGATTATTTTTATTCATCACACTGACTAACCAAATTAAAACTGAACTAAACATTTAAAAAACTAATAGCTAGTTAATTGGGTTAGAATGCAATATGCAATTTTCTTATTAGGCAGTGATCACCTTGAATACCCATTTCCCAGACCCTGCAAACCAGTCAGTAAAGCAGTGCCACCCCAAAAGCTGTGTGGGAAATGTGTATGTGTGTGCATGGTGGATGGAAGGTAATGCTGTTGCTGCTATCACCCAAGCTGGAGAAGAATGCAGACTTCCTATGCATTTTCCCATCTATATCATGCGATTTGTTACTTATTGCATCTATGAAATTTATGCTTTAAAATTGAAAGAGATATGTAATTAACTTGCAAAACCATATTTGAAAAATATTTTAGGGTGTGCTCAGATTCAGGCCCTTAAACCTTAATAATAGCATATGTGTGTGTACACACATACTTAATGATAGTATATAAATGCATATATACACATACATACTTATATATACTACATATAGTATACATAATAGTATATATACTTAATAGTATATGTATATAGTATATACATGTGCATATATGCATATGCATATCTATCTATCTATCTATCTATCAACTTTAAGGTTTATAAAGTTCTTTGTTTTATGTTATCTCATTTGATTCTCACAACAACTTGATGAGGTGGATACTGTTATCATTCTGATTTTATAGAGGAAGAAACTGAGATTGATTGGTTAAGTGACTTGTCCAGGGTGTCATGAATATAGTGTCTGAGATAGGATTTGAACTCAGAACTTTCTGACTCCAAGTACAATGCTTTATTTACTACATCACCTATGACTTGTTAAGGATGACAAAAGATTCATGATTTCTTTAGAGCTTGAGGTCAAGGCCTTTGTTTATTTTTGCTGCTCCATCATCACCCACATCTAGTATAGTGCCTGGCACATAGTAAGTGCTTAATAAATGCATGTTGAATGAATAAATGAAATATTCTTTAACTATTAAAATGAAACTTTTCTCCCAAGCAGAGGTTATTTGGGGATCCACATAAATAACTCTTGCTAGTCTCATAAAATTTTGCTTCTGATGTCCCCACTCAGCTACAGGCAGTTGAGATATTTAGGAGGGGTGGGGCAGAGATGATGATGGGGATGGTGGTAAAAGAGATATGACATAGTAGATACCCGATAGGCCTCAGGAACAATGGAGATCTCTGTTCAAATTCAGAATCTGATACTTAGTAGCTATGTGAATATGGACAAGTCACAAGCTCCCTAAGTCTCAGACAACTCCCTTCACTTTATCTCCTAAGTTATAGTTGATGGAAGGAATTCTCATCTTCCCTGATGAAGTCATAGAACTTTAATGATTTGGCATGAGGTGGCCTTAGCCACTTTCACTGATGGCTTCCCTTTCTCGGATGGTCCCTCTAACTCAGAAACCTTTCACTTCCAATCATTAGGGTCACCCTGCCAAAGGTAGCCTGTAGTTTTTGAGACTAATTGAATTAATTCTGGGCAAAGTCCCCAGAGGAACAGATGGGTTGGCAGAAATCCTCCCTCAGAATCATGTTCAGACACAAGCACACACCTTATGTCATTTACATTATGTTGCAGAAATATCTGGCTAATACAATATTACACAGCCCGTACTGGAAAAACAGGACAGAATAAATTCAATAAAATTATGCTTTGGTTAGTGTTTACGAAAAAGACTTTCTTCCTCCAAGGTAGGAATACTTCAAATAGGGCAAAGTTTCCATTTATACTTCAGTCTGTTAGTAATGAAGGTCTAGCAGATGTGCTGTGCTTAGATTACCTAATGATTTACAATTAAGAGAAGAAGGACTTAATGCTGTTTTTCCAGTTGCTGTGATGGGTTGCACTGAATCATCCCACTTTCCACCTTCCCACCAAAGGCATACATTTGAAAGGTCACTAGCTGTATTGTTGGGGCTCCTGTCTGTGCTCTGTGGCCTTAGAAAAGGTAGAAAGCTAAGCAGAACCTGGTACCTTCACCTTATCCACACTATGCTAGAAGGAGTTTCCCTTGCATTTGTTGCCTTTGTATTTTTGGGATAAGACCTGTAATTTCATCAGGGAGTTCCTAATGAGGGAGCTCCCACCAATGCAGAGGGATATCTAATCTGCAACTTATGGTTGCCTGGTGCTACCAAGAGCTTAAAGGGTTTGCTTCAGGACAGTTATGGGATGCAACTCAGTTTTTCCTAATTCCAAGTCCAGGACTCTTTCCATTATATCACACTGCCTTTCTTTTGTCCTATTTACCTTATCATTGACCAGACTAGTCCCCGAGAGTAAGGAGGGAATTCCTGGAGGTGGGTCCACTTTGTCTAGCCATTTTACTAACTGTTTAGAAAGTACTAAACACATTTCCAAAGGACTGGGTGTTACCAGCATTTGTTAATTCGTGAATGGATTCATTCATAGATTCATTAATTCCTTCACCAAATGTTTATTGAGTACTTGCTACGAGTAAGTCTGCTGAATTTGTGCCCATTTTCCACATCATGCTGTAGAGGTGAACCTGGGTTGAAGAGCAATCAATTACCAAACTGAAGAAATTGAGTTGGGGTCTTTTTACAGACTCTTGTGTGTGCCATCTGCAAACCAGTCTCGTTAGGTTCAGATGGGTTGATTACTAGCAGGCTGACCATTAAGGAATTCTTCCTCCCTCCCTCCCTCCATTCCTTCCTTCCTTCCTTCCTTCCTTCCTTCCTTCCTTCCTTCCTTCCTTCCTTCCTTCCTTCCTTCCTTCCTTCCTTCCTTCCTTCCTTCCTTCCTTCCTTCCTTCCTTCCTTCCTTCCTTCCTTCCTTCCTTCCTTCCCCTCCGCTTTTCCCCTCTAACTCAAGAAGACGATTTTTCATAAGATCATAAGATTTAGAACTGGGAGAGACCCTAGTGGTTATCTAGTGCTACTTCCTCATCTTCCTGTAATAACTGTTTGTCAGATCCCTGTGTACAGCAGGGATCCACTGCTCACCACAATGAAATTACAGTCCCTGATGTACAGAGGTATTCTGAAAGGCATAGTACTTGGCACTACAAAGCATACAAAGATTATTGATAAAATTCCTACTTCTAGCTTTGTGACCCTTAACTTCTGTCTCAGTTTCCTCAATTATAAAAATGGGATACTAATTACACCTCCCTTATAGAGTTATTGAGAGGATCAAATGAGATAATATTTATGTAGTACGGCCCACAGTATGTACTTAATAAATGCTCATTCTCTTCCCCTGTTTAAGCAGTCTAGGGGGGAACAAACAGAACCACTTTCCTACTCAGGGTATTCTTCTGTAGTAGAACAAACACAGGATTTTTATTATGTAATTTTAACTCAGCTGGTTTGTGTGAGACCTTAAGCTAGTCATTCCCCTTCCTCTGGGTCTCAGGTTCCTCCTCTGTAAAATTAGGAGGTTGGATGAGATGGTCTCTAAGGTTCCTTCTAGCTCTAATGACTGAAGTTGAAATACAGCCCGAGACACTTAACTACTTGGAGACTCCCTTCAACAACTTGGTGATTTTATTGAATAATTAATTTAACAATCAGTAGGCCCCTGCTATGTATCAGGCACTGTACTAGGCATGAGGGGTACAAATAAAAAAAATAAATCAGTTCCTGCCATTGGAGAGTTTTCATTTTATTAGGGGCACAAAACATACAGACACCTATATGTATGTGTCTATATATGTCTTTGTGTATGTATGTGCTTATATACATACACACATGCACACACACACACACACACACATAGATATGTAAAATGATGCAAAGTAACACAAAATGATTTCAAGAGGGATATGTAGTATTGTGTTCCAGTCAAGCCTTTCTTCTTGACTTCAAATTACCCCTACGTCTAGCTTTTGTCCTGTTCCCCACCCCCCTGCATAACTTCCTTCTGTCTCTTTCAAATGGGTTGCTTATTAAGCGAAAAGGAGGAAACAACCTTGGGCTGATATAAGCAGGGAACTTGAAAATATTTGCATTGCAAATAAAATGACTAAAATGTCTATATACTTTGACCCAGAGACTCCATTTCTAGGCTTATACACTTCCCCTGTGTCCCTCTCCCCTGGGCTGTTGATAAGAAGAAAGTCCCCATATACACCAACATCTTTATAGTAGTGCTTTTATTGATAGCAAACAACTGGGAAGGACATTGATGCCCATCAACTGGGGAATGGCTAAACAAATTGTGGTGTATAAATGTAATGGAGTATTACCATGCCATAAGAAATAATGTATATATGAATATGGAGGACATGGAAAGATCTACATGAACTGATGCAGAATGAAGTCAGCAAAGAAAACAATATAAACAATGTAAATAGAAAGAACAAAAATCAGAATGTTCCAATTGTGAATGTTACAAAATTACAAAGGACAAACATTACTGGAAAGAAGAGCTACGAAAAGAAACTCCCACTCCATCCCTTCACAAAAGGTGGGAGGTCCACAAGTGTTGTACATTACCTATATTTTAAGATTATTAAAATCATTTACATTATTTTTCGTCTTTTTAAAAATACTATTTGTTATATGAGAATGCTTTCTGGGAGGTGGAGGGATAATGGAGCAAATTATGGTGATATAAACAAACCAAAGATATCAATAAAATAAAAAAAACTACATTACTAAATTATTTCATGGCTATCTCAAAAGACACAAGGAATTCAGAGCCAATGAAACTTTGAGGTAAGGCTGGAGTCCTGATAGAGAGAGGACAAGCACTGGACTTCCTTTCCTAACTTGAGTAGCACAGGACAGAAGTTCCTCTCCTCCATCCATACTTCTAGGGTAATAGTTCATGTCAGGGCAAGAGTTGCTATGTCTGTGAAGTAAGTAGCAGGAGATTATATCTCCCTGGAATGAGTGAAGGAACTCGGCACTTATGAGTGACAATGCTGGCTCAGAATCAAATTCCACCGTAAGTGAATCATCAGGAAATTCAAAGTCTAGATAATGTGATGAGACATAGCATTTACATTTGGGGTTTCATAAAAACATAATTGGCAGCTTCTGCCTCTAAGGGGTTTTCCCTGTGTTGTAAACAGGGCTGGCCTTCAAGGCTTCAAGCTTACAAATTCTGAAAAAAGCAAATGTTTAAACACCAGATGTTACTGACAGGCAGCTCCCTGCATCTTTGAAAGCAGAGAAGATAATAGCCAACATTTAGGTAATGCTTTAAGGCTTACAAAGCACTTTACACTTTTCTCATTTTATCTTCATAACAATCCTGGAAGGTAGGTGTTATCATTATTCTCATTTTTACAAATGAGGAAATTGAGTCAGACAGAGGTCAAGTGACTGGCCAGTTTTGAAGTCAGGTCTTCCTGAGTCTAGATCTAGCTAGATTCACCTAGTGGCCTATATTTCTCTTTAAAAATAACTTTGGAGGTTGTGAGTGCCTAGTTCAGTGTCTGACATGTAGAGTTACTTAAAAAATGTTTGTTTAATTTAAGGAATCTAATGTAAAATTAACCCCTGGCGGCCAGTCGCCAGCCAGAAATGTTGGCAACGTATATTCTAGGCAGTCTTTTCCCTTCAGAGAGTGGGTCTAATTTTGATTGGGACAGAAGACTGGCTTTTCAGATCTCATAAAGTCCCAAAGCTTGGCAAAACTCAAGACTCCCAGTTCTCCAAAACAGGAAGGACCTGTGCTGAGCTGTCTGGGAAGCATGTGACTCTGGAGCTCACGAGTTATTCTACCAAAGAAAAAGAGGGATCAAAAGTAATAGATCATGACTACAAAATAATTTGTAAGGGAATGGTGAGGGAGTACCAACAATTATGGTGGGGGAGGAGGGAGAATTAGGAAAGGCTTTATGTAGGAAGGAAGTGGCACTTGAGTTGGGTTATGAAGTGGTCGAAAGATTCAATATCTCTGGATCTCAGTTTTCTAACCTGTAAAATGAGTAGATTGGATCAGATGGCTTCTGTGGTCTCATTGCTTGAGACACTCCTCTGGGAGTGGAAGACATGGAGGTGAGGAGAAGCATGATGGACAGCTCTTAGAAATGACTCATTGCTGGAATTTCATCTGAGAGGTTCATTCCCTTAGTAGCTGACTTTTCAGCCTGCAGGTCCAGATGTGTGCAGTTTGCATCTGGCTTTGCTGCCCAACCACTGCATGTTACCAGCAAACCAATTATATTATTCATTCCTCTGTTCGCTGCAACTCCTTCATATGAAACATGAGGATTAATGACAGGCCAAGAAGCAGGGGAGGGTGAGGGGAAGGAAATAAACGTCTTTGTGTGTGTGTGTGTGTGTGTGTGCGCGCGCGCGCACAAGCATGCATGCCAGGCACTGTGCTAAGCACTTTACAAATATTTTATCATTTGATACTCACAACAACCCTTCAAAGAAGGTACTGTTATTATCCCCATTTTACAGTTGAGGAAACTGAGGCAGACAGCAGTTAGGTGATTTGCCCAGGGTCACAGAGTTGGTAAGGACAAGCTAATGCTTGTGAGACTCTAAGGAGACTATGATGAGGATGAACAATTATAGAGATTATGTCACTGAAATTATGAAATTATGTCCTTTGACAATTGCTCAAAGGAATTTATGATTACAGTTGTTTATATTTTTCCTTCATCTTTTTAATAGACCATCATTTATGAGTTTTTGCTATAGGACTATAATGGCATTGCATCTTATGCAGGAGTTAAGTTTGAGAGTCAGCTGATTAGGGAAGAAACCTATCCAGCGGGATTGCTGCTTATTTGGGAATTAGGTTATTAAATTATTGTACAATGGGAAAATTCCCCATATAGTCAAAATTACCCCGGAAAATTCCTTAAGTTGCCTATAAAGTAGAGTATAATGTTTTAAAAGTTGGAATGAGAAAAGACTAGGGTCTCCTTTAAAAGAAGAATTCTTTACAGTTTTGGTGTCATGCATGAACCTCTTGCTCTTAGAATAATGTTTTTAAATCCATAAAAGAAAATGAATATGAATACGAGAGAAGCCAATGCTGTTGAAATACAGTTATCAAAATGTTTTTTTAAGTTTATAGAATTCATATTAAAACCCCCTTTAAAATTTAAAAGAATACAGTCTGTATCAGAGAGAGGATGGATCTGAATCAGAAAAAAATGAATGTAAATTTTATTTTTCACAACACCCAGCTGAGCTATTTATTAAGAGGAAGGCAGGAAATAGGACTTCTCTTTGAATAGAAGAAAACAAAAAGCAAGTAAAGACTTAGCTGTCAGGAATACTTTATATATTAGGGGAAACATGCCCTTGAAAGGGTTTCACATACAAGTGTGATTATGTTAGAGGACGATCTTACTACCCTGGCAATTGTTCTTCTTCCTGCTTCACCATAAGGCTAGAGGACATGAGGAAGTCAAAGGGAACCCAACAGAGGGCTTCTAAATGACCAGGAGGGCTATTTGTACTTCTCATTACCTCTATCAGCTTAGGACCAAAGATTGCTTGTGGGTTTGAGAAAGATTCTAGAATAACAGTGCAAGATGCTTGATCTATGAACAGTAGTCAAGTTTACTATGTGTCAGGCACTGTGCTAAGTGTTGGATTCCCATCTCCCATTCATTCTGGGACATCTTTGCATTAATTCAATTGTTCTTTTCTCACTTTCTCTTCTTCCATTTTCCTCCCTCCCTCTCTCTGTTTCTCTCTCCCCCATCCCTCCCTCCTTTCTCTCACTCTTTCTCTTCTCTCTCTCCCTCCTCTCCCTCTCTCCTTACCTCCCTCCTGTTTCTCTCTTTCCTTTCTCTCTCCCTCTCTTTTTCCTTCTCTCTCCCCCTCTCCCTCTCTCCTTTGCTTTCTGTTCATTTCTCTGTCTCTTTTGCACAGAAGGTATGTCTGAATTCTGATAGACTAGGCACAATATGGTGATGCATATATATGTTGTCACTTCTATTATTTATGGAATCGAGTAATATGATCCTATCCCTCTTCTTCCTTTTCCACAATCTAAGCATGAGGTTTTTTTGACCAGTAGATGGTTTGAGAATATACATTTTAATCTCCCCATTGGTACCTTCTAAGTTTGGTATGATGAAAAGTTGGTCTAGAAACCCAGCTTGTTAATCACTGGAACTTTCAGGGTCAAGTAATGACTTTTCCCTATTTGGAGGCCTTAAAGTGGTGCGATTTAACATATTCTCCATGGAGATGACCCTGGCAGTCATCAATCTTTTCCTCCCAACTTTTGTCTATTGAATTGTAAGGAACTTTTGGAATATGGGTACTAGACACCAAAGGATTAAAAGGAAAAGTTGGAAATGGGAGATACAAGAGAATAAATTTAAACTGGTGTTCTAAAAAACTAGAAACTTAAAAAAACAACCCAAACACCTCACTTTCAAAAAGAACTGTTTGATTGTGAAACTGAGTGTTTAAAATGCTGGCAGGACAGAGGACATCTGGTAACCTAACACTTGAAGAGGAGGGAGAGCAAGTTTTCTGAGCACAGCCATCTGCTGGTAGGGGTGGCCCAAGTAAAGACTTTGGATCCCAGTATTAAGAAATCTTTCCCTTACAATCCTACACATCAGATGGAGCAACTTTCTCTTGATGAATTTGGTATTCAGTCTGGAGTTTTCTTTTTGGGGCTGTTTGAGACAATCATTTTTCAATTGAAAAATCGTATCCTTCATATGCCTCAAGAAAATAACAACATTCCTTTATTTTCTCTCCATTAAGGGACTTGTGTGGTGCAATACAAATATCCTTTGCAGAACAGTATTGGCCAAAAATTAATTAGACAGGAAGCAGTTGATATTGATATGGCACATTAAAGTTTGTAAGATACCCCTTATGTGATCTCATTTGATCCTTGACTTCAGTTCATAATGTAACCAATGATGTATCTCAGATATGGAAAAAAGTGCATGTTAGGAGTAAAAATGCTACAGGTTGGGATGGAACCTCTTAGCTTGTTACTGGAAGGAGATGTGCACTGTGATATGCCATATGCTGATTATGTTAGTTTGAGACTGAAAGAAGAATGGTGGGGCTCAGCCATGAGGATACCAACTGAGGCTAAGACAGGAAAGATACTAGATTATGCTGAGACCAATGATGGTGATACTTTTCCTCTCTTCTACCCATCCCCCCTTCTCTCTCTCTCTGTCCCAGAGAAAGTGAATTCCTTTCCCACAGATTTTTCTCTTCTTTCAAGTTATGCTTACACTTTGTGTTTTAATTTATATCAGTGTTGGATAGATCAAAAGGAAGTTCTAATTTTTCCTTAGGAGTGAGTTTCATTGTTTGTGAAAGAAAAGGCAGAAAGAAAGCAGGCAATGGATAAAGGTACTGGGATTTAGTCCTTCTGTCTAAGTTACCAGGAAACTATCCTGTCTAGAGTCTTGAACCAAATGAGGGAAGATTACTGATACTGATTTTTAAATTAATTTTATAAATTTTCCAAACAGAGTGACAACCTGTGAAAACTCAGACATCATGATTCCCCTCCTCCCAAAACAAGTCAAAGCTAAGACAGCAGGGGGACAGTTTAGGAAAATTAACTCTCCTCATTGCTCTAAAGGCCCTATCTGCTTCTGATTCAGGGGTAGAGTTGTTATTTGTTCTTTATTTTCAAAAAGGTCCAATGATATCACATGAATTGCATTTGAGTGAGGCAGAGTTGCACAAAGTAGTCAGTCTTAATCTCTCTGCCAGAGTCACTGAAGTCAGGATGACTGGTGATGTTCTCATTCATGTCGGGAAGTCTTCACATGCTTGGGGTGGACATCCCACTAACTCACCAATGGGATGAGGCCTGTTAGTTACCCTCAACCTGGTTTAGCCATCTGCCGAGATGGTTTATCAGGTTGTGTGCATGCTTTGGCTACCTGGAGTCACAGGTGAGAGTTAGGCGAGTAGAGGTGTTGACTATGGAAAAGTCATGTCCTCAGGATGACCAAAAAGAGGAGCTGAGAAAGAATGGTTCCACCCACATGTAGGTGAGAGACATTTAAAAGGGAGTAGCTAGATTTCTGATAACCTAAATATCTACAACCCTAGATCCTGGCTACAATAGGATAATATATCTAGAGCTATAAAGGACCTCAGACTATCAGTTGAGGAAATAAATTCCTAAGGAATTTAAGTGACTTGCCCAAGCTCACACAGCCAGTAAGCATCAGAAATGGAATTTGAACCTATGTCTTCCAACTCCAGACTGTACTATGTATTGAACTATGGACTATACTACAACTTTGTACTGTACTATGTATTGAACTATGGAATATACTACAACTCCATATTGTACCATCTAATGTCTCCTGAATATTTAAGTATCTCCTACATGACAGGCATTATGCCTTGTATTGAGGATAAAAAGACAAATATAATTCAGATATAAGGTAGACTACATAACCTCTGAGGTCTCTTCTGGCTTATGACTCTGTAATTCTGAGTTGGACTTTATAGAGGTTAGGCTTCATTTTTTTTTAGGGGGAAGGGTCCTCCAGGTAGATATATCAGCATTCATTGAGGCAAAATTGTTAGTAATTATGGGGTCATGTTTGGAGAAGAGTAATTATTCCTATTCTACTAAAGACATTAGGGGACCAGTGGAGAAATAAGATTGTACATGGTGGAGGCCAATTGGTGAAGGGCCTTAAACTGTAAGCTAAGCATTTCAGATTTTATCCTGCAGGCAATGTGGGGCCATTGTAGGATTTTGGAGGGGTATCAGTATGATCAGAGTGATTAATTAGTAGACAGATCTGATAGCATTGTACAAGGTGAACGAGACAGGACAACAAAGCTGGAGATGGAGAAACAGGTTAGGGATCCAGAGTTATAATTTAAGTATCAGGAAATGAAGCAAAAGTCATGGAGTTAGAGATGACAGAATCTAAGGATTGATGAGGAAGTGAGAAGACTTAAAGATCAAAGCAGTTGGAAGTGAAGGACCAGACTTTGACCCACTCCTGCCCCCGCCACATAGAACTTGATGACTTAGAGCAAGTGACTCATTCTATTTTTGGTGCTTAGTTACTTCATCTGTAAAAAATGAGGGGCTGGACAGGATGACCTTTAGGGCCCCTTCCAGTTCTAAATCAGTGAGGTATGAGCCAATCTATGATTCTAAGGGTTGGAGCTGGGTGGTTAGGATGGTGCCAGGTACAGAAATGCGGAAATCAGGAAGAAGATTTAATTTGATGTTGGCAAGTAAGGCTAAAGGGGCATTTTTCCTTTGAAGATATCAGAGAGATGTCTCTTGGAGATAACCAGAAGATGTGCGTCTGAAACTTGGGAGTTATCTCCTAAGCCAGATTGGTAATAAAAATTTGGGAGTCATCTGTGGAGAGAGACAGAGAGAGACAGAGAGAGACAGAGAGAGAGAGAGAGACAGAGAGAGACAGAGAGAGAAAGGGAAAAAGAGAAATGAGGAGATAGAGGAAGGGAGGAAGGGAGAGGGGAAGAGGGAGACAGAGGGAGGGAGGGAGAGACAGGGGACGAGAAGAAGTCTGAGGGGAGAACCCTGGGGAATACAGATATTTAGGGGAAAACAGAAGAATGGGTCTGTAGGAGAACCAAGAGACTGCAGTGTTGAGAGGAACATTTATAAAAGAAGTGCTTGTCAAAATTAGTTGCAGTTTCAACAGTATATCGTTATATCAAATGTCATATTGTGTTATATGTTATAGTTGTGTTCTATATGTTATAGAACATTTAGCATCATGTTATAGTATAGCACCTTATATTATGGAATATTGTATTATGTCATATTGTGTCTTATCAGATTACATCATTTCATGTTATATTTTCTTATTCAGTCACTTTTCAGTTGTGTCTGACTCTCCCTGACCCCATTTGGGGTTTTCTTGGCAAAGATCCTGGGATGGTTTGATATTTCCTTTTCCAGCTCATTTTACAGATGAGGAACCTGAGGCAAACAAGGTTAAGTGACTTCCCCAGGGTCACACAGCTAGTAAGTGTCTGAGTTCAAATCTGAACTCAGGTCTTCATGACTCCAGGCCCAGCATTCTATCTATTGTGCCTCCTAGTATGCTCTCATTAGATTTTATTATATTATATTGAATTATATTATGTTATATTGTTATGCCATTATATATTATTCCACATATTATATATTTTATCATGTTGTAATAATAAAAATTAACATTTATATAGCACTTTCCTTGTAGAGAGCTTTCCAAATATTATCTCCTTTGATCCTCACAACAATTCTGGGAGGCAGATACTATTATTATCCCTATTTGGCAAATGAAAACACTGAAGCAGCCAGAGGTCAAGTGACTAGGCCATCACATAACTAGGAAGTTATCTGAAGTTAGAATTGAACATAGCTCTTGCAGATTCCAGGTTCAATGCTCCATCCAATGGACCACTTAGCTGTTCTGTCATGTCATGTCATTTTGTTTCCTTATGTTATATCTTGTTTTATGTTACCCTTGTTTACAGAACAGATCAAAGGAGATAATACATGTGAGAGTATTTTGCAAATTGTTATAAGTGCTATAAGAAGGTTAGTTATTATAACTTACTCCACAATTAAAGCAGGGATGATTCTTTGGATATGCAAAAATAAAGAGTAAAGACATCCAGACTGAGTCCTGGAAAGATGTGTTGTAGAGAATATGTTGCAAATAGATTATAAATATATGTATTTCCTTACTGATGATTAAAATACTTCTATCCATTCATGAAGCCCCCATTCGAAAAACAGAACCAGGTCAGGAAATGAGCTCTGAGCAGACAGAAAGGATTCTCCATCAACATCCTCACTTTCCTGAGCTGTGATATTATTAGACAGTGTATTTAGACAGTGTCTGTAGGTGATCATTGCTGCTTTTTATTTCTATCTAACTTGGACATGTGAGAATCTTTTAAATAGTCTCTTTGTAGGAATCTATACTTAGTCATCAGGGACTAAGATGGGGAGAGGGAAGAGAAAGGATGGGAAAGTTTCTCCTCCTATTCTAGCCAAGGCTTTGGATATTCAAATGTAGTTCCCGAGGAAGTTTTCCTATAAGTGGATTGAGGAGTTAGAGATAGTATTTAACAAACATTTATTAAGGGCCTAATATGTGCCAGGTACTGTGCTAAGGGCAGCTAGTTGGCACAGTGGATGGAGAGTTGGGCCTGAAGTCAGGAAGATCTCGTCTCAGATATACTTACTAGCTGTGTGACCCTGGGCAAGACACTTAATCCTGTTTGCCTCAGTTTCCTCATCTGTCAAATGAGCTGGAGAAGGAAATGGCAGACCACTCCAGTATCTCTGCCAAGAAAACCACAAATGGTATCATAAAGAGTTGGAAATGACCGAACAACTGTGCTTTATAGTCTTATTCATTTTATCCTCACAACAACCCTGAGAGGTAGGTGCTATTATTTACCCCCATTTTATAATTGAGAAAACAGACAAGGAGAAGTTAGGTGATTTGTTCAGGGTCACACAGTGACTAAGTGTCTGAGGCCAATTTGAATTCGGGTCTTTGTGACTCCAGGTTCAGTTCTCTAGCCTCTACACTGCCTACCTGTCTGTGGTTTAAGACTGGGTGGGAATAGACCACCAGGCCTAAGAAAAGTTAAACTTTTGAAAGCAGCTTTGTCAACTGCAGGATTCACCAGCACTTTGCTAAACTGCAACAGTGTTATAGGGAGCATGTTTGGAGATAGTGATCTCTGTAATGTGACCCTGCTTATTGCAAAAGTCTGGAGTGTTCTGACCTGGGCACTCAACACTGGAAAATGAAGATCCTTATCTCAAGGGTTTTTGTTTTTTTTCCCCTCTTCTTTACAGTGAGATGCTTCAGAGTAAATTCCACCTGAGTAGAGCAGAAAACCTTATCTACCTCCTGAGATTTAAAGGAGAGATCATGACTGGTATTTTTGAGTCTTCATGGGTGAGAAGAGTTGAGATTCATGGAATGTTAGAGCTTGAAGGTAAACGGAACAAGCACTTATTGACTGCCTACTATGTGCCAGGCGCTGTGCTAAGTGTTTTATACACATTGTTTCATTTGATCCTCACAACAACAAAGGGAAACAGCTGCTATTATTATCACCATTTTACATTTGAGGAAACTGAGGCAGGCAGAGTTTAAATGATTTGCCCAAGGTCACACAACTAGTAAATATCTGAGGCTGGATTTGAACCTAAGTCTTTCTGACTCCAGGCTCAGGGAGCTATCCACTCTACTACCCAGCTGCCGTTAAGGGTCTTTGGAGATCTTCTGATCTAATTTCTTTTAATTTTACAGTTGGGGAAACTGACATGCAAAGATAGGAAATGATTTGTCCAAGGTCATACAGTTAGGAATAGAACTGGGACCACAGCCAACATCTCCAGATTCTCAGTTCAGTGGCATTTGTGTTATACTAACATCGTAACTGAGAAATGAGAAAAATCATGAAACATATCCAAGCCAAGCCAACCCAAGTCAATGAAATAAGCCTTGTGAAGCACCTACTATGCACTACTATATTTAAGACACTGTGCTAGGTTATTGGGATGCAAAGGCAATAGTAAGAGAATCCTTTCCCTTAAAGGGATTATTTTCTATACAAACAAGTGACTACCAATAACAGAACAGAGGGTGTCCATGAGGATTGAAGGAATATCTCATAGGACTGCTATGAGGCAAGTTCTTTGTAAACTGCAAAGTACTGCATAAACACGAATCATTTTTAATCCATACTCCTTCCGCCTTCTAATCCTGGATAATGTTTCAGAAATGAATTTGTTTTCCAAGTCACCCTTGCCTTTGGCTGCCTGTGTATATTTGGCAAGGAGACTGGTTGTTGGTCAAGATGATTTTTGGGCATATCAATGTCCCTCCCCTTCCCATACACTGCTTGAATCTCTTTAAGAAATAAGGTCAGCACATGTGCAAAAATATTTATAGCAGCTCTCTTTGTGGTGGCAAAGAATTGGGAATCGAGGGAATGCCCATCAATTGGGGAATGGCTGAACAAGTTGTGGTATATGAATGTAACGGAATACTATTGTGCTGTAAGAAATGATGAGCACGCAGATTTCAGAAAAATCTGGAAGGACTTAAGTGGATTGATGCTGAGTGAAGTGAGTAGAAACAGGAGAACATTGTACACAGTAACAGCAACATTGTGTCATGACCATCTAGGATAAAATTAGCTCTTCTCAGCAATACTGTGATCCAAGACAAATCCAAAGGACTCATCATGGAAAATGTTCTCCAAATCCAGGAAAAAGAATTGTGGATTCTGAATGCAGATTGAACTATACTGTTTCTACTTTTGTTTTCTTGAGGTTTTCCCCTTGTGTTCTGATTCTTCTTTTACAACATGACTAATGCAGAAATATGTTTAATGTGATTGTACATATATAACCTATATCAGATTGCTTTCTGTCCTGGGGAAGAGGGAGGGAAGGGAGGGAGGGAGAAAAATTGAGAACTAAAAATCTTATGAAAACAAATGTTGAAAACTACCTTTACATGTAACTGGAAAAAATAAAATACTTCTATGATTTAAAAAAAATAAAGAAATAAGGTCAGAGGCAGTGTCTTTACTTTCTTTCCCATTTAAAAAAAATCAACAACTTGTTTTATTTGTTTTGGACTAGACGTGATTTTGTTGGTTTGAGGAACTCCTGATGAAGCCAGTCCCTTTAGCTTTTTCCTGATAGGAGCCTAAAAGATCCCTGAAGCTCAGCACTTGCTCTGTAACTAAATTGGTAAGTGATTTGGTCACACAGCCAGTATGTATTAGAAAGGGGACTTGAAACCAGCTCTTTATTCAACAAGTCAGACTGCCTACAAACAAAAGCTAACATCTATATCCCACTTTAAGTTTTGCAAAACAGTTTCTATATGAGGCTGGCCCTCTTTCAACTAAGCCAAGCTGCCTAATACTAATAAAGTTAATATTTGTATTACAGTTTAAGGTTTACAAAGTGGCTTACATACATTATCTCAAAAAAACCTACCCCGAAACAAAAAAATAACACTTTTGGGCAGGTAGGTGGTGCGGTATATAAAGCACCGGTCCTGGATTCAGGAGGACCTGAGTTCAAATCTGGCCTCAGACCCTTGACACTTACTAGTTGTATGACTCTGGGCAAGTCACTCAACCCTCATTGCCCCACAAAAAAATTTTTTTTTAAAAAATTCTCTCTGGCACTAACTTTTCTCTACTGAAAAATCAAAGGATTAGACTAGATGATCTCTAAGGAGCCCTTCATTCCTAAATCCTCCAATAATTCTACTTTAATATGTTCTATTGAATCCTAAAATTGGGTAAGGAATCCAGGAATTTGGATTCTGCCACCGACACGCTTATTGGCCATGTGACCCTGGGCAAATCACTTACCATCTCTGAGCTTCTGTTTTCTAATCTCTTAAAATGGAGATAATAACACCTATAATATATATCTTGAAGGGTGTTTTTTTTGTTTTTGTTTTTGTTTTTGGAGCAATGAGGGTTAAGTGACTTACCCAGGGTCACACAGCTAGTAAGTGTCAAGTGTCTGAGGCTGGATTTGAACTCAGGTCCTCCTGAATGAGTTCACAGTTACACAAATAGGAAGAAGTAGAGTCAGTTTTCTGACCTAGGGCTTCTCACTATAAACTCACTATAAACTCTTTCCACTACATGAAGACAAAGTTGTGGATATACACAAAAAATCTGGAGGAAAACTATTGACATTTAAATTTAATTCAACTACTTGGTTTGAAAATAACCAATTGGATGTATGCATTTAATTTATTGAATCGAATGCCCTTTTTTTTTCTCCTTTGAAATAAAGAATGAGGTTGAACAAGTTCCTCGGCTTCCTACTGGCCTACTCCCAAGTCTACCAGACATATTTTGTTCTCATGATCTGAACTTAGTGCTAATGTAACAGAGAAGGACCTTGGGCTTTATGGGTAATGTAAAACACTTGCTCATCGAAGAGCGCCTTAGTTTGGTTTTGTTTTGTTTTTTGGTGGGGCAATGGGGGTTAAGTGACTTGCCTAGGGTCACACAGCTAGTAAGTGTCAAGTGTCTGAGGCCGGCTTTGAACTCAGGTACTCCTGAATCCAGGGCCAGTGATTTAACCACTGTGCCATCTAGCTGCCCCCGAGGAGTGCCTTAGTTTTAAGGAATGTATTTTGTTGGTATTCAGTCCACTTTCTGGACCTGGATGACACAAATGAGTAATAGAGATTTATTAGTTGGATAGAGAGTAGGGCTTAGCGTTAGGAAGACTCATCTTCTTGAGTTCAAATCTGGCCTCAGACACTTATTAGCTGTGTTACCCTGGGCAAGTCACTTAACTTGGTTTGCCTCAGTTTCCTCATATGTAAAAGTATCTTTGCCAAGAAAACCCCAAATGGGTCACAAAAAGTCAGACATGACTGAAATGACTGAACAATAACAAGAGTTTATTGAGTAGTGGGGTGGTATAGTCAGACCTGAACGTCAGGAAAATTGCTTAGCAGGCTGAATGGATGATTAATAGGGGTGGGGAGAGATCTGAAGCAGGGAGACCAAGTAGAAGGCTATTGCAATAGCTTGAGGCAAAAGTTGATGAGCATCTGACTAAGGGTGGTGGTTATATGAATAGAGAGAAAAGGGCATATTGGAGAAATATAGAGATAGACAAGATCTGGTAATTGATGTGTGGGGTGAGTAAGAGTGAGGAATTTATACTGGAAACTGTAAGAGGGACCCCTAAGGAGGTTTAAGACAGAAAAACAGGTCCAATATATACTCAAATCTGCATACCGGTAATTTTGCAACTGAAAAATGGAAACAAAGTGGTACTGGTCAATTTAGGTATGGTTTTAAAAAACCAATGGCATGAATGTAATGAAAAACTATTGTGCTGCAAGAAATGATAAATAAGAATTCCTACCCTGTGTCTGTTGCATTGAATGAAATAGAATAGAAATAGAATGGATTGGATTGGATTAAATTACATGGTTTTGAAGTGATGAAAGTCAGAAACATGGGGAGATTATTATGAACTGAATCTAAGTAAAATGAATAGTCAAAGAAAAACACACTAATTATGGCCATGCAAATGAAAAGATCACTAAAGGAAATCATTGTAAGAAGACTGAAAACCCAATAATATCCTAGAGATCAGGTCATGAAACATGGCTTCCTCCCTTACTGCTGAAAGGATCTGAGGATAAAACATTGTGTATACTGCCAAACTACTGTCATTGTATGATGTGTTTAAGCTTAGTTCATTTTTCGTTACAAAGGAGAGACTAATGAGGGGAGTGGAATTCCAGAAATAACCATAAATAAAACCAGAAGGCATCAACAAAACTTAATTTCAAACAAAAAAAAATAGCTCTTTGCCATGGGATCCACTACTGTCATTGAAAATATCTTTGTTGACTGTAAAGTGTGTAGGAGTAACTTTCTGTGGGAGCCATGGAAAACAATGGGAAAGTGTTTTACCTGTGTCAAATCTTGATGCCTTTGCTAACTCAGTGGACACTATAACTTATAAATTCCTGTGCTGTATTTTAAAATAGGGCTTGCTCATGATTTAGTCTTTTGAGTTCAATCAGACATCACTGCAAACCCTGCATAGTAATTTTTGATGAGGGATTTCCTGTGGTAAAGAGGATTGCAAGATGGATGACAAAGGATTTTAATTCAATGTCATCCCCCATAGTGGGAACCATAAAATAAGGGATTACATCCCATGGGGCTGGGAAAGAGAAAGGGATAGGGAAAGGGTCAGGAAATCAAGCAGCCTTTAGAAAAGTGAGCATTATTAGTAAACATGTATACATAATGATATTTCCTAGCCTCAGATATGAAGTGTATGAATAAGTCCATTTCTGAAAAAGCCATATGAGGGACCCACAGGATCTTGTTATAAAACAGAATGGAGGGGGAAGCTAGGTGGCACAGTGAATAATGCACTGGCCCTGGATTCAGGAGGACCTGAGTTCAAATCCGGCTTCAAACACTTGACACTAGCTGTGTGACCCTGGGCAAGTCACTTAACCCTCATTGGCCTGCAAAAAACCCCCCAAAACAAAAACAAAAACAAAAACAAAACAGAATGGAACACATTTCTATGTACTACGAACCCAAACAACCCATTGACTTCTTGTTACTACTATGCACAAGTTGTGTGTATAGATTGTATATTTTGTTGTTGTTTGTCCTTTATTCTCGAAGAGAACCATGACATCTGGATGACATCATGACTTGCACTGAATTGGATTTAAGTGAGGAAGGGCCATGCAAAGTAACAAACCTCACTTTTTCTTCCAGAGTCATCTGGGTCCAGTGGCAAGATATATGTCAGTATGACTGGAGATGGCCCCCGATGTTGAAGGCATTTGGGGTTAAGTGACTTGCCAAGGGTCACACAGCTAGTAAGTGTCTGAGGTGAGATTTGAACTCTTGAGTCCAGGGCCAGCGCTACTCTTGATTGTGTATTTTCCTCATAAGACGAAAGATATGTAGTCTCATTTTACACATGAGGAAACTGATATCAGAGAGATTAAATAACTTGCTCAACACCACACCAGGGACAAAAGAAATAGTGAATAATAGCAAATATTTACACAGAGCTTTAATGTTTGCAAAGTACTTTACACATGTCATCTCACTTGATCCTCACAACAGCTTTGTAAGGTTGGGTATTGGTGTCAATTCCATTTTTTACAGATGAGAAAACTAAGTTGAAGAGAAGTAAATTAACTTCACTAGGGACATACAGCTAGTAAGTGTCTGTTGTTGTTCTTCTTTCTCAAAGAGGACCGTGACATCTGGGTGAAGTCATGACTAGCAGTGAATTTGGATTTAAGTGAGGGAAGGCTATACAAGGTCACCAACCTCATTTTCTCTTCCAGAACCATCTAGGTCCAGTGGCAAGATGATTGGAGATGGCCCCAGATGTTTGTTTTTTTAAGGCAATTGGGGTTAAGTGACTTGCCCAGGGTCACACAGCTAGGAGGTGAGATTTGAACTCAAGTACTCCCAATTTCAGGGCCAGTGCTCTATCCACTGTGCTCTGTCTACCTAGTTGCCCCAGTAAGTGTCTGAGGGAGGATTTGAACTAAACTCTTTCTGACTCCAAGTGTAGCACTTAATAGACCTTGCCACATAGGGATTTGAACCAAGTTCCTTTGATTCCCAAACTAGTGCTCTTTCTATAGTGACACATTATGTTGTAAAAGTACATGTCTATGTTTTTGAGTGGCATATTTTCTTCTCTTTTTCCTCTATCCCCTTTTAGGCCTGGTAACTTAATTTAATCACTTCAATTGGAGGTAAAAAGCCATCTCCATTGTTTGGCTTTAAAATGTATGTTTTCAGTCAACTGATGGGGGCCATGGATGGGTGGACATGGGTAGATTGAGATCTGTATCTTTGGAGGGAACACCCACATCAATGA
Source organism: Dromiciops gliroides (assembly GCF_019393635.1). Classification (NCBI taxonomy): domain Eukaryota; kingdom Metazoa; phylum Chordata; class Mammalia; order Microbiotheria; family Microbiotheriidae; genus Dromiciops; species Dromiciops gliroides. The sequence goes on along the minus strand of NC_057864.1, from coordinate 172,253,373 downwards.
GACCATGGACACATTGGGTATTATGAGAGTCTTTGGTATTGGGATGAGTATTAAAAACTCTAAACCAAAGATTTGTGTCTTTCACAGTCTTTTCTTTTTCCATGCCCATCTTGCCCATATTTTCTTTCTTCCTACTCCTTTATCTATAAAAATTAAGTCAATGAGCTATATGAACAAAATAAAATGGCCAGCCAGCTGCTATCTGAATTTCACATTCCATTTCTCTTCTTTATACCTCTGCAAAAGTTGTCCTCCATTCTTGAAGTATATTCCTTTTGCATTTCTTTCTTTTGAAATGTTAGGTTTCCAATCTAGGTGACAGGGAAGAAAATAGTACTACTTGATAATAATAGGAAAGTTAGGAAGAGGAAAAGACTTTTGGGAAAAGATAATGGATTCAGTTTTGGACATGCTGAGTTTAAGAAACCTGTGGGACATCAAGTTTGATATGTCCAATAGGCTTTTGGAGATTGGAGACTGGAGGTCAGCAGAGAGGTGCTTTCCAAACCTTAAGATTATGTATAAATGCTAGCTATTGAAGAATAGCGACCTGAAGTCACTTTGCCAAGGTCAATCAAACAAAAAACAAGCCTAAATTTATTAGACTATGTGCCAGGAATTGTGCTATGTACAGTGGATACAAAGAAGCAGTCTCTGACCTCAAAAAGCTTTCATTCTATTGAGGGAGACAATATGTACACATATAAGAATGTAGAAGATATATACTAAATGAGTTTAAGTTACTTGGGGGGGATGGGAGTTCTCTGCGGGTTATGTTAGCTCTTTGATTTGTACATGTCGAGGAAATAAGTTGAATGGTGCTGTTTGTGACTGTGTATCACCTCTAAAATACCACCACTAGGTCAATCTCATTAAAGAAACATGTGGATGTCCCCATCATGTCAGATCTCTGGGAAGAATGTCCAAGTGTGTCTTGTTATTCTTTGTACATTTTTATGATTCTGGGGGAAAAACAATCATAAAAGTTCATGCTATTCTAAAGTCCCCCTGCCCCCCCACCCAATCCCTGACAGATGCCCAACAGTTCTGAGATAACTGGTCCCACTCTGAATATTCTGAATGTCTTTCCTGAGCTGGAGATTTTTTGTTACAAGAAATATGTTATACTCTCTGAAACTGTTCTAGTGCTTCACAGTTTACAAAATGCTTTACTCCCTGCTCTGTGAGATACACTAGAGAAAAACTGTAGTTTTGAAAGGTTTAAAGGGATCATTTGATTTACAACTGGAAGAGAAGAACTCTAGTCAAATCCTACCCTTTTTACAAATGAGAATATCGAAGCCTAGAGATATTAAATAACTTGCCCAGGGTCCTATGAGTAGTAAGTAGCAGAAGCAGAATTTGAACCCACATCCTCTGACTCCAAATCCATTTAGGGTCACCATTGCCGGATCCATGAGGAGGATGGGTGGCTCAGCTCTGGCTCATTCTCAGGGACTGGATTAGGTGCCCTCCTCACCCTGTGTAGCAGCTATCCATACTCTCTCTGAGGTGAATGGAAAGGGTACTGGCTTTGAAGTCAAAAGGACTGGGTCCAAATTCTACCTTTGCCAAATTTGCTTGTATGAACTGCAAGCGTCACTTAATTTCCCAAGGTCTTTGTTTTATCATCTGTAAAATGAGGGGGTGGGACTCAACAGCTTCTTAGGTTACTTCCAACTCTAGATCTAGGTTCCTGTGAATATCAAGTAGTCTCTTGCCTCAGTACCTACTTCTCTTTTCCCTTTTCCCGCTACCCTTAATAACTGATCATTAGTAGGGTGTTGGTACTCTGGCACAATCTGTTTCAGAGATGAGGTTTGGAGGCCACCTTGACTCAGGACTTATTTTCACATGTGGCAGGAATATCTATTTGGCACTGGGTACCAGTGGACAAAGCATGACTCCAAGGGGGGACATGGCATGAACCCAAGGAGTAACCAATTAGCCAATGGGAACATCAGTTGCAGCCCACCTTCCTTTCAATAATTAACACAACCCCACACTCCTTCAGCCATTACTGCCCAATAATCTTTTACTCTACCATCTCCTACTGCAGGTCTTTTGTGGTCAAATTCTCCCCTTCTTTTCTAGGAGTAGAACCTTCATTGGCAGTTTATGGCTTTGTATTACCTAACACCTTCTACAAAGGTAAGTAAATGGGGATATGAACTATTTTCTGGAAATATGACTAGGGTTCTTCTCTTCCAGTTCTAAATCAAATGATCCCTATGAACCTTTCTAAACCACAGTTTTTACCCAGTGTCTCTCACAGTATAGACAGTCATTCTAAAAAGTTTAAGCCTCGGGAGCGGGTAGGTGGCGAAGTGGATAAAGCACTGGCCCTGGATTCAGGAGTACCTGAGTTCAAAGTGTGCCTCAGACACTTGACACTTAACTAGCTGTGTGACCCTGGGCAAGTCACTTAACCCTCATTGCCCTGCCCCCCCCCAAAAGTTTAAGCCTCTATTTGCTATTTTATTTAATGTCTTCTGAATAACTGCCTAGACCACTTGTTTTAGGTTAAATGTCAACCTGCCCAAGGAAATGAGGAATCAGAGCTCAAGAAATAGGCTGGTCTAGGTCAAACTAGACAAACATGGGCTGTTTTGAGGGTTCACAGTTTTCCTGAAATTACTGAAATGGGTTAGGCCTTCTTGGGAAAGAAAAGAGCTTGAAGAGTTGATAATAAACACATCTGTTTCTAAAAATTAAGATCAAATCTGTTTACAGATATTCAGATGTCCAGGCAGATTTACATTGCTGTATATAAGTGGTGTTCATTTTTCAGTTATATCCAACTCTTTGTGACCCTATTTGGGATTTTCTTGTCAAAGACACTGGAGTAGTTTGCCATTTCCTTCTCCAGCTCATTTGACAGATGAGGAAACTGAGGCAAACAGGGTGAAGTGACTTTCCCAGGGTCACACAGATAGTAAGTAGCTGAGGCTGGATCTGAACTTGACTCCTATAGTTCATATCATTGAACCCTCGCTTGCAACACACAAACACATATACACAGTTGAACAAATCTAGTTGGCAAAATATTGGATTTGTTAATTTGTCCTGAAAGCAAATGCAGTATTCTGACTTTGCAATCCTCACCTCTCTCCCAGAGAAGGGAAATGTATTTCATAATTCAGCCTTGGGAACCAAGATTGGTTATTGCAATTAATCTGCATTTGGATGCCTTTTAGTGTTGTTTCCATTCGCAATGTAGTAGTCAACGTGTATATTGTTCTCCTGGTTCTGATTTGTTCACTCCAGGTCAGTTCCTATCATTCTTCTCTTGATTTAAAAAAAAATCCCTCATATCCACAATTTCTTACTACAAAATAATAATTCCACCATAGTCATGCATCATTTTGTTTCTAGTTGTTAGTGAAGTGTATTCAGTTACCAAAGCTTCCTCTTTAAATTTCAACCAACTCTTTCTTCTTTTAATCTATTTCCCCAATCCACAATGAGCACCCAAACCTCAAAATGCGTCTTTTCCAAAAATGTAGATTTCAGACAGATGCGATTGAAAATTGAACTGGGTCAAAGTAAACAATATGAACAAGTTATCAGTGTTATATCACAGAATGAGGAAACTACAGTTTCATAAAATACTTAGAAATACTGCTTGTACCACAAGTATCTGTGAATCATTTTATCTTCTAAACAATTTAGCTAGAGTAGAAAGTTGATGTATTAAAGCCGAGGGAAAAAAGGTTGGGTCAGAGAAAGATTTAGTTAGACACCAGAAGGGACTTTAGAAGCCCCCTGATTAGTTCATTTTATTTATTTATTTTTTGTGGGGCAATGAGGGTTAAGTGACTTGCCCAGGGTCACACAGCTAGTAAGTGTTAAGTGTCTGAGGCCGGATTTGAACTCAGGTCCTCCTGAATCCAGGGCCAGTGCTCTATCCACTGTGCCACCTAGCCGCCCTGCTTAGTTCATTTTAAAGAGGAGGAATCTGAGATCCAGAGAGGTTAAGGGACTTATCTAGTATCACAAAGGTGATACTAGTGATTGACCAGAGACTTGAACTCTGGTCTTAAAACTCTAAAGTCATCCTTTTTTTCCACTGGTTTTATAACTCCAAAACATTCTTCTTTCCACTATACCCTACTGTCTTCCCATTTTTGGTGTAAGGGGGTGGGGTGGGAAGAAGTGGGAGAGGGGATTCAAATGACTTTGTAATTATCTGTCAGCCAGGCTTTCTGGGGCAGACAGGTGAAGCTGAGTTAAAATGAGGGGTTTGGATAACCTTTGTTTTTTTTTTATTTGCATGTGTGCTTGCTTCCTCTCTGGATAATTAAGACCTAACCTGTTTTACCTGTCATTACCTGAGCTTTCAAGTCCTCTTTATATGTTGCCTGTAGTTTGGTCATTTCAAGTCCTTTAAAGTCTGGAGGTGAGAACAGCAGTAGAAAGAATAGGACCACATGCTAGAAGCTTTATTTTTATGGTGGTAGGGGATGGGGGTTTGTGTGTATGCTTCAGATGTGTGATTTCTTCAATGTAGAGAGCTCCCAGTGAGGAAACTTCTACCAATGCAAATGAACACACTTGTTCCACAATTTATAGTTTTAGAGAGCTGCTTGGGGGCACTAGAATGTTAGGTTACTTGGCCAAGGTCACACAGCCAGTATATGTCAGACTTGAACCAAGTCATGAACTACATGATCAATTCTCTATTCATTAAACCACCATCTGGAAAAGTTAAATTTCCCAGTATCATCTGGAGCTTAGTAGAGGGAAAGTGGCTCTTTTAAAGCTGCCCCTCCCCCACCCCAACAAAAGGAACCAAGGCACCAAGTGTAAACTATATGGCAGCTACTATTATTTCCTTAGTAGCTGCTGTTTATTGTCTGTGAGCTCAGCTGCCTTATTTTAGAGTAGATAAAGAGAATAAATATTTGACTATGGATTCAATAGGAGTGATAAGCTCCCATTGTTGATTTATTCTTCCTCCTCTGAAGCATATTTATTTGTAAATCATTAAACAAAGAAGGGCTCCCATTGAGGCAGAAGAGTCAGTCAGTAGCTTCACTCAACAACCAAAGCTTCACCTCCCCCCTCCAAGGGATTTTATAACATGTGGACACCACTCTTTCCACAACAAAGTTAGAATAGTTGGGTTTCCTGGTAACCCTAGGGGTAGTCAGAAACTTTAAGGCAAGGGGACTTTAGGAGAAAGCTGAAGTCTTTCACATCTCCAATTGCAAGTCTGAGACACTAGCAAATTGACTTTGCACCCTTCCCTTGGGCATTGAAAACAGCACCAGCCACCTGTCAGGAATGAATTCCTTTTCCTCTCTCCTAGTAGAGAGAAGACATATAATGGAAGCTTTAAAGATGTAGTTGGATAAAATGACTCATCCCATAGGAGAGAGACTGTGGGCATTCAAGGCAGTATGTGGAAAGAGAAAGGCCTGATTCTGTCTGTCTATCAATTTATTTATTTACCATCTATCCAATTTTCTATCACGTATCTATCCATTCATCTATATTTTTACATATCTATACATACATATCTATCTATCTACTTACCATCTATCAGATTTTCTATCATTCATCCATCTATCTCTAGGTCAGTTCATGCAGGTCTTCCCTTTATTTTCTCTCTGTCTCTATCTCTGTCTCTGTCTTTCTCTGTCTCTGTTTCTATGTATTTTTGTCTCTGTCTCTCACTGTCTCTCGGTCTCTGTCTCTCTCTCTTTCTGAGAATCTTTCAGAGCTGCCTTCCTCCAACAAAAGAAACCCAGGAACCATGTGTAAAACATCTGGCAGCTACTATGGTTTCCTTAGTAGCTGTTTATTGTCAGTGAGCTCAGGTGCCTTACTTTAGAGTATAGAAAGAGAGCAAATATTTGACTATGGACTATATATATATATATATGTGTGTGTGTGTGTGTATGTACATATATACATACATACATAAAACATACATATATATAGTGTGCATATGCATACTCTCTGTTGTTGTTCAGTCGTTTCAGTTGTATCTGACTCTTTGTGACCCCATTTGTAGTTTTCTTGGCAAAGATACTGGAGTGGTTTGCCATATCCTTTTCTAGCTCATTTTACAGATGAAGAAACTGACAGGGTTAAGTGACTTGCCTAAGGTCAAATAGTTAGTAAGTGTCTGAGGCCAGATTTGGACTCGGAGATGTCTTCCTGACTCCAGACCTGGCAATCTATCCATTGCCACCTATCTGTCTGCGTTGCACATAGTAGGTGCTTAATAAAGGCTTGTTGACTTGAAGAAGGGATTTTTTAAAATTGGGGTGGGGTGGGTGGTTAGGGATGCTGAATTAAGTAACAAGCCACTGTCAATGTCAGAACCTAGTCCATTGCTGTGTTTTTGGAGAGGGGCTGTGTGCAACGCAGTGATCGTCTCAGGTCTGAGTGCAGGTTGTACATAGCACACCCAGTGTTTTTTAGCTGGTACTAATCCTTCCTGGCATGAGAGGCTGATCTTTACCTATGGGAAGCTATTCATTCAGTGGTCAACAACTCAAAGTGAGCCTTAACTGTGTGTAGAGCTCTAGACTCATTTATGTGCACAGATAATGAGATCCTAAAAAAAAACAAACCACAAAAAACTAGAGGAGATCCTTGTTTTTTTCTTTTTCTTTCACCTGACCAATTTTTGAAAGAAAGGGCTTTTTGTCCTCCAATCTCCACATACTCCAGTTCCTCTCATGGCTGGAACATTTGATGACATATGCCAAGCTGCTGGGTCTTTCAAATCCCAGGAGACTCCTAAAGATGGCCCAATGAAGAAAATATCAAGGACCCCTTTGTTGTCAGCCCTGGGAGACAAATGATCCACTATCTTCAGCCTTAGAGGCACAAAGAGGAATGGATAAACCAAAATCTTCTTTCTGTGTGACTCTGAACTAGATCATTTTAATTTCTTTTTTTGTAAGTTTTATCATTCTTATGATGTCTGGCTTATGCTAATATGTTAAAGAGTGCATATTCCCTAAGTATACACTCACTATTGGATGAGGCAGGGTTTGGGAGCCCCAAAACATGCCAGGCATGAGAGGACCATTCACTAATTACTTCACCTCTGTGGGCCTCAAATTATTTTTCTTTTTTTTTTTAAAGATGAGGTCACTTTCTCTCAAAGCAGGAGCTATTCAAGATCATGCTATGGTTGTTGGCATGGGAGCTTTAAACTGCTTTGTTCCCAACCTGACCCAACTCTATAGGCAACTAAGTTCTCTTCCCACCCCCCGTATTAATGGCAACCTTAGTGCAGGTACCTGATTGACTTAGCTTGCTTCTCAGATCTCCTGAGCGTGAGAGATCTTCCAGTCTCGGCCTTCTTGGCAGCAAGGATATAGGCATGTACCACCATGGTTTCCTTAGGTACAAACAGACAAGTTTGGACTAGATGGTCTTTCTTATTCCTTGCCATTCTATACCTCTGCAACTCCTTGGCCTTAATTCCCTAATCTCTATGATCTTATGATCTGACTTTTGTTTTGCCACTGGACTTGGATGACTCTGGAAGAGGGAGTGAGGCTGACAACTTCGTGCAACTCTACCTCACTTAAATCCAATTCACGAACAAGTCAAGGCATCACCCTGTGATGTCATTGGTCCTCTTCAAGGGGAAGGACAAACAAGAACGATGATCTTATGATGGCTTCTTCATCATAGAGGGAGTTAGCAGAAGAACTGGGATTAGAACTCAGGGCCTCTGTCTCCAATCCTTTTGTTTATTCCACCACAATGCCTGAAAAAAAACCCCACCACTTGGAGTCTGAAACCAAAGACAACGGGAGTTCACACTATTATCCCTGAAGTGATGTCTACTTACTAGACGCATCTCTTACCCCTTAGTACCCATTTAGTTGCCATTTTGTTAACCCTTCTTTTTTATTTGTGGAGCAATGAGGGTTAAATGACTTGCCCAGGGTCACTCAGCTAGTAAGTGTCAAGTGTCTGAGGCCAGACTTGAACTCAGGTCCTCCTGAATCCAGGGCTGGTGCTTTATCCACTGTGCCACCTACCTGTGCCCAACCCTTTATTTTCTATCAGCAGCTCTGCTTGTTTCTATTCCAGGGAACACCAAACATTTCCTAGGTTAAACTAATCAGTGAAATCTCAAAACATGCTGATTGACTCAGGTTTTAATACTTAACATCTCAATTGCCTCAGTTGCCTTTCCACTCTTCTGAGAGGGCTGGAGGATGGAGTAATAAACACATCCCAAAGTTTTCCTCCATAAAGGGTTCATATCTGAACTTTCTAGGTAACTCTCCATCTTCCACTAGTTTGGTGAACATCATGCCTTTTCTGGACCCCACCTCCCTCTCCAGCTTTTCAGCTCCCTTTTGTGTGTTGTCTTCTTAGATTGTAAACTCCTTGATGGCAGGGATTGTCTTTTTCTTATTTGTATCTCCAAAGCTTAGCATAGTGCTTGAAGTGCAGTTGATGCTTAATATATATTTGCTGAATTGAATTGAATTTAGGGCAACTAGATGGATATTAGACGACCTTCAATCCCTGGGAGAACCATTTCCAAGGTTAGACTCTGACTGCTATTCATAGTCAAGGAGTCCCTTATATATACCATTACACCTACCCAGTTTCTTCATTAATCTTAGCTGACTGAACAGTATATAGGGAGAGGGACAAAGCTGATATCCCTTCCAAAGTACATTTCCTAGGTGACAAAAGCAGAATCATGTGCATCTGCTTGAACAAAATACAATTGTCTCAAAGCCGCATCATCAGCATGAATAGTGGGAGCTGAGTGACCTAAATCAGAAGTCATAGGATTAGAGGGTCCTAGAATCATAGATTTAGAGCTGGAAGGGACATTAAAGGTCATTTTAACCAATTCCTTAATTTTATAGATGAGGAAAATGAAGGCCAGAGAAGTAATTTGCCCAAAGTCACATGAGTGACTGTGGGATTCAAACTCAAGTCCTTTGACTTCAAATCTAGCACTCTATGCACTATATTACACTGCATCCCAAAGGCTGTATTGAATTTTATTGGAAACAGAAGAGACATGGAAGGTCATCTAATCGAAATCCTCTATTATTTTTGATGAGGAAACAGGCCTAGAGAGATGTAGTGACTTGTCTACAGTTACATCCCCAAAGATGGAGGCTGGTTTTTCTGCCCAGACTCTGGCTGTTCCCTGCCTTAATGAGATGTTCTTCCTGTCTCAAGGCAACAGCTAAGTTAATTAACTTCAACAATTAGCTCTAATGCAGTGGGACATACAGTAACAAAAGGGAAAAATAAAGACACAAGGGAGATGAGTTGGGTGCTCTGAGCTGGCATACATACACAACAGCAGCTCTCCATGGCTAGAAACTACCTCAGGCTAATTCTTTTAAAAGGCCAAAACCAAAACCTGGTAACTTGTTGAGTATCAAGGGCCTGGATAGGCTGGGATAAAATAGGAAGACCTGTTTTACCTGTCATTTATTACTTGTGCCTACAAGTTCTCTCTAGACAGTACCTGGAGTTTGGGCATTTCTGCAGGTGAGGACATCAGCAGAGAGAATAGAACCACACATTCATTGCAAGGTGATTTTTGTTCTTTAGACTTTTTTATTTTTAGTGGGGGTGGGTTGCAGTTCTATGACTTCATCCATGTAAAGAGTTCCCATTGAGGAAACTCTTTCAATCAGGGCCGCTCAGCACCTGCTCCACAGATTGGAAGCAGATACACTACCTATGCATGTTGCTTTTGTCCTCTGCCTCTATTCCCTCTCCCAATTTCCTCATCATTTATTAAGCACTTACCTCATGTAGGCACTATACTAAGTGTGGGCTTACAAAGAAAGGCAAAGGACATTTCCTGACCCGGAGAAGCTCAGAATCTGATGGAGACAACATGCAAACAACTATGTACAAGGAAAGCTATATGGAGGATAGATTTAAAGTAATTAACAGAAGGAAAACACTAGAATTAAGAGGGATCAGAAAAGACTTCTTGTAGACAGTGGGATTTAAGGTGGGTACATTGATATTCCAGAAAATTGTTTCAGGGCAAAGTAGGTGTCGAATATTAGTGGGTTTGTTTTTGTTTTTTGTTTTTGCAGGACAATTGGGGTTAAGTGACTCGCCCAGGGCCACAGGGCTAGTAAGTGTTAAGTGTCTGAGGCCGATGCTCTATCCACTGCGCCACCTAGCTACCCCCAAATATTAGGTTTTTGACCAGGAGTCAAAGGACCTTAGTTTTAATCCAGCTTTTCTACTTATTACTTGGGTGAACCTTGGCGAAATGCTTCCTTTCTCTTGACCTCAGATTCCTCACCTATAAAATTGGGGGTGGGAGTGAACAAGATTAAAGGTTCTTAATCTCTTGCTGCATCATGGAGCCCGGGGTTTTTGTTTTTGTTTTTTGTTTGTTTGTTTGTTTCGGACTGCTAGGTGACTCAGTGGATAGAGTACTGGGTCCCAGAAGCAGAGAGACCTGAGTTCAAATCTGACCTTAGACATTTACTAGCTGTGTGATCCTGGGCAAGGTGCTTAACCTTTGTCTCAGTTTCTTCCCCTATAAAATGGGAATGATAACAGCACCTATCTCCCAGGGTTGTTGGATCAAATGAAATGATATTTATAAAGCACTTGACACAGTGCCTAGTCTATAATAGCAATTAATAGATGCTAAGCTATTATCACTATTAAGGGGTATCTGGGTAGATAGAACACTGGGCTTGGAATCAGGAAGACTCATCTTCCTGAGTTCAAATCTGGCCTCAGGCACTTGCTAGCTGTAACCCTGGTCCAGTCACTTCAGGCTGTTTGCCTCAGTTCTTTATCTATAAAATGAGCTAGAGGGGAAAATGAGAAACCACTCCAGTGTGTTTGCCAAAAAAACAAACCAAACCAAACCAAACCCAAATAGGGTCATGGAGAGTTGGACATGACTGAACAGCAACATTATTATGAATTGTATTTATTTTAAGTGAGCACCGCCCTATATTGACTCACTGAAGTCTGTACTAGAGGGCAGACTCCTTTAAAGTAATTAGATTAGTGACTTGTAGAGGACCACAAGGGGCTAGCAAGGCTTTACTGCTCCATTTAACAATGGTAGACCCTTTCCTAAGGTTCTAAAGGGATTAGGCTCCGTAAGAGAAAAAGAAAAAGTCCAGGTTGGGGGTGGGGTGGAGAGTGCCCTTTACAGAACAAGTCATAGAGGGATCAAGTGGTTTTAGGAAAATGATTTTCTCAGGGTGTCCCTTAGAATTTATGAAGCAAACTCTTAACTGAACTGTTGCCTAAATTGGGATTTCAGTAGATTGGTGGGGAAAAACACATCTTCTGGCATGAAGGGACTCTGTCAGTCTGAACATTTCTCTCTCCAAGTGGAACTATGCTTGGATGGGAATAATAGTGATAAATTAATAAAAATTGTTTCTGTCAGGTTTGTGCTTATAACAGTAGAATATAGTATTAGTCCTCCTTGGCTAGAACTTCCAAACTAGCTGTTAATCATTTTCAGGAAGGGCTTAATATCAGGAGGAAAGTCATATGCCATTTGACCTTTTTCCCATTTTTCTCTTTTCAGGCTGTGTATAGAATGGAAATCACACTGAACTAATCTAGGAGGTCAGAGGTGAGAATGATCTGGTGCTTTTAAAGAAAACAAAAACCTTTTTAAAAAATAAAACAAAAATAGAGACAGCTGGGTGATACAGTGGATAGAGAACACAGAATGTGGAGTCAGGGAGTTTTATGTTGTTGTTTGGTTGTTTCAATGGTGGTTCATTTCAGTAGTGTCTAACTCTTCCTGTCATAAAGACCCAAGTTCAAATGTGACCACAGACTAGCTGGATGACTGAGCAAATCATTTAAGGTCTTTCTCCTTCAATTTCCTTATCTGTAAAATGTGGATAATAATAGCACCTATCTCCTAGGGCTGTTGTGAGGATCAAATGAGATAATATTTGTGAAGTACATAGCACAGTGCCTGGTACACAGTAGATTTTAAAGAAATGCTTATTCTATTATTTAGAAAGGGTTCAGCCTGTACCTCAGGTCCTGAAGTGAATAGTTGAGTATCTTTGCAGCAGCTGTGTATGGTGGGGCTGGAGAGCTGGGGTTAATGGCTGCTGGTATTTTGCCAAATCTTTTTTCCCCAAAAAAAGGAATTAGGCCATGACAGTGTCTTACTGAGGTTTATGCTTAAGATACAGGAGCCTCCTTAACAAACTGGAGCATTTATTTTGGACTATATTTCCATAAAATGAATTCCTTTCCTTTCTTCAGCCAAATGGATGTTCAGTTGTTTCTGACTCTTCATGACCCCATTTGGGGTTTTCTTGGCAAAGATACTAGAGTGGTTTGCCATTCTCTTTCCAGATCATTCTACAGATGAGAAAACTGAGACAAACAGGGTTAAGTGACTTGCCCAAGGTCATATAATTATTAAGTCTCTGAAGCCAGATTTGAACTCAGGTCTTCTTGACTCCAGACCTGGTGCTCTATCCACTGCATCACCTCATTGCCCTCTGCATTAAAAATCCTCTAGCAAACATCAGGGGACCTGGTCCTAAGCAAGATGCTCCTATCTCTGACCCCATTTGGGCCTTCTACTATCCCTTTCAGAGATTCACCTTTGGGCATTCTTCCCCACCCCCTTTGAATTTCTTCCCTTCAAAAGGCTTTCCTTTGCCACAGACTGGTTTTCCACATCTCCTGATTCCCCATTTTTCCAGGAGTCAGTAGACCTAGAATTTAATCTTAGCTTTACTCTTGACTTCCTGTACTGTCTTAGGTAAATTAACTCTCTCTCTCTCTCTCTCTCTCTCTCTCTCTCTCTCTCTCTCTCTCTCTCTCAGGATAATCACTTCTGCTTTTTCCTATAACATTGCTTCATGACCATCTGAGAGTCACTATTTCAAAAATGACAAAGTCCCTCTTTCCTTATTTATAATATTGCTAATTTTTGTGATTTCTTTTTGATCCCCAAGTGGTTTACATGTTATATATAATTGTTTATAAAGAAATTTATATAGAAATACATAAGAGTTAATTAAATGATTACATAATATATAGTTCTGTAGTATCTGTATATAATTTTATATGTTATTTATACACCTCTCTCTCTTTCTGTCCCTTAGAGATGATGATGATTCTCAAATCTGCCTGCCCTGCCTCAAACTCTCTGCTGACCTCCAATCTTGGACTCCAATCACCTTTCAGACATCTTGAATTAGTTTACCTTTAGATATCTTAAATTAAATGTCTAAAATTGAACTTATTATTCTCCCCTCCAAAAACTCCCCCCCACCCAGTTCCAGCCTTTTCTATTACTGTTTTTTTTTCAGGGCAATGAGGGTTAAGTGACTTGCCCAGGGTCACACAGCTAGTAAGTGTCAAGTGTCTGAGGCCGGATTTGAACTCAGGTCCTCCTGAATCCAGGGCTGGTACTTTATCCACTGTGCCACCTAGCTGCCCCTCCTATTACTGTTGAGGGCAATACCATCTTCCCAGTTCTTCAGACATGCAACCTAGGAGGCATTCTAGATGCCTCACTATCTCTCACCTTCCCCCTTCCCATAGCCAATCTAGTGCCAAGGCCTGTTGATTTCATCTTTGCAACATCTCTTGAATATTCTCCCTTCTCTCCTCTGACATTGCCACCCCTCTAGTATAGGCCCTCATCACCTCACACCTAGATTACTGCAATATCCCACTGGTGGATCTGCCTATCTAAAGTCTCTCCCCACTCTGATCTATTCTCCATACATCCAGTAAAGTGATTTTCAAAAAGTGCAGGTCTGATCATATAATATCCCCTACCCCCTAAACTCCAGTGGCTTCTTGTTGCTTCCAGGATCACATACAAAATGCTCTGTTTGGCATTTCCTTCATAACCTAGCCTTTGCCTGCTTATCCTGTCTTCTTACACTTTATTCCTCAACACATACTCTTTAATCCAATGACATTGGTCTGCTGGCTCTTTCATGAACAAGATGTTCTATCTCTCCATTTTGGGTATTTTCTCTGAATGCCTCTCTAGGTATGGAATACTCTTCCTTCTCTACTCTGACTACTGACCTCCCCAGCTTCCTTTAAGTCCCAGTTAAAATCTCACCTTCTGTCTGTCTGTATATCTATGCATCTATGTATGGATGCATCCACCATCCCTGCACCCATCTATCCATCCATCCATCCATGTATCCATGCATCTATCTATCTATCTATCTTCTATCTATAGTCTATCTATCTATCTAATCAACTACACATCTGAATAGGGACTAGACTTGTGATTTCATTGGCAAGATGAATCCCAAAAGAAGAAACTTCATTTATCTATGTAGACCACCCCCTTCTCTACAACCTGTAGTCTTAGAAGCCATCCAGAGTACTGAGAAATCAAGTTACTTGCCATGAGTCAAGCAGCCAGTATATATCAAGAGAAGTGAACCTAAACTCTTGCCTTTGAAGAAATCCATTATACAAGGATGTCTCTTCATATTTGGGAGTCATATGCATGGAAATGATACTTGAGCACATGGGACTTTTAAGGGAGATAATGAAGTGAAAGATGAGGGCCCAGGATGGAGGTCTAGAGGATACCCATGCAAAGGGTGATGGAGATGGATCCTGATCCACCAAAGGAGACTGAGAAGGAGCAGTCAGACAGGTAGGAGAACCAAGAGGGAGCCATGTCACAGAAACCAGGGGAGAAGAATATCCAGGGGGAAGGGATTGTCTGTCCTATCATGTCAAAAGCTTCCCATGAAAAAGAAAGCAAGAACATTGGATTCAGCAGTTAAGAGATTGTTGGTAACTTTGGAAAGAGCAGTTTCAGTCGAGTGGTTAGGTAAGAAGCCTTACTGCAAAAGGTAGAGAGTACTGAGAAGTAAGTAGGAGGCAAGAAGATAGAGGCATTAAGTATTCTTTACCCTTTTTAGGAGTTTGGCTATGAAAAAGAGGAGAAATATAGGGTGACAGCTCAAGGAGATGGAAGGCTCAATTGATTTCCTTTTTTAAAAAAAATCGAGGGGATAGGATAGACCTGACTTTGTAGGCAGGAAAAGAGCCATCAGAGAAGGGAAGATTTAAGATGAGAGGAAAAAAAGAAAGAGGGATTGACAGGACAAGCTCCGTGAGGAGACAGGAGGGGGTGAAATTACTGGTTCAAGGAAAGAAGGCTGGAACAAAGTTTATCTGTAGAATATGCTGTTCCAGGAGATAGTAAACTCCCCTTCACTGGGGAGTATTCAAGCAACAGATGAATGAACATGGAAAGGGAGACAAGGGGAAACTCAAAGCAGTCAGATTTGCTGCTTATGTGTATTTCAGTTTCAAATCTGTACTCTACCCTGGGCTATAACCTTGAGATAGATGGATTAGATCCATACTCTACCAACATTTTTCCCTCCATGCAAAAAAGGTCTAGCGTTTTATTGTTCTCTCTCTTCTTACTTCCCCTTTCCAGCTTCACCAGCGACCAGAAGGGCTGACATATACTCTGTATGTATTTAGGATTTACCTAGTTATTTACATGCTATTTCTGCTGTTAGAATGTCCCCCTCCTCAAGGGCGGGGGTTGTGGGTTTGCCTTTCTTTGTATCTGCAGAATTTAGCTCAGTTCTTGCAACACAGTCACCACTTCTATATTATTATAGAATATATGGATTTTATTTGTGTGCTTGTTGACTGTCTCAACAACTTCAGTGTGACATGATGGCTAAAAAAAAGCCTCTGCTATCTTAGCCTGTATCCAGTGGGTTATAGAATCCAGAACTAGAGAGGTGATGGTCTCGCTGTACTCTGCCCTGGTCAGGCCATCTGGACACCTAAGATATTTTGTTTAGTTTTGAGTGTCACATTTTAGGAAGGACAATGACTAGCAGGACAAGTTCCAGAGTATGGGGCAATAGTGTTGGTTGTCCCTAAGCCCAAGCCTTATGAAGATTGGCCAAAGGAGCTGATGATGTTTAGTCTGGAGGAGAGAAGGTGCTTGTGTGTGTGTGTGTGTGTGTGTGTGTGTGTGTGTATGTGTGTGTGTGTGTGCACGTGTGCTTGTGGAAGATGACATGATAACTGACTTCAAGTATTTGCAGGACTATTGGTGGGAGAGGAATTAATCAGCCAATCAATAAGCATTTATTAAGCACCTTGTGCCAGGTGGCACTGTGCTAAGCCCTGGAGATTACAAAGAAGGGCAAAAGACAGTTCCTGCTTTCAAGGTGCTCACGATCTAATGGGGGAAATAACATGAAAATGATCATGTATCAAAAAGATAAAGATAGGATAAATTGGCACTACTCTACAGAGGGAAGGCAGGGTTATAGGGTCAGACAGTTCCTCCTGACTAGAGAGCAGGACTCAGAACAATGAGTGTTCAAGATTCAGAGGAGGAGATTCTCTACAAGCTACAAGCTTCCTAATGTTTAGATCAGTTCCAAAGAGACCAGGCAGCCTCAGTAGGTAGAGGCTTACCCTTCACTGGAGGTCTTCATTGTTGTTCCTCCTTTGTTCTCGAAGAGGACCAGTGACATCAGGAGGATGATATTTTGACTTGCAGTGAATTGGATTTAAGTGAGGACTGTGCAAAGTCATCGGACTCACTCTCTCCTCCAGAGTCATCTGAGTCCACTGGCAAGACTTAGGTCAGGACAACTGGATGCAGTGGGAGACTCAGAACGTTTGAAGCTAAGGTCTTTCCCAAGTCTGTTTGGCTGAGGTAGTGCCCATTCATTAATTAAAGGCTGGATAAGAATTGAGGCAAAAGATAGCCCAGTCTGCCTTCACACAAGAATCATTCTGGGAGGAGAAGACCCTGAGAGTTCTTGGCCAGAACAGAAAGAGTTTCTATTTACATTCTGAGTCATCAAAACCCAACCAACAACCAAGGGAGGCTTGGGCTGGGATCTATTATTGGCCAATCAGCAAAAACCAAAGTGATTTCCAATGGGCTTTCTTAAAGCCTGGTTTTTGGGAGCTATATTTCAAGAATTGATACATAAAAACTTCATAAGATAAAAGAGTTAATTGTCCCATTTTTTTTGGAAAAAATATAGAATAAATAAATAGGGAAAAATCTAGCCCCAAAATTCAAGATACCTTGAGATGTATAAACGATCAAAATTTATATTCCTTTGGACAGAGCACCTATAACTGGAGGTTGTTAAGGAAAGGTAGGTAATTAGAGAGGTAATGGAAGGGATTCCTGTAAGGATCCAGACTTGATTGCATGGTTTCTGAGATTCCTTCCAATTCTGTGATGCTGAGATTAAGTGATATTTAAGGCTATTCCAGTTTTAAATCCTCTGATGCTCAGTGTTGAGGGCAATGTTGTAGATGCATTTGCCCACTAAAGGGAGCCCAAGTTATCTAGCCTCTAAGACTCTAAACTCTAAAATTCCCATGATCCTAAATGTTTAGAAGGGGGAGGAAGAGAAAACACGGTTGATTGTGTCACTTAATAGCTCCCGTCTGGCCAGTCAGTCTATTATGCAACAGCGTTTGCTTATTGCTGGGTTCTTACCATGGGAAATGAGGGACTCTGGTGAAAACAAGGAGTTCAGTGCTGGAAATAATAATTTAGAAAACTAAAAACCACGTTGGGTAAATTTCTTCTCCTAAGGGTAATAACTTCTACCTCTTGCCTCTAAAAGATGGCCCCAGTGCATGTCGTTACTTTTCAAAAATGAAGTAAAGGACTTCTGGAAAAGCTAATAATATAAAGGGTTTCAGCCAAGTCCAGCTCCCCAGAGAAACACCCCCATAAAGATGAAACAGAGAAACAGACTGATGAGGCAGAGATGCAATGAAATCCCAGAGAAGCATCCATTAGCAATTACCTCTAGTCTGGTTTTGCACAACATAGCCTCTGGGCATTCTGGTTGGGGGATCTTGAGAGAATCCTGAATCCAAGGGGATGAGGCCACCATGCAGTTCCCATGTCAGGGTCCTCCAGAAGGTCTGAAGGCAGCTTAGTCTTTTGATAGACAGGTGGGACCTGTCAGAATCAAACTGGGGGAAAGAGTCAGCAACCAGTAAATGATTGTATAAAAAGACAGAGCTAGGGAAGAGGCCAGTGTGAAAATCAGGTCATCAGGAAAGTAGAAATGGAAATGAGGTTTTGAGGTAGAGGGTATGGCCTGGTACCTGTTCTTGGTTCAGATCCCTGTAGCTGAGGAAGCTAGGTGGCACATGGGATAGAGTACTGAGTTTGGAATCTAGAAGATCTGAGTTCAAATCCAGCCTGAGACACTTAGTAGTTGTGCGACCACTGTTTGCCTCAGTTTCCTCAACTGTAAATGGGGCTCATACTAGTACCAACTTCCCAGGGTTTGTTGTTAAATAACATAATAAATGTTATCAAATGAGATAATTCTAGCTCTTTTTAGGGAACAGGGTAGCAGAGAATGTTAGTCTCAGAGTGACAAAGACTTGAGTTCACAATGCCACCTCTTGTATTTATTAACTGTGTGATCCTGGGCAAGTTAATCTCTCTCCACCTCATTTTCCTTATCTGTAAAATGGGGATAATAGTAACACCTACCTCCTAGAATTGTTGTTAGGATCAAATTCCACCTATAGCTGCTGTTGGGTACATGAAAAAAAATTAATCTTTGCTCAGACTCTTGGTTCCTTACCCCTTCAGTCCCCATGACTTCATTAGGTATCTTGAACTGCAAAGTACATGTAGACATGACACCAGTCTTCAGATTTCAAAGGAGGGAAAGACTGATGAACTGTGGTGGTCTGGTCTGGAAAGCTCAGATTAAAATTTTTATGTATTCTAATAGTTGACATTTATATAACATTTTGAGGTTTGCTGTCTACAGTTTGAATTTAAGGTCATTGAATCCAGAAATGTCAAACACATGGCCTACCCCACAGCACTCCTGAGTGTGACTGAATCAGATTAAAATGTAATTGGGAAATATTTAACAAAATTAATAAAAACACAATAGAAGGTACATTATGATTATTATATAGTTTTTTAAGTCAATATGCTGCCACAGGGATGCTTAAGTATGGTTTAATGGCTGTTTCTATTTGAGTTTAACACCATCAATGTGATCCAACCCCCACAATTTTGTAGATAAGGCAACTGAGGCCAGAAAGTTAAAATTATTTACTCCAGGTCACAAATGGCTAATGGAAAAGCTAGGGCTTAAATACCAATCACAATGACCTAAAATCCAGTAATCTTCCCACTGTATTAGAAAGTAGGTTTTGATATTTAGTCGTGGTAGACTAGACCAGGGATTGGTCTGGTCTGGACCTCAGCAGGGCTTCTTAAACCTTTTCCACTTGTGACCCCTTTTTGCCCAAGAATTTTTTATGAGACCCCTGGATATATAGGTATATAAAATAGATATACACAACCTTTTACTGCTGCCAAACTTTTCAAAAACCCCCACATTCAGTTACAAGACCCTGTTTGTGGTTGTGACCCCCACAGTTTAAGCAGCTTTGGATGAGAGGACAATTCTGAAGTTCTGAAATTCTGTGATTTCATGAGAACTTGAAGGATTATAGGGCACATTTCTGGGTGATAGAATGCTCAGATTGTTTTTTCTTCTCTCAAATGCCAACTGGCTTATTTGTAATATCCTGAACTAAGCATCCCACCTCATTTCCACACCTTTTCTCAGTATGTTCCTTCAAGTCTGTAATATTCATTCTCCTTACCTTTTTGTCCCTTCATTTCCCAAGCTTTATTCAGGGTTCAGTTTATGTGCCATCTTCCCTGGATAGCCTTTCCTAATTTCCCTAGTTATTAGTTGTTTTCTCCCTCCTTAAAAAAATCTCATGTATATTCTTACCTAATTATAAATTCTAAGCCCTCAGTTAAAATATAAGCTCCCTGAGGTTATAGGCTATTTGTTTGTTTTTATCTTTAGCACCTAGCATACATAGTTCCTTGTACGTTGTTGGAATTTAATTGATGCTTATTGCATTGGATTTTATTGGTTTGGGGCTGCATGGAAAATGAGAGCAACTCAAGGGGAAAATTACAGGTTATTTCTTTCCTTGGGAAACTAGCAGAGTTTCAGGCAATCAGTGGAGGGTGGGGGAAGAGTTCCTTTGTTCTTCGGATTTTAGATTTAAAGCTAGGAAGGGAAACTTAGAGTCCACTGACTTCAATTTCATTAGATAGAAAGAAAAATTGAGGGCTTTTAAGGATCTCGGGCAGCAGCAGCAGCATTAAAAATAGCCTAGATAGAAAGCCTAGCAAGTTGGCCAACACAACCATCCCACATGAAAGAAGCCAGTTAGCAGCATTCGATATGAAGCCAACAGAGGAAAGACAGAGATAACCGCTGGAAGGCAGCAGCAGGGTGGATTTTCAAGTTCCTGTTCTAGTTCAACCAAGGTGGCCAAACTTCCCTTGGGAGGGGAATTCTTTTGTGTCCATTGATTGCAGAGGAATAACTCAGGTTTGCTTAGCCATCCTTCTTCTTGACCTTCAAAAGTGCTACAGGAATTTATCTCGTAAGTCAGTACAGGACAAAGAGTCTGAGGAAGTAGCAGTTGGAGAGAGCTTACATTCCTACTGAGTTAGCGACACTTGGTTGTGGGGAACTCCTGCTAAGGAAATTGATTCTGTCAAAACAGATTGGTAACTGGCAAATGACAGTCTTTGAGATCTGCCTAGACACTGAGAAATTAAGTGACTGGGGGAAGAGATGGGAATGAGGAGGTATATAATGACTTGCTATGTACCAGGCACTGTATTATTATCGAATTTTATGCTCAATACAACCCTGTGAGATAGGGGCTATTATGATCCTCATTTTACAGTTGTGGCAAACAGAGGTTAAATGACTTGCCCAAGGTCACACAGCTAATAAGCATCTATGACTACAACATAAGGAGAATTTAAATATCATTGAGTCCAACCCCTTCATTTTACAGATAAGGAACCTGAGGCACAGAGCTGTTTGGGTGACCTGCCCCAGGGTATCAATAAGTATCTGAAGTGAAATTTGAACCCATATTTTCCTGATTTCCTGGTAGGACCCAGTGCTCTATTCACTTCTACTGCAAACTAGTCCAAGATCCCACAGAACTAGAATGGGTCACAGGTGGGCTGCTGTTGGGAAGAATACTTAGAGAGCTGACCTCAGAGTCAGATAATTAATGTCTTTCCTAAAATGTGATTCCCAGAAAGGAACATGATTCTTCTCCCTCTCTCCATATATACATATACTTATACACACACACATATATATATACATGTATATATGTGCGTATATATAAAATTATATACATATATACACATATATGTATGCACACATGTGTTTATAGATCTAACCAGGCCATGGGACAGCAGAGCTATTAAGTCCATGTTACTGAAAGTGCTATCTCACTTAGATGCCATTAGCTTTGTTGACTGAAACATCCCATTGTTGATTCACATGAAACTTAATATGGTAATGTTTTACATAATCATGCATTTATAACCCATATTTGATTATTTACTGCCTCAGGGAGGGGGGAGGGAAGGGAAAAAAGGAGGGATAAAATTTGGAACTCAAAACTATAAATAAAAATGTTTATAGGGGAAGCTAGGTGGCACAGTAGATAGAGCACCGGCCCTGGAGTCAGGAGTACCTGAGTTCAAATCCGGCCTCAGACACTTAGCACTAGCTGTGTGACCCTGGGCAAGTCACTGAAACCCAATTGCCTCACTAAAAAAAAATGTTTATGGGAGGAGCCAAGATGGTAGAGGAAAGGTAGTGACTTGTCTGAACTCTCCCCAAGAACCCTCCAAATACCTTCAAATAATTCCATAAGACAATTTTGGGAGTGGTAGAACCCACAAAAAGATGGGGTGAAATAATTTCCAGTTAAAGACAACTTAGGTCAGAAGGAAAGGTCTGTTGTACCAGGGTGAGAGTGGAGTCTAGTCTAACATATGCCTCACCAGTTCAGCCCCAGTTCCAGCAAACAAGGAACAGGCCTTGAGAGCCCTTCAATCATCAATTAGCAGCAACTGGTTATAGAACTCAGCCCATAGATGGCAAGGGGATTGAACAATTGGCCAGAAAGAGATTACAGAGATCTCTTTGCTAGCACTGAGGCAGGACTCAGTTTTTTCCATACTTGGATCCAGGTCACAGTTGGGTGGCTGTCCCAGGTGGGTGAGGAGCACAAGCACACAAGAGCTTGCAGCCACAGTGGAGTGGGATTCTGTTCATAGTTCCAGGGCAGAAAAGCAGGCCTGTGGTTGCTTGCAGGCCAGAGTACAGGCCAGAAGAGTACTAAACATACCTCTCCTTAAATCATACCACCTTAGAAGAACTAAAAAATTACATATTCCTAGAAGTATCTCTGAAAAAAGCTTTACACCCCACCCCCGAAGCTTGGGACAGTGCACTCTCCACCCTGGAATTAGTACCCCACTTTAACAAAGAGTTAAAAGTCAAGAAATAGGCTGGGGAAATGAACAAACAGAAAAAAATGCTGACCCTGGAAAGTTTCTATGGTGACAAGGAAGATCAAAATACATCCTCAGAAAAAGATAACAAAATCAAAACTCCTATATCCAAAGCTTCCAAAAAATATGAATTGGTTTCAGGCCATAGAAGGGCTCAAAAAGGACTTTGAAAATAAAGTAATATAGGCAGAGGAAACAATGGAAAGAGAAATGAGAGTGATATAAGACAGTCATGAAAAAAGTGAACAGCTTGGTAAAGGAGACGCAAAAAAATCCTGAAGAAAATAACACCTTAAAAAACAGATTAGGCCAAATGATAAAAGAGGTACAAAAAGCCAATGAGGAAAAGAATGCCTTGAAAAGTCAAAATGACCAAATGTAAAAGGAGGTATAAAAGCTCTCTGAACAAAATAACTCTTTAAAAGTTAGGATTGAGCAAATAGAAGCTAATGACTTTATGAGAAATCAAGAAACAATAAAGCAAAACCAAAAGAATGAAAAAATAGAAGACAATGTGAAATATCTCATTGGAAAAATGACTGACTTAGAAAATAGATCCAGGAGAGATAATTTGAAAATTATTGGGCTACCTGAAAGCCATGATTCAAAAAAGAGCCTAGACATCATCTTCTAGGAAATTGTAAGGGAAAATTACCCTGATATTCTGAAACCAGAAGGTAAAATAGAAACTGAAAGAATCTTCTTATCACCTCCTGAAAGAGATCCTAAAATGAAAACTTCCAGGAATTTTATAGCCAAATTCCAGAGCTCCCAGGTAAAGAAGAAAATATTTCAAGCAGACAGAAAGAAATAATTCAAGTACTATGGAGCCACAGTCAGGATAACACAAGATTTAGCAGCATCTACATTAAAGGATTGGAGGGCTTGGAATATGATACTCTAGAGGGCAAAGGAACTGGGATTACAACCAAGAATCACCTACCCAGCAAAACTGAGTATAATCTTTCAGGGGGAAAATGGGAATTCAATGAAAGAGAGGACTTTCTTGATAAAAAGACCTGAGCTGAAAGACTTTCAAATACAAGACGCTAGAGAAGCATAAAAAGGCAAATAGGAAAAAGAAATAATAAGGGATATTAAAAGATTAAACTGTTTACATTCTCACATGGAAAGATGGTACTTGTAACTCATAAGAACTTTCTCATTATTAGGGCAGGTGGATGGAGTATATTTAGACAGAGAGCACAGGCGTGAGTTGAATATGAAGGGATGATATCTTTAAAAAATAAAATGGGGGGGGGTGAGAGAAGAATGTGCTGGGAGAAAGGGAAAGGGAGAGGGAGAATGGGGGTAATGTATCTCACATAAAAGAAGGAAGAAAAATCTTATCCAGTGGAGGGGAAGATCAGGGAGTTGCTGGGGAGTGAGTGAACCTTACTCTCATCAGATTGGATCAAAAAGGGAATAACATACACATGCAATTGGGTATAGAAATCTATCTTACCCTGCAGGAAAGTAGGAGGGAAAGGGGATGGAGGTGATAGAAGGGAGAGAAGATTGGGGAAGGGGGCAGTCAGAAGCAAAACACCTTTGAAGAGGGAAAGGGTGAAAAGAGATAGAGAATAGAGTAAATGACATGGGGAGGGAGTAGGATGGATGGAAATTCAGTTAGCAATAGTAACTGTGAAAAAATCCGAAGCAAGTTTGTTTGATAAAGTCCTCATTTCTCAAACACATAGAGAACTGAATCAAATTTATTAAAATAAGAGCCATTCCCCAATTGATAAATGATCAAAAGGTATTAACAACTTTCAGTTGAAATAATCAAAGCTATCTATAGCCATATGAAAAGAAAATGCTCTAACTCACTATTGATTAGAAAGATGGTAGTCAAAACAATTCTAGGGTACTACCTCATACTTATTGGATTGGATAATAGTACAGCAAAGGAAAATGACAAATATTGTAGTGGATATGGGAAAAATGAAGCATTAATGCACCATTAGTGGAGTTGTAAACTGATTCAAACATTCTCTAGAGAAATTTGGAACTATGGCCAAA
Organism: Dromiciops gliroides; assembly: GCF_019393635.1. Taxonomy (NCBI): domain Eukaryota; kingdom Metazoa; phylum Chordata; class Mammalia; order Microbiotheria; family Microbiotheriidae; genus Dromiciops; species Dromiciops gliroides. Next base: position 172,228,961 of record NC_057864.1, on the reverse strand, counting down.
GGGCTATAAAACCATGCATTCTCTTTTACCTAGTAATACCACTACTAGGTTGATATCCAAAAAGAGATAAAAACCAAAAAGTTAAAGGACCTATATGTACAAAAATATTTACGGCAAAGAATATTTATGGTGCAAAGAATTAAAAATTGAGGAGATGCCCATCAATTGGAGAATGGTTGAACAAATTGTGGAATATGATTATGATGGAACACTATTGTGTTGTAAGAAATGATGAGCAAAGATGCTCTCAGAACAACCTGGAAAGACTTACATGAACTGATGCAAAGCAAAATGTACTGTATACAAAGTAACAGCAATATTGCAAGATGATCTGCTATGAAGGATTTGGTTATTCGAGGCAATGTAATGATCCAAGACAACTCTGAAAGACTTATAAAAAATGCAATCCATCTCCAGAGAAGGAACTGATGGTGTCTGAATACAGACTGAAGCATCCTAACCCCAAGCCTGGCACTGCATTCACTGAGTCATCTAGCTGCCCCATATGACTAATATTTTGTTGTTCTGTTGTTTCATTTGTGCCTGACTCTTTGTGACCTCATTTGGAGTTTTCATGGCAGATTTACTGGAGTGATTTTCCATTTCCTTCTGCAGCTCATTTTACACATGAGGGAATGGAGGCAAACAGGGTTAAGTGACTTGCTCAAGGTCACAGCTGTTTGGTTGGTTGTTGTCTTTCCTTCTTAAGGAGGACCAAAATGAAATTACTATATTGACCAAGATACAGTGTGTCTAGGGCAGCTAGGTGGCTCAGTGGATAAAGCACTGGCCCTGGATTCAGGAGTACCTGAGTTCAAATCCGGCCTCAGGCACTTGACACTTACTAGCTTTGTGACCCCGGGCAAGTCACTTAACCCCAGTTGCCTCACACACACACACACACACACACACACACACACACACACACAAATCTCTATTGGTAGAGGTAGTAACCTCAGTAAAGTTCCATTAACATATAAAATCACACATCTGATCTCTCCTCTCCCCCTCCTCATTTTCACTACCCCCCCCCCCGCCTCTGCCCCCCGCCTTTGTGCTAGGTCCTGGCAATATAAGGGGAAAAAAATCTGTCCTCGTTCCCAAGGAACTTAAATTCTAGAGGGGAAAACCACGTCTAGATCACATTCATGTAGCATGCTATGGTTTACTAATTTGTCACATTTAGAAGGTTTTACGGTTTCTAAAGCTCTTTCCTTGAAGTAACTATATGCTGTCATCATCCTCATTTTCCAGGTAAGGAAGCTAAGGGTGACCCAGTATCATATAGTTAGTAAAACTGGATCTCAGAATTCACCTCAGGTCTCTTATCTTGTCCCACCTGGTATGCTAAACAAGGGTGGTCCTAGGGATAGGAGACTGCCTAGGAATACCAGGTATACAGGCTTGGAAGACAAAGGACCTTGGTTCATAATCCTATCTCTGATACTTATTACCCTTGGGACCTCTGGGCAACAATTACTTAACCTCTTTGGGTCCCCGTTTCCTCATGTGTAAAATGGGGGAGGGGTATTGAACTGGATGACCTGAGAGGTCCTTTCCAGCTCTTGAGCAATGATTCTAAGCCCTGGGGATCTGTGCTGTGTTTTATTCTCTAACCTGTGGGTAGAGGGTCTGGCAATAATAAAGTGGCGAGGAAGGCTTTGGGAGATTTGAGTAGGATGGGAAGTTCATCTAGCTTTTCCTTTGGGGAATGAAATCACAGAGGGCATCCCAGGTGGAGGAAGTAGCATAATCCCAGATATTGGCTGAAGGGCACAAGGTATCTTTAGGGAATGACGAGTCATTGAATTTACTTAGAAAAATAAGGTTGATATGAGGGAGTGTTGACACAGCTAGGTTGCTGTACGGTGGATAGAATGTTGGGCTTAGAGTAAGGAAGACCTGAGTTTGAGTCTTGCCTTGGACATCTAGTCTGTGTGACCCCGAGTAAATCACTTAATTTCCCTGGACCTCAGTTTTCTCAGCTATAAAATGAGGATAAAAATAGTATAAATCTTACAATAAATCTGCCGTGAGGTTCAAATAAAAAAAAAAGTGCAAAATGCTTTACAGATCTTAAAGTTCTATATATGTGTTCACTATAATTATAAAACTGGAAAGTCTGAACCACATTGTATGGACTAGGTAACACAATGGAAAGAAGAATGGACCTGGAGGTAAGAAGACCTGAGTTCAAATCCAGTCTCAGATGCTTACTAGCTGTGTGACTCTGTGCAAGTAAGTCATTTAACCTCTGGCTGCTTCATTTTCCTCATCTGTAAAATGGGGATGTTTTAATAGCACTTACATCACAAGGTAATTGTGAGGATAAAATGAAATATTTGCTATGTGCTTTGAGTAGCTTAAAGAAATAAGTATTTAATAAATGCTTATCCCCTTCACCCAGTGTTAGCTATTATTATTATTATTATTATATTTATTATTTTATTTTTTGGCTAGCTATTATTATTACTGTTATTATTATTATTATGTTTTGAATGCCAGGTTAAATAATTTGGACATCACTTTGTACACAATATGAAGATATCAAAGGCTTTTCCATAGAGGAGTAATATGAATAATCAGATGTGTCCTTTAGGAAGATTAATTGGGCTGCCCTTTGCACAATGGATTAGAGGGAGGAGGAGCTGTCAGCAGGGAGATTAGTCAAGAGGCTGGCAAGAATGAAGACTGGAACTAGGGTCATAGTGGTAGGAACAGAAAGGAAGGAAGGGATAGATTTATACAATACAGTAGGGGGAGATTGAAAGAGTTTGTGGCTGATTTGAGTTGGAAGGGGAGAGAAAGACAGCAGAAGGTTTCAAGCCTGGTCAAATAAGAGAATGAAGGAGCCATTAGTATAAAAAAGAAATTCAGAAGGAGAATCTGGTTGGGTAGATGGTGAGACATGTTGATTTGAAGTGTCAGCAAGATGTCCATGTGGATATGTCTAGCAGGCAGTTAAAAGCTGAGGATTACAGCTTGGCAGAGGAAAATGAGCTTAGTTACTCATATGTAATCTTGTGGAACTTGTATTTATGTGTTCTTCTTAGTTTCTTGTAAAGGGGATCCTCATAACAATGGAAAGATTGGCCTCCCTCTCCCCCATTGCCCCCTCCCCCCCACCTCCCCGGTTTGATCACCAATTCTCTAATGGACCTCTTTACCTTCAGTTCAACATATCCAAAGAAGAACTTTCGGTCTTTCCTACTAAACCTAACTTTTCTCCCAAACTTCCTTATTTCTGTCAAGTACATTGCTATCTTACTAGTCACCCAGGTTCAAAATGCCATAGTCATCCATCTCTCTTTGCTCTTCCTCACCACATCCAATTAGTTGTTAAGTGCTGTGAATTCTACCCCCACAGCCTAGCTTACTTCTTTACTCTTTTCTCAGGAAGCTGCTGCTTTGATTCAGGCCTTCCTTAGTAGCTCCCCAAGATAACTGCAAGAGCTGCCTAATTGTTCTCCCAGATGGAAGCAGGCCTCTTCCCTCTGGTGGCTGCCAAATTGATATAATTGAGACACAATTCTGATTGTATCACTCCTTTTCTCAGAAACCTTTGATGCCTCTCTATGGCCTCTAGATGAAATCACAAGCTCTTCTGTTTGACATTTAAAAAAAGCCATTTAAAAAAAAGGATTTTGCTCATTGTACAAATGAGAGTATTTCTTTGATGGTTAATCCAGTAGTTATATATGACATCCAGACCTGTCTTGTTGGTATAATTTCAGACTATTATATTTATAGTCTTGGTGACATATGTAAAACTTAACTTTCCTGAGCCTCAGTTTCCTCCTTGGTAAAAAGGAGATAAAATCTGTTGTCCTACCTCATCAGGTTGGCGTGGGGATCAGATGTGAAGATAAAGGTAAAGAGCTTGGCAAACTTAAAAGGGCTATGAAAAGATCTTTTCCCTTCCCTTTTCCCTTTTCTATTTCTCCTCCTCCTTGTTCTTGTTTCTGCTCCTATTCTTATTCTTTTTCTCATTTTTATATGTTGTTATTATTGTGATGTTTCTCCTCCTCCTCTACTTCCCTTTCTTCTTCTTCTTGTTCCTCCTCCTCCTTCTCTTCTATCTCCTCCATGTCTTTCTCCTCATTGTAACCTTGTTTTTCAAAACTTTTTATCATGAACTTGGCATTCAACAAAAATGAACATTTTCCTATTTATAGAAGGATAGAAAAGAAGACTGCATATGAGACTATGGAAGTATCTCACATAATCATACATGTATAACCCTTATTTGATTGTTTGCTGCCTCAGGGAGGGAAAGGGGATGGAGGGAAAGAGAGATAAAAATTGGAATCCCAAACTATAAATAAAAATTGTTTATTATTTTTTAAAAAAAGGATACCTCAAATTTGAAATGGCAGTGCCAAACGTGCCCTTCTTGTATCTGTGGAGTAGTATTGCTCGGTCAGAACTAGCACCCAAAAATCCAAGGTGAAAGTATTTTTATATTTTTTTCAGTTCCACTCATCTTTTGGTTCTGACTTATTGCTTGGTTTTTTCTTCTTCCACTCACTGGACTTGTGAGTCTTAGAAATCATACATTGTGTGGATTCCAATATATATCACAACCACCTTAAAGTGTGGGAACCAAAACCATACTGTATAAAGTGCACACTCAAGTTGTACCAGAGACACTGAGGTGGCCCTATCACAGAATAGCTGCCCAAGACCTATATCTCAGGAGAAGCCACGGGGCCATGTAGCTTTGTAAACTTTGAGATCTCAACATTGCCTATCAGGAGGGTGATGTCATGACTATTATGTTAAAGTTGATATACAATTATATACATGGGGGCACCTATGTGGTGCCAGACCTTGAGTCATGAAGACCTGAGTTCAAACCTGGCCTCAGATACTTACTGTGTGAGCCTAAGCAAGTCACTTCATCCTGTTTGCTTCAGTTTCCTCATCTATAAAATGAGTTGGAGAAGGAAATGGCAAACCACTCCAGTATCTTTGCCAAGAGAGCCCCAAATAGGGTCATGAAGAGGTGGTCATGACTGAAATATGTGAATAACAACAAAAATCATAAACACTCATGCACAATGCACATGCATGTCATGCAATGCACATATAACCCACAATATAACACATCTGCAGCATGCGTATATTAATAAACGCATGCATTTATCTGCATATATGTATATACAATAAGTGGTATATACATATGATAGACACACATATTTATACATATATGCTCATATATATGTACATTATCTATATGTATATATACATGTTTATGTATTTTATACTCCCCTTCTATACCTCTTCTCCAAATTGTGCCTAAAGGGAAGGAGAGGGGCAGTTAGGTGGTACAGTGGATAAAGCACTGGCCTGGATTCAGGAGGACCTGAGTTCAAATCCAGCCTCAGATACTTGACACTTAACTAGCTGTGTGACCTTGGGCAAGTCATTTAACCCCAAATGCCTCACCAAAAAAAAAGGGAAGGAGAAAGGAGGATATGGTACCCTCACAATCAAAATTCATCTCCATAAGAGACCTAGGAAAAAAAACAACAGACTGAACCTGACCATTCAGTATTATTCTTGCTCATAGTATGGTGGAAAGAGTACAGAACTAGTAACAAGAAGTCAAGGTTCCCATTTTCTCTCAGGCACTAACCAATGGGGGAGGCAGAGAGGTACAGTGGAAAGCACAGAGATCTAGGAGTCAGATGACCTTGGTGCACAGCCCACCTCTGATACTCCCTGTATCACCTCATGTAATTTACTTAAAGTCCTTGGTCCCCAGTTTCCTTATCTATAAGATAAAGGATTGGGACTTGATTGCTACTGAGGTCCCATCCAGTTCTAATGCTTTAATTATAATTGTCCAATTTTGATGTTATTTGATCATTTTGGGCCTCAGTTGCCATATTTGCAGAATGAAAACTGTTAGACTAGAAGCTTCTTTAGGAAATTCTACAAATCAATTCCCAATGTTCTTTTTAAAAATTAAAAAATTTTTATTTTATTTTATTTTGGTGAGGCAATGGGGGTTAAGTGACTTGCCCAGAGTCACACAGCTAGTAAGTGTAAAGTGTCCAAGGCTGGATTTGAACTCAGGTCCTTCTGAATCCAGGGCTAGTGATTTATCCACAGCGCCACCTAGCTGACCTCCCTCCCCCAATATTCTTTTTTCCCCCAAATATTCTTTTAAAATGGAAAGATATAGAAACTACTACCCATGATTTTAAACAATTTTAGAAATGATCATGAGGATGTGTAGAATAAGATTAGGAGAGTAGGGAGAGAAGGTAAGGGAGGGAATTATAGGAGGGTGGGTAAAATAAAGAATAATAAGGCAAGAGAAAAAGATAATAAGAATAGAGTAAAAGAGAGGCTAATGGGGAAATAGCAAGTAAAAATAAGATGGAGAGAAATTCACAAATATTAATTAGAACTTTTTCGTATCTATAAGAATATGGATCATTATCAAATTGATAAATGGTCAAAGGACATGAACATGCAGTTTTCCAATGAAGAAATCAAAACAAGTTATAGTCATATAAAAGTGCTCTAAATCATTATTGATTTGAGAAATGCAGATTAAAACAACCTTGAGATATCATTTTACAGCTACTAGGCTGGCTAAAATGATTGATGAGGAAAATGACAAATGTTAGAGAGGATGTGAAAAAATTGGGATACTAATTCATTGTTTGTAGATTTGTAAAATGATCTAACCATTTTGGAGAGCAATCTGGAATTATGCCCAATGGGCTATTAAATTACCTATACCCTTTGACACAACAATACCACTATTTGGTCTATTTCCAGAGATGATTAGGGTAAAAGGAAAAAAAGCCTATATGTTATAAGATGTTTGTAGCTGCTCTCTTTGTGGTGGCAAAGAACTGGAAACTGCAGGGATGCCCATCAGTTGGGGAATGGCTGAAGAAATTATGGTATATGCTTGTGATGGAATATTATTGTACTATAAGAAATGATGAGCTCAATGATCTTAGGAGAGCATGAAAAGACTTGCATGAAATAATGAAGAGCAAAATGAGCAGATACAAGAAAACACTGTATAAAGTAACAGCAATATTATTTTAACAATGATTTTCAGGGAATAAGTTATTTTGTCTATTATAAATACCCAGATTAACTATGAAGGACATATGAAGAAAGATGCTATCTGTATCTAGTGGAAGAAGTGATCAATAGAAGTTTGTAGAGAATAATTTTGCACACACATACAAACAGACACACACACACACGTACTTATTTGTATCTAATGGTAGCCTTCTCTATAGTGGGTGGAGGGATGGGGAGGAAAGAAGAAAAAAAAAGAAAAAAAATGCATGGTAATTTTGTTGTATATTTGAAAAGAATAGCAAGTTGTGCATAGCAAATTTGCAGTTTTGTGTACAATTGTCTTTTTATTGTACTATTATGTAAATGCTTGTTTTATTCCATAAATTAAAAATTAAATTTAAAAAAGAAATGATAATGAGATCTTCCATAATCAGCTACTGGGAAAGGATGCCAAATTTGTCATGTCTCCCCAAAAGTAACGGTGGAAGGGATAATCTCAAGGTATGACATTGTTATGGCTAAGCTTCTATAAGCATTCAGCATCTTTCATTGGCTTTGCTCCTGAGCTTCCAAATATGCTGTTCTAGAGACCCACTGAAGCCTCAGATGAGATTCAGTTGACTTAAATTTCTACAATTGAGTGGTTCTTGAGGTGGGGTGGATTTGAAACTAATTTCATAATGTATATCCCCTTAACCCACCCCAGGACCTCAAGGAACTGCACTGAGAAGCAAATGAGTTGGTTTGCAACCCCAGCAGGCTGCGGATACCTTGCCTTCTAATAGAACTTAAACTCCTTGAGGGTAGGAGTATTTTCTATTTTTAAAAAATCTCCAGCACCTTGCACAGAGCCTGGCATACAGTAAATACATATATATATATATATAATCTATATTTATATTATTTATTTATTATTATTATTATTTTTTTTTTGGTGAGGCAATTGGGGTTAAGTGACTTGCCCAGGGTCACACAGCCCATAAGTGTTAAGTGTCTGAGGCTGGATTTGAACTCAGGTCCTCCTGACTCCAGGGCTGGTGCTCTATCCACTGCGCCATCTAGCTGCCCCTATATTTATATTTTTGTATCTGACATCTATCTATCCATCTATCCAACCATCCATCCATTCATCATATCTATCTGTCTATCTATCTATCTATCTATCTATCTATCTATCTATCTATCTATCTATCTATCTATCTATCTATCTGTCTGTCTTTCTGTCTATGCATCCATCCATCCATCCATCCATCCATCCATCCATCCATCCATCCATCCATCCATCCATCCATCCATCCATCATATCTATCTGTCTGTCTGTCTGTCTGTCTCTCTATTGTTTTAAGCAAACACATCCGAAATTCATTTCCATGTGAGCAGAAGAATAACATTCTGGAAAAATAAGGGCTGTTTGTGAGGCTCCAGTATATCCATTGAGATAAATTTTGTACAAGATGCATGTGGTATGGTAAACTCAGCATTTCATACATTTGGGACCAATAAGTTCAGTTAATGCACCTCTCCAAATATGAAATCCATGTATCCCCACATGACTATTTGGGGACCATTTGTCTTCTGTTTATTCCCCTCGAGAGGAAGGTGAAACAGCCACTGATGTGGAGAAGCGGTAACCTGGGGATAGATACTTAGAATGTCAGATAGAAAAGAGATTCCATAACAGGGCAGGGCCTACATCTGGCACAAGGAAAGGTCTAACTCGTTCCCCCAACCTCTCCTAGTTGTCACCATGCAGTCAGTGTGGGGCTCCCTACTTAGCAATGATGTTATCAGACATCAGCAGTTTTCTAGGAAAAATTCTAAAGTTCATTTTTGCTTTCATACTTCATCTTAAAATGCCAGCTAGGGAAAAGGGATAAAGGGACAGGGGAAAGGAAAGGAGAAATCACAAGATTTGAGGCCTGGACAGGTCTGAGAGCATATTGTACATACCCCACATTTTTCTGAGAAAGAAAAAGGCCCGAAAGAGGCCTTTTTACAAGAGCTTGTAAATGATAGAGGTGGCAAATGAACCCTCTCACTCAAGCCAGGGAAGTTTACAGCACACCCTGTTGTCTTTCCTGTGCTTTCCTCTGAAAGTGAAACACTTTGGTATAGGAGAACAAGCATTGACCTTACCGCCAGAGGATTCCGTTCAAATCCCCCCTGTGCACTGATGCTTATTACCTGTGTGACCTTGGGCAAGTCCCTTAAGTCTCAGTTTCCTCATCTATATACATTGAGGGAGTTGGACTAGATGTCCTCTGAGCTCCCTTCTAGATTTGTGATCCTATAAGTTAGAGAATGGGAATATGGAGAAAGATGTGGTATAACCCACATGACAATTTGCCTATGGAAAGGGAATGGAATGAGAAGAAAACACAAAAACAAACCAGAGTTGAAGCATTAAGATTTGTTGTCAATAATGTTTCAGTTTCTCCAGATAATTTCCCAGCTCTCCTTCTGGACAGGAACTGTTTCATCTCCAACACTAGCATGTTGAAACATAGCTTGTCTGAGAGTCACAATTACAGGATTTTATTTCAGTGGGTTCATTCAATAAATGACTACCACTTTCACTAATGCATTTCTTAGTTTCTTAGTTCATAGTGTTGTGGGAATGCAGTGGGACCCCGAGAAACCTAAAGAAGCCAACCACCAAGGCCAAGGGAAGAGCAGTTCTCTCTCCCACCTCAGGTATGAGGTGTAGCAGAACATGACCCCAGTATGCGGATAATCAATATTAAGGTCTGCAAGAGGATGTGCAGTATATGGATGGATGCTGCACATCCTACTGATACCCCATTATCAAAGATCCTTTCTTAGTTATCTGGCCCTAGTTTTTGCATTTCCCCTTGCTTTGTAACTCCTTTTCTTTCTTTGTTTTGTAAAGATACAAAAGACCAGGTCTTCTCTTACTCCAAGGGACAGTCACCATGGTGATCTGTTGTCTCCTAATAAATCTCTTTTATTTTACAAGATTCCTGATCAGCCTCCAATTCTTTGGGTGAGCCAGCCTCCCAATCCAGGTCACAGGCCCCCCTGCCCCAAACAATAGTTAGGCAGACTGTTGGCCAGTCATCTAACATTTATGATGTGCCTACTAATTGTCAAGCACTGTGCTAAGCACTGAGGAAGTTTCTCACAATCTCTTAAGGAAGGCAACATGATTAACAACTATATACAAGCAAAATACATGTAAAATAAATTTGGGGAAATCTCAGAGGCAGGGCAGCTAGGTAGTATAGTAGATAGTTGCTGGCCCTGGAGTCAGGAAGACTCACCTTTTTGAGTTCAAATGTGGCCTCCAGACACTTAATAGCTGTGTCACCCTGGGCAAGTCACTTAACCCTGTTTGCCTCAGTTTCCTCATTTGTAAAATGAGCCAGCAAAGGAAATGGCAAACCACTCTGGTATCTCTGCCAAGAAAATCCCAAAATGAGGTCATAAAAAGTTGGGTGTGACTGAAGAAAAGAAGACCGAACAACAAAAAGACTTAGAGGCAAGGCATTAAGATTAAGGAGAACTGGGAAAGGCTTCTTACAGAAGGTGGACTTTAGATGAGACTTGAAGGAAGCCATAAAAATTCAGGATGCTGAGATGAAGAGGGAGAAAATTTCAGACATGGGGAAAAGTCAGTGAAGATTTGTGGAGCTGGGAGATGGAGGGTCTTGTGTGAGAAACCACTGGATCACTGACATGTCACATTCCACTGGATCACATTAGGCAGTCCAAACCTACCTCAATGTTCTTCCTTTACTAATGAAAGTATGGTAGTTTTACAATGGAAGTCAAAATTCCCTTTTTGCTTTTCTGATCAATTATAGGTTGAACTTGCCTAATTTTCCCTTTTTGTGTAATACTGAGGTAAGCTTTACTACCCATTAGTTATGAGACCTTGAACAAATCATTTTCCCAATCTGAGCTCAAGGCTCCTCCTCTTCCCCAGAAAGAAGGGACTGGACTTTTAAGATACCTTCTGAAACGAATGCTTTATAATTCTCTTTAGATCAAGGCTTCTTAGACTCTGTGTGTGTGTATCTGTGAACTAGTTTTAGTTGACTTTTAATTATTTTATTTCATTAAATATTTCTCAAAAATAATTAAATTAAAAGTTAAATATTTCTCTAAGAAATCAATAATCATTTTTTAAAAATTTGAGTTCCAAATCCTCTTCTTCCTTCCTTGCCTTTTATAAGGCAAATACCTTGATGTCGATTATACATGTGAAGTCATAGAAAACACTTCTATATTAGCCATATTGTAAAAGAAAACAAACAAAATAAGACAATGAAAAATAAAGTTTAAAAAAAGTATGCTTCAGTCTGCATTCAGACTTGAACTTGTTTTAAAAAATTCTCGATAACTATACATTTCAGTATAATTGACTCCTTTTGTAATCCTGTGTCTTATACATTTAAGACCATTTTTCTGAGAAGGGGTCTATGGTTTTTACCAGATTGTCAAAGGGGGCCATACCACAAAAAAGTTAATAACTCTTTTTTTTTTTTTGGTAGGGCAATGAGGGTTAAGTGACTTGCCCAAGGTCACACAGCTAGTAAGTGTCAAGTGTCTGAGGCTGGATTTGAACTCAGGTCCTCCTGAATCCAAGGCCAGTGCTTTATCCACTGCACCACCTAGCCGCCCCCAAAGTTAATAATTCTTGATCTGAATTTTTATTTGCTTTTTGTCATGGGGGAGAAGTAGTGGTTCTAAGGTATGCCTCAATAAAGAATTACAGTCTCTTACACAGTCCAATTAGAATTAAAGTGGTCTTTTATTTGGTGTTAAGGAAAGTGACCAAGTAGGAAGGCAAAAACTTCACCCCTCAGGGAGGAGGGCTTAGAAACATTCTCCTCCTCCTAGAACAGTGCGAAGGCAAAAACTTTTATACAGGATAGATGCGGTAAAAACTGTAAAGTTCCCTTTTGTGGTGGGGTAGGGAAAGCTTGGATGTTTGTCATATTCCTGAGGGTTGAGGGGGATTTTTTTGAAATGATGGTCCTGACCTTTGTGGTTATCTCTGTCTCTTAGGTCTGTTCAGATAGTAGCCACACCTAATTGATTTTCCAGCTACAGATTTTTATCTCCCCTTATTTCTTAGGTATGTCTGTCCTGATATCTAGTTCTAAACTTTAATAGTCCCTTGATGTCTCTCCTGTTAGCTGGTCATCTTTGGTTTTGCTTCTCACAGGAGAAATTTCTTCTGATTTATCCTAAGCCTCATATCACTGTTGCTGCTGCTGTGTAGGTTGGCTATATTACAATATAGAGGTAGTCTGAATTAGAATTGTCAGAAGAATTTTTAAATAAGTGTCTTTCTTTCTTGAGTCAGAAAGATGGATCAGGTAACCTTTTGAGTTTCCCTCTAGACTTAAGAAATGAACTGCATGTTTCTTGACACTTTGTATGTTCTTTCTGTAAGAAATCACTATGTTCTAGCAATATAATCTCCGTCCTTGAAATGGCAAGAAACATATTGCTGATAAATTCTCAGGCTAGTTGGCAAACAACCTGGGTTCCAAATTCCATTGCCACGTCCCCTTCTATCTACTCATTGATAATTTAAATTTTGTTTTCTCTTTTTCTTAAGCACATCAGTTATTTTGCTTTTTCCATCCCACCCCAGGTCCTTCTGTTTTCCCCCAATTCTCTGAGTCTCATACTGCTGTGCTAGTATACTATAGAGCAATGGCCACCAGAGTGGGATATGACCAAACTTGGTTTCACTAGAGAGATCAGCACAAAGCTGATGTTTAATTAAAATAATGGCTGGGTACAATGGAGCCTTGACCATAAATTAAGTGGATGGGGATTAATTTTCAGTATTTTGGGAGATTGTAATATAGCCAAGATCTTTCTCAGTCCTGGCCTAGAAACCTCTTATCAGGAATATGGTGACAGTACAGCGATGGCCAAAGTCCAGATGAACTGTTGCAACAGATGTATTTTAAGCAAATGTTGTCTTGTTTTACTGTTGACCCTAACCTCTGTCATGCACAGGCATGATGATGTCACTTAGAATGAGACTGCCCTTGAAATAATAAGACATTGACCTGGGTTTGGTGATTAAATTGTTAGGGACTTTTGATCATTCCCACCAATTCAGATACTATTAACTTTACTGAGGAAGGAAGGGATCAGGCATTTACTAAGCTCTTACTATTTGCTAGGTACTTTACAAATTGAGAGAAATGATTATTTCTTCTTTATATTAGTAGTAGGCCTCCACCAGTCGCGAACGACCATGGATCAGTGACTTGAAGAGTCACAGGCCACAGTGTGGCTGTGCAGTCCAATATGGGAGCCGCAGCTCCTGAGTGACTTATAACCGCTAACTGCCGCATCCCATGGTTGTATCTACCCCATGAGGAGTAGCTGGAGTATCCTCTCCAGGGTGCTGGCCTGGGCAGATCAATATGGAAAACAAGCTGTTGTCCATGCAGCAGGTTTTCCGTCTCCGCGACATTGGTGGATCCAAAGGAGAGGCAGAGCCAATACAGTTTGGTACCAGTGCCACCACAGTAGTTGCCAGAGGGATGTGGTGTCCAATATCCAACTGCCTAAGGAACTCTGACTCCTGATTTTTCCTCGGGGTTAACTCCTGAAGCCTTTCCCATATATGGGTATAGCCGCAAGGCAGTGGAGGGTCTTTATATTAATAACCAATTAGTGAATTAGGATGAAAGGGTTTTCCACTTCCTCATCCAGAAATCAACTAGTATGGGAAATCTTGGGGAAAACTCAGCCAGGTTGAGAGGATCCGTGAATTCCTGTTCATTGTCTTTGGTCAGACACGTGTGGGGTAGAAGTGGATTCCCTCTTTGATATATATATTGATAAGTCTCTTTGACCAAGACTTGGGTGTTCCAAGTCACATACCCCCAAGTCCCTCATTAGAAAGAGCCCACATCTCATTATAATATTCAATTTCTAATTAATTGTTAATTAATTAGAGATAATTACCACCCTTAGGAACTCCCACTTTTCCAAGGACATATAAGTTGTTGAGTCTGTCACCATGAGGGTCGTTAGCATTCAAGGGTGCCACTGACTTATTTTATTAATAACATGCTAGCATTATTTTTTGTTTGTTTGTTTTTGTGGAGCAATGAGGGTGAAGTGATTTGCCCAGGGTCACACACCTAGTAAGTGTCAAATATCTGAAGCCAGATTTGAACTCAGGTCCTCCTGAATCCAGAGCTGGTGCTTTATCCACTACACCACCTAGCTGCCCCTAGCATTATTAATAAAATGGTTAATTATCCAGAAACTATCTCTTGAACTTGTTAAGTGTCACAAATATTGTCTCATATGATTCTCATATCAACCCAGGGTGGTAGGTGCTATGGTTATCTCCATTTTATAGCTGAAGAAACTGAGGCAGACAAAACTGAAGTGACTTGCCTGGGGTCATCCAGCTAGTAAGTATTTGAGGTTGGATTTGAACTCTTCTTGACTGGAGGCCCAGCTCTGTCCACTGTGCCACTTATCTACCTCCACAATAACTCAACTCAAGAGCTCTTGGCTGTTTCCCTGGTACAAGATTTTCCTTTTCTTGGAAAAGAATTAAAGAATTGAAAGGCACCTTGGGGGCAAACTTGTACCATAATGATAGATTAAAAAAATATCTCTGGTGTCATCATCTTATCAAGTGATGCTTGACTTTTCTCTTTGTGGACTGGTTAAGGCACAACCTGAGGCATAGCCTGGTGAAGGAACAGGTATCAGCCCTGATTATTTTGGGAAAAATTTCCACTGGGGTTGTGTGTAGAAAATGATAGGTGCAATGGAAAGAGGGGTGCTAAGTGGGGCCCAGGTCTATCATTATGATCATGCTTTGAGATCTTTCCATCTTCTATCAGCTAAATTGACCATATAATTAACAGCTTTTACTACAGCATCCACAGGATGCAATGCATTCGACCCAACTACAGGAACATTGAGAAGCTTATTGATTTAACCAAATAGCTGTTCCTTGCATTTCATTAATTGCTTTTTTTTTGGTGAATAGATACTGTAACTCCTATTTTTCAACTTGATAATAATAGCTAGTAATTATCTGAGACCGAATTTGAACTCAGATCTTCCTGACTGTAGGCCCAACGCTGTGCCCCCTAATTGCCCATTTATAGTCAACTTCTTAATCTCAGAATCATCCTTAGTCTCTGTATTAGAGAGAGCAGAATCAGAAAAATTCTTTTTACTAAGAATAGAAAAAGAATACAGTTCTTTTCTATTACTTTATTTCTGATTGATACCCAGAATAAATAAATAAACAAATAAACAAACAAAAACACAAATAAATCGAAGGTTATTTTTCTATATCCCACAAGCTCAGCAGGAGTGGAGGACCTCTGACTGACCCTGAAGTTGATCGTCTGACCCCTTACTTGATTTCACCTGACCAGCAGGGACCATGTGAGATCTGGCCAAAGTCCTATAGCCTATAGGTTTATCTCCTCCCTCCTGGTAGGAAATCTATAAACAGTGGTTAACCCTTTTCTGCTTGAAGATTTCTTGTTATTTAAAAAAATGAGCTTTTTCATTTTTCCATTATATAATACACCAACTAGACTAAAAACTTGGACTGCAATCCACAACAGCCTGAGATAGAATGGAGGAATTGGGGATAGATTTTTTTTTTATAGCTTTGAATTGTAGACTTTTTTTTTGAACATTTATTTATTTTATTTTTATGGAATAAAACAAGCATTTCTATAACACAGTATAAAAATGTGATTGTACATGGAATTGCAAATCTATTATGTACAACTTGTTATTCCCTTTTAAATAAGGTTATTATGTAAAGAGGTAGATTTGAGGGGAATGTCAGAATAAGGAAATCAATGATGATTCCAAATAGAATTCTTAATCATTTGGTAATGAGGTGGCCTGAATCTCTTGATGAAAATCAGACAGCTTTTGAACATGCGAGGAACACTGAGGATGTAACGAAGAAATCAACAGACACTTCTAAGGTCCTAAATTAATTGCTAAAGTAGGTGGCACTTTCATATAGGTTTAAAGTAATCATAATTCATGAGAAAATAAACCTTTAGTTAAAAAGCAAGCCGGAATCTGTAAAATGGGGCTAATAATGGCACCTTTTCCCCAGGGTGTCGTGAGGACCAAATGAGATAATATGCTCTGTAAACTATGCAATACTATATAAATTCTGGCTATTATCACGTTAATAATAATTATCATTAAAAACAAAAGCAGAGAAGAAGCAACTTTGCCCTTAACTTTCTGTCTGTCTGCAGGAATGTCGTTTAAACTCTCTTGGCCTCATTTTCCATAATTCCACAGAATGGGTTGGACTAGATGTCAGGATTCTTTCCAGCTATAACATTCTAAGATTCAAAGCTGTTTCACAGTACAGAAGAAATTCTTTTGCTGCTGAAAGATGGATCGGAATTTCAAAGAGCAGTGAAAACATTGCTCAGATGGCTTTTCACAGAAGTGAATGAAGGTGTGAAAAGAACAATTTATACTTTCTAATAAGACTTTCATCCTTCTTTCTTCTGTCTTTGTCTTTCCATTTTCCTCTCTCCTTTCTCTATCACTCCCCACCTCTACCTACCATCCTCCTTATACACTTTCTCTTTCTTATCCTTTTTTTTTTCTGATTTTCTCTTCAATTGTTTGTAATATGCAATAATGTGGCACAGTGGAGCGAGCACTGGGTTTTCAGTAAGGGGACTTGTGTTCAAATACCACTTGGCCACTTGCCACCTTTAATCTGGGTGTGTCACTTTATCTTCCTGAGGCTTTGTTTCCTCATCTGTAAAATCAAGGAGTTGGACTAAATGACCTTCAAAATCCCTTCCAGCTCAAAATCTATGGTCCTATGAACTATGTTTTCATGTATATTTTGTTTTGTTTTGTTTTGTTTTGGTTTGGTTTTGGTTTTTTTGCAGGGCAATGAGGGTTAAGTGACTTGCCCAGGGTCACACAGCTAGTGTCAAGTGTCTGGAGGCTGGATTTAAACTCGGGTCCTTCTGAATTCAGGGTCAGTGCTTCATCTACTGCACCACCTATCTGCCCCCTATAATGTTTTTTTTTAATGAGGTATAAATACTTTTGTATATTTTCTGATCTTAATTTAAAAATTGAGTGAATTGTAGTTCTTCCTCCCTCTCTCCCTTTCTCTCTTGGTATCTGTTTATCTTCTCTGCTTTCCCCTCTCACCCTCCCCCTTATAAAACCCATTGAAATATCAGTTTGCTTTTTATTACTGTGAAAATTCCTCAACTTTTTTTTTTCTCATATGGGTCATTTGCCCTTGATGGAAAAAATGGCCTCCCAATTCTGGGATTATTAGTTTAGGTACATTTTACTTTTAGGTAAGGTCTATGTGAAGCACAGCCCTTCATGTTAAATGCTATTTTCCCATGGACTTTCATACACACACATATATGTAATATTTCAGTTTTGAGACATAATACAATTATACTTAAGAATGCAGAAAACTGTCAGGTTAAATGCCTTTAGAGAAAAGAATAGTCTTATGATTAAATATTATTCATCCTAACCCTCCCCCAACAGAAATCACCATATGCAGGGAATGAAGGGTTATTTTTATGTTGATCTCAATTGCTGAAAGGTCCAAATGAAAAAGTAATATAGCAACACAACTGGACAGAGTGTATTGGATTAAAGCCAATTATCTTCCAGAAAACTTCCTCTCCTGCATTCTGTATTAGAAAGGGGGAAAATGGGGGGCAGCTAGGTGATGCAGTGGATAGAGCACTGGCCCTGGAGTCAGAAGGACCTGAGTTAAAATCCAGCCTCAGACACTTGACACTTACTAGCTGTGTGACCCTGGGCAAGTCACTTAACCCTAATTGCCTTACAAAAAAGAAAGAAAGAAAGAAAGAAAGAAAGAAAGAAAGAAAGAAAGAAAGAAAGAAAGAAAGAAAGAAAGAAAGAAAGGAAGGAAGGAAGGAAGAAAGAAAGAAAGGGGGGAATGGCTTCCCAACCTTGTTTCCTACCCCATTATAGAAGTTGCTGGCCCTTAGAATGGAATAATTTGATATGGGTTGAGGTAGAGTGAGATACAAAACAGTCCAAAATTTGCCAATAAGTGAACAAATGGGGAAAATTTTACTAAGCCACTTTGAAGAGTCCACAGTATTCTGGAAGAGTCCTGCATAGCGTCAGAGATTTAGAGTTGGAACGGATTGTAGATATCATCAATTCCAACCCCTCCTTTTACAGATTGGGAAACAGAGATTCAGAGAGGTTAAAGACTTGCCTAAGATCACCCAGATAGTACTTGGCTAACTTGAAATGTGATCACAGATCCTCCGATTACAAACTGAGACCCCTTACCTCTTTTCTAAGTCAAACCTACAAGTAGACCTACCACTGGAAGGTCCCTGTAAATTCAATAATGTGAGTCATTGGCATATCAGAGCATTTCCCTGATTCATAAATTCTGTGTTTGAAAGTTCTTTTCCACAGCATTCACTGTCCACATTACAGAAAGATAGCTGGGTTCACAGGGAAGGAAAATGAGTGCAAAGAGGCAGCCATATGCATTTATGGGCATGATCCAGAGCTGAAATGACACCAAATGAATGTTTTGGAAAGTGAGGATTTGCTGAAGGCAGAACAGCTGTAAGCCCATCTCATTCGTCACGGAAGTTATATGTTATATGGGTATCCCTTCTGTTGCCTCTGTGACTTAAATGTTAATCTCTCTCAGAAGCTTTTCTATTTCCTGTCCTGTCCTGACAGCAGGTTTGTAGACTTAAACACGCTATCTCCATTCTAATAATATCATCGAGATTTTCCAGCTGGAGAGCATGACCAAATGCTACCCTTCTAGCTTAATACCCCCAAATGGTTAATTCAGCAGCAGCAAAGTAGGGTGCGGGGTGGGCAAGGAGAAAGGGAGGGAAGGCTTCTACTTACTTGCTTAAGCTGGTCCTGTACCAGGGGAAGGCAAACATGATGGAGGAGGAGAGCCTGTCAAGAAAGGGTCCAACCCTTGCCCACTGCCTGCCTGGCACCCTTCAAACAACTGTGTTCTTCTTCCCAAGAGGAGTTGCAGTGCCATAAGGCAGGCCAGGTCCCTTTGCCCAGTGGCTCCCAGGAGAACTCTGTTGCATTAATACCAGCTGGATGGATGGTTGAGAGTCCAGAGGGGCCTCAGGGGCATACTCTTTACTGGGATCTTTCCCTCTGCAATCGTAGAGGATACAGGAGATGAGGAAAACCAGCAGCAAGATGACATAGCTTGCCACTAGGATAATCAGGTTCAAGGTAACAGGATCGATTTCCAGGTAAAACTCCATCTCCTTAACCCATCAAGAGGGGAGAGGAACAAGTTTCTCCCTTGCCTGGGAGAGCGATCCTGAAATGACCAGAATAGATTCATTGGCTTTGTGGTAAAAATACATTAATCCTCAGCCCTCTAGGACGGGCTGATTAAAGCGCCTCACTTTAATAACTTAAGCACCTTCTTTTAATGCTGTATTTCCCAAAGCACAGAAGCTGCCTCTCAAGGCTCACTCACTGTTTGTTTTCTTATGCCCTCCCTCCCTTCCCCCAATGCCAACAGACTGTTAAAATAGAGAGGTTTGAATAACAATATACAGCCAACATTTATGAAGCACTTATGTGTGGTGGGGACAGAAGGAAGACAGTGAGTATGATATAGCGCTTACTGTATGCCTAGCACAGTGCTCAGTGCTTTTCAAATATCACCTGATTTGGTCCTCACAACAACTCCGCAAGGTAGGTGCTGGAACTATTATTTTACAGTTGAGGAAACTGAGGCAAACAGATGTTAAGTGACTTGCCCAGAATCACACAACTAGTAAATGTGTCTGAAGTCATATTTGAACTCAGGTCTTCCTGACTCTAGCTGGAGCAGCCTAACTACTGCATCAGCCAGCTGCAGTGCTCTGGGATAGGTGCTATGGGAGTGGCTACAAAGATAAATGGAGGCATACAGTGCCTCACCACCTGCCCCCTTGCCCCTAGGAGATAACAGTCTAATAAACATTATAGAATGTTGGAACTCAAAAGGGCCTCAGAAATGATGTCATTCCATGCTGGAAAGGACCAAATCTGGTCAATCCATTTCACTGATGAGAAAATTCATGATTACAGAGGTGCTTTGTCCAGGGATACCCAGATAATAAGCAGCACATCCTAGTTTGAACCTGTCTTCTGGCTCCAGTTCCTTACACTTGGCCCTCATGTCTCTGCCTTTGCACTGCATGCCCTGTCCTTGGATAGCACTCCCTCCTCACCTCCACCTCTGGGAATTCCTGGCTTTCTTTGGAGACAGACCAAATGCCACCTTATGCAGGAGTCTTTTACCAGTCTCCCCTGCTCCTAGCTAGATCTTTCCCCTCTATGGGGACCTTCCATTTACTCTGTGCAGATATCTTGTATACCATATTCACACAGTCAGCAAAGCAACACAGCTTCTTCTTTTTTCTGATTTTTCTGCTGTCACTTCCTCCTCAGCCTTCTCTGCAGCTGCCCTGGTCTAAATCACTAACTACCCTTTTATCTCTTTGGCCGCTGCTGCCAATATTTCCACTGATACCATTTCAGCTCTGGAAAGCAGATGTTTCTGCCTTTGTGTGTGCACATGTATGTGCATATCTCCCCAGGTAACTGGAAAAGAAACAGCATGATATACTGGATAGAGGCTCATCCTTGGAATCACAAAGAATTGGGTTCAAGGGCCATTGCTAACATATACTAACTGTGAAACCCTGGACAAGTTACTTAATCTCTCACTGCCCCTCAGCACACCCTGTAAAGCAGTAGTATACAAAGTAGGGAATGAGACCCCTTAGAAGGCCTTCCTGATCTTAAGGGGTGTATAATCAACCAATCAGAGGGTGGGAAGATGGGTCACATCCCACATTGACTGCCATATTGAACCATGAGACTTCTCTCTAACCCAATTAATCTACCTACTCTGCCCCCTCCCTCTCTAGTGCAAATCCTCAACATCCCATTTCTGAGCATAGCATCATATATAGCATCATTTCTGAGCATAGCATAGCATAATTATAACTAAGGGTGTAGTGGAACTGGTTTATACTTGCTTATGCAAGCCAATTGTTAAATTTTCAGTATAAG
Organism: Dromiciops gliroides; assembly: GCF_019393635.1. Classification (NCBI taxonomy): domain Eukaryota; kingdom Metazoa; phylum Chordata; class Mammalia; order Microbiotheria; family Microbiotheriidae; genus Dromiciops; species Dromiciops gliroides. Next base: position 172,207,793 of record NC_057864.1, on the reverse strand, counting down.
AATTTATACCTCAGAAATGGGAAAAATCTACAAATCACAGCTGGATTTGTTGATTCCTAGATTGAAAAAAGTAATGGAGAAAATATTAATGATGCTGTTTAAATGTAAAACTGTATCCTGTATATACATACACAAATGCACACACAGAAATAGAGATATAGATATAGAGAGATTGTTGTTAAATATTTACCAGCACACCTCTGCTTATAATCTTAATGCTTCCCAGGTACCCAAGGCAGCAATTATGCAAATTCCACTGGAAACTCTATTAACCCCTCCTGGCTGTACCTACCTCCTGCTTCCCACCCATCACCTGGGAGGCTTTAGTAGATGCTCTTCTGAACCCTACCTAAGGAGGAACATAAACCTAGGAAGATTCATTTACTTGCCTAAGGTCACACAAATAGGCTGTGGCAAATCTAGTACTAGAACCTAGGATTTCTCACTTCTAGCCCAAATTTGGGTTCTCCATTCAATTTCTTTTCTGCTTTTTGGTTGGTTGTCCTTTAGGGGTATCTGAAGACACTAGAATATTTTTTGTTTTCATGCTGGATTAAGTAATGAGTGCCATAGTATACAAATTCATTCAATGTCAATACAATAAATGTCTATAATTTTGAATTTTGGAACCCTCTCTAGGGATGCAGATAGAAACCTTTCTATAGCTTAGTAGATAGTCTCCCAGAAGGCTTGTGGCCAAGAAATGCATTACCCTATCTCTTACCTGATAATGAGCCTCTTCTGATTTAGCTAGGCAATCCTTGAATGACAGTCCTACTCTTGGAACTTTTTTTTCAGACAAAGTCTTTTTTTCCCATTTTTAAATAATTTTATTAACTTATATAATTTTATAATTTATATAATTTTATTTTCCCCCATTACATGTAAAAACAATTTTTAACATCCATTTTTAAAACTTCGTGCTCCAAATTATCTTCTTTCCTCCCCCCTTAAGAAGGTAAGCTATTCAATATAATTTATACATGTGTAGTCATGCAAAATATTTCCATATTAGTCAGGTTGTGAAGGAAAATAAACCAAAAAAACCCCCAAGAAAAATAAACTAAAATAAAATTATGCTTCAATCTGTATTCAGACAACATCAGTTCTTTCTCTGGAGATGGATCACATTTTTTCATCATAAGTCCTTCAGAGTTGTTTTGGATCATTGTATTGCTGAGAATAGCAAAGCCATTCACAGTATATATATATATATATATATATATATGTATGTATATGTATATGTATATATATATATATATATATAATCTTACAATATTGCTATTAGTTTGTATACAGTACATTTTACCATTTCACTTTGCATCAGCTCATGTAAGTCTTTCCAGGTTTTTCTGAGAGTATCCTGATCATCATTTCTTATAGCACAATAGGTGTTACATCATAATCACATCACAAAATTTGTTCAGCCATTATCCAATTAATGAACATCCCCTCAATTTTGAATTCTATGCACCAGAAAAGAGCTGCAATAGATGTTTTTGTATATATATATATATATATATATATATACCCCTTAACTTTTTGTTTTTTTTTTTTAAATCTCTTTTTGGATATCATCCTAGTAGTGGTCAAAGAGTGTGTATGGTTTTATAGCCCTTTGGCCCCATAGTTCCAGATTGCTCTACAGAATGTTTGAATCAGTTTACAACTCCACCAACACTGCATTAATGTTTCATTTTTTACCATATCCACTACAACATTTGTCATTTTCCTCTGCTGGCCTATTATCCAATCCAATAGGTATGAGGTAGTACCCCAGAATTGTTTTGATTTTCATCTTTCTAATCAATAGTGAGTTAGAACATTTTTTTCCATATGGCTATAGATAGCTTTGATTATTTCATCTGAAAGCTGTTCATATTTTTGATCATTTATCAATTGGGGAATGGCTCTTATTTTAATAAATTTGACTCAGTTCTCTATGTGTTTGAGAAATAAGGCCTTTGTCAGACCAACTTACTTCATTTTTTTCAGTTACTATCTTGCTAAATGTATTTTTCTCCATCCTATTCCCTCCCCATGACATTTACTCTATTCAATATCTCCTTTCACCCTATCCCTCCTCAAAAGTGTTTTGCTTCTGACTGCCCCCTCCCCAATCTTCTCTCCCCTCTATCATCCCCATGACCCTTTTCTCCTTCCCTTCTTACTTTCCTGCAGGGTAAGATACATTTATGTACCCAATTGCATGTATATGTTATTCCCTCTTTGAGCCAATTCTGATGAGAGTAAGGTTCACTCCCCAACACCTCCCCCATCTTTCCCTCCACTGTATAAATTTTTTCTTGCTTCTTTTATTTGAGATACTTTACCCCATTAAGCCTCTCCCTTTCTTTTTTTTCCAATTGCCTTCCTTTTTCACCCCTTAATATTATTTTAAAAATATATTATCCCTTCATATTCAACTCATACCTGTGCCCTCTGTCTAAATATACTCCATCCAGCTGCCCTAGTAATGAGAAAGTTCTTATGTGTTACAAGTATCATCTTCCCATGTAAGAATGTAAACAGTTTAACTTTTTAATATCCCTTATGATTTCATTTTCTTGTTTGCCTTTTTATGCTTCTCTAGAGTCTTGTATTTGAAAGTCAAAATTTCTATTCAGTTCAGGTCTTTTCATCAAGAATGCCTGAAAGTTCTCTCTTTCATTGAATTCCCATTTCCCTCCTGAAAGATTATACTCAGTTTTGCTGGGTAGTGATTAATGGGTTGTAATGATAGTTCCTTTGTCCTCTGGAGTATCATATTTCAAGCCCCTTGATCCTTTAATGTAGAAGCTTCTAAATCTTGTGTTATCCTGCCTGTGGCTCCACAATACTTGAATTGTTTCTTTTTGTCTGCTTGCAATATTTTCTCCTTTACCTGGGAGCTCTGAAATTTGTCTATAATATTCCTGGGAGTTTTCATTTTGGGATCTCTTTAAGGAGGTGATCTGTGGATTCTTTCAATTTCTATTTTACCTTCTGGTTGTAGAATGTCAGGGCAATTTCCCCTGACAATTTCTTGGAAGATTATGTCTAGTTTCTTTTTTTTTAAATCTCTCCTGGATCTATTTTCCAGGTTAATTATTTTTCCAATGAGATAGTTCATGTTGCCTTTTATTTTTTCATTCTTTTGGTTTTGCTTTATTGTTTCTTGATTTCTCATAAAGTCATTAGCTTCCATTTGCTCAATCTTAATATTTAAAGAGTTATTTTCTTCAGAGAACTTTTGTACTTCCTTTTCCATTTGGCCAATTTGGATTTTCAAGGCATTCTTTTCCTCATTGGCTTTTTGTACCTCTTTTACATTTGGCCTAGTCTTTTTTTAAGGTATTCTTTTTCTTCAGTAGTTTTTGTGCCTCCTTTACCAAACTGTTGAATTTTTTTCATGATTTTTCTTGCATCACTCTCATTTCTCTTTCCATTCTTTCCTCTACCTCTCTTACTTTATTTTTAAAGTCCTTTTTGAGTGCTTCTGTGGCCTGAGACCAATTCATAATTTTCTTGGAAGCTTTGGATGTAGGAACTTTGACTTTGTTATTTTCTTCTGAGGGTGTATTTTGATCTTCCTTGTCACCATAGAAACTTTCTATGGTCAGAATTTTTTTCTGTTTGCTTATTTTCCCAGCCTATTTCTTGACTTTTAACTCTTTGTTAAAGTGGAGCACTGCTTCCAGGGTGGAGGGTGCACTGTCCCAAACTTCAGGGGGTTTGTGCAACTCTTCAGAGATTCTTCTAGGACTTTCTAAGTTTTTAGTTCTTCCAAGGTGGTATGATTTAAGGCCTGGCTTATTCTCTGGCCTGCAGGCAACCACAGGCCTGCTTTTTTGCCCTGGAACTATGAGGAGTATCCTGCTCTGCTGTGGCTGCAAGCTCTGGTGTGCTTGTGCTCCTCCCAGGCCTAGGACCTCCACCCAAGTCTGTGATCTGGATCTGAGTATGGGCAAAACAACAGAGTCCTGCCTCAGTGCTAGCAAAGAGACCCTTGAAATCTCCTTCTGGTCAATTGTTCAACACCCTTACCATCTGTGGGCTAAGTTCCAGAGGCAGTTGTTGCTGCTGAGGATTGAGGTGCTCCCAAGGCCTGCTCTTGGTTTGCTGGGTCTGGGTCTGTGCTGGACTGTGCTCCATTCTCACCCTGGTGTAACAGACCTTTCCTACTAACCTTTTAAGTTGTCTTTGGCTGGAAAATTATTTCACCCTGTCCCTTTGTTGGTTCTTTGGCTCCAAGACTAGTCTTATGGAATTATTTAAAGTTATTTGGAGAGGTCTTGGGGAGAGCTCAGGCAAGTCACTGCTTTTCCTCCACCATCTTGGCTCCGCACCTTATTGGAACTTTTGTAAACTGGTAGGACTCATCAATGGGGCAGCTAGGTGGTGCAGTGGATTGAATGTCAGGCCTGGAATCAGAAAGACTCATCTTTCAGAGTTCAAATATGGCCTCAGACACTTACTAGCTATATAACCCTGGACAAATCATTTAACTCTGTTTGCCTCAGTTTCCTCATCTGCAAAATGAGCTGAAGAAGAAAATGGTTTTCTTTGCCAAGAAAATCCTCAATAGGGTCACAAAGAGTCAGACATGACTGAAAATGACCAAACAACAACAAAAAAAGGATTTATTAGCATTTATGCTATACCGACATTCTGTTTGTGAATACATGATCTTTTCAACTACCAAACAAAATATAACAGTATATTAGAGGCCAATGTTCAGCGGGAGACATAAATTGCTCAATATTATCTCTTTGAACCCCCGAGGGGCCATGGAGACTATGAGTCTAGTCTTTCTCCTAAGCTAAGGTCGGGAGTAGGACAGAGGCTCATAAGAGGAGGAGACTCAAAAGATGGAACTGGAGTGAACACACAATAAGGGGGTGAACACATTGGAGGCCTGGGAGGGACAGTGGTGACTGTGCTAGGAGCTGGTGCATGTGAGGGATGTCCAAGGGTAATGAGCAAGCAGATATGATAAATCAGTGGGTCAGGAGAGGGAGAAAGCAGGAGCCAAGGATAGCAGTCACTGTGGAGGCAGGAGAGAACTATCAGTTATGAAGCTCATGGTGATGGATTTCTGGATCATGAGACAGTCACATTCTGGCAGATTCTTTTTTGATCAGTTTACACAAAGGGACTGATGCAAAGCTGGCAATTTCTCCCTCCTCCTCCTCATCCCCCTCCTTATCTTCCTCCTTCCTCTCCTCCTTCCTTATCCTCTCTTCCCCTTTCCCCTTCCCCTCCTCTTTCCCTTGCCTCTTTCTTTCTCCTCCTCCCCCCCGCTTTTCTTCCTTTGCCTCTTTTTTTCTAAGAGAGGTATGCTTATTTCCCAATCTCAGTTTCTTAAGAGTTTTTTCTTTTGGCTGTTGTGTAAACTAGTTTATCTAAGATTTAAAAAAATGTGGTTAAACATTGCATTACTTATCTATGTGCTTCATTGCTCAATTGTGGCAGTGGGTGGTGAGGTAAAAGAGAGAGATACAGAGACAGAGAGGCAGACAGAGACAGATAGAGAGAAAGACAGAGAGACAGATACAGAGAGACAGAGTAAGACAGAGCTACAGAGTGAGACAGAAAGACACAGAGAGAGAAACAGATGGAGAGAGACAGAGAGACAGAAAGAGGCAGAGAACAACAGAGAGACAGAGAGGAGAGAGAGAGGACAGAGCATAGAGGAGAGGGAGGGAGTGTGTGTGTGTGTGTGTGTGTGTGTGTGTGTGTGTGAGAGAGAAAGAGACAGACAGACAGACAGACAGACAGACAGAGGGGAGAGAGAGACAGAGAGACAGAGAGATAGAGAGAGAGGGAGAGGGAGAGAGAGCTCTTATTACTTCTGGGATCTTTCTTAGCATAATAGGAGCTCACAGCAATACTGAAGAGACTTTATTGATTCACATTTTTATAGCTTCCCAAAAGCAGAGAGAGAAATAAATGGATTTGTATTGCTCTCTAGATAAATGAGTTTAATAGCTATGGTTGAGGGTGCTATGACTGGTAAGGGAGGTAGCACCATTGACTACTTCCTCTTCTCATCATTCCTTATCTGAAGATGGGTTTAAAATGAAAACCGAGCCTTGCCCAATGGGTTGCAGAAAAAGGAGCTTGGAGAGAGCAGTCCATGTGTATGGGAGAAAGGGAGTAATGAGTCCCTTCCTCACCAGTCCAATACTTTCAACCACACACACACCACTGCTAGAAGCATTAGGGAAAGACTTTATTGGAGTTATATTACACTCATTTAAAATAGACCTTTATTAATGCAAAGGGAATTTCTTATTCTATTCTAGTCTAAGGGTTTGTCCACATTCTTTTGTCACCCTAGAACAAGGTTGTGATTAGGGTTTGTTTTTTTTGTTTTTTGTTTTTTGTTTTTTGCTGAGGCAATGAGTGTGGAACATACCCTACTCCAATTTTTAAGATGGGGACAACCAAACATGGAAGCAGCTGCTTTGGAGGCTTATGAGGGAGGGCATGTGTAAGAGTTATGGTATGCTTGGGTTTAGGGTTCATCTTACTTGAGATGAGACTGCCAGAATTAGGAAGGAAGTTATCTGAGTTAGCTGAGTTTCTTTTTCTACCTAATTATTCTTTCTAACTAAATGTTTGAAGTCAGGAAGTCTTGGGCTCAAGTTCACCTTTAATAGATGTTGGCTGTGTAACCCTGGCCAAATCACACAGTCTATCGGTGTTCTAAGCATCTCTCAAAAATTAAATTGCTGAGCATTGGTTATTCTAATTGTAGAGAGAATTCCACACCAAGAACCTCCCATACAGATAGAATTACAGGCCTAGTGTCAATAACAAGAACAAACAGGTGATAAGCCATGTTGTTTCTATGTCTTTGAAGGAGTTTAAGGGCTTTCAACACCATCTAAATTTGGTACCTTGCCTCCATACCTTAGTTAAAGTTTTGCACTAGAAGTATGGCATATAAAAAGAGCACAAGACATAACATCAGAAGACCTAGGTTTGAATCGTGGCCTTGCCATGTATCTCTAAGTCCTTGGGTAAGTCACTTCAACCTTTTGTGCCTCAGTTCCCACACCTGAAAGCCAAAAGTGTTAGATTGTAAATTCCTTGAGGAAAGGGACTATCTTTTGACTTTTTTTTAATCCCAAGTGCTTAGCACAGTGCCTGCACATAACAGGTTCCTAATAAATATTGATTGATTGGTTGGACTAGAAGATAGCTCCCAACTCTGGCATCCTTTGATTCTCTGGCTTTTCTGCTTTTTCCTGAATTAATGTCTTTGGCCTGTGGCATTTTAGGAGAATTTTGACATGGAGATAGGAATCTGCAAGGCACGCTCCAAACTATGTACAAATACAAAATGTTCCAAGTGTCAGTGTCAGGTCTTATTAAATTTTGTTTCATTCTGTTCTGGAAAGGAAGGGCTGTGTAAGTTTTTATTAACAGATGTGCTATTTGATTAGTTGTTTGACAGTTACTGATAGGATATGTCGGACTGAAGGGTGAACTTTATGATGATAGGCAACAAATAGTGGAAAATTATAAAGCGTATCATGCTTCAGCAGATCTCAATCTGAACTTGACAAATTTGAACTAACAAAATTTCATCTTCATTGAAGATTTTGAACGATTCTTGGGAATTCCTCGTAATGAACCACTAACTGATATTTAACTTTAAAATCCTTGAAGCCATTCAACATTTTTTTTCTAGAAGAACATGTAAATAAAATAAGAAAGGCAACTGAAATGTACAGACATGCTTTCCCCAATAAAATACCAATAAGAATTCAATTAGAGTTTAAATTTTATCTCTACATGTACATTTCAAGAAAATAGGGTATCCCAAACATCCTATTTATGTATGAGGCTCAGTGATGTACTCATGTATATTTTTTTTAGAGAACAAAGATAGTGTGGACCTTTCCCTGCTCTTGTGGAATGGACAACAGTATGTAATACTTCAATTAAGATGTGATCTCTTTAACAATAGAATATATTGCTTCGATTGGTGTAGATATGATCAATATAATTGGCTTGTGATATTGAAGAACAAATCAGTAATGGATAATATCTATATATCACACCTAGGTACAGCTATTGGATCCACTAATGGAAAATTCACATAGGGCTTGGCCAGAGGCCACAGAGCAAATTGGGATGATTGCAGCTTGGTATGCAGTGAGACAGTGTGGTATGGTGAATAGAGTTCTGGACTTGTAATCAGAAAGACCTTGTTTTAAATTCCACTTCAGACACTTATTACCAGTCGTGTTTGACTCTTCATGACCCCATTTGGGTTTTTCTTGGCAAAAATGCTGGAGTGGTTTGCCATTTTCTTCTCCAGCTCATTTTACAGATGGGGAAACCGAAGCAGAGTTAATTGACTTGCTTGGGGTCACACCGCTAGTGTCTAAAGGCAGATCAGAACTCAGGTCTTCCTGACACCAAGCCTGGCATTCTATACAATGCACCCTCTAGATGCCTAGGTGATCCTAGAAAAGTGGCTTAACCTCTCTGACCTCAGTTTCCTCATTCATTAAATGAGGAGGTTCAAACCAATGACCTCTCAGGTCCTTAAATCTAGGATCCTATGATACTATAAAGAAAAGTGAATGAGTTTGCTCACAGGAATATTTTGGAGAAATATCAGGTGAAAAACCTCATACAAAAGATGTTTTGTTCATCTTGACACTTCCTTCTATTGAACTATCCCTGAATTCTTCCCTAATCTTCCATCCATCAGCCATTTTTTCCTCCTAGATACTTTCTTCTTGCACCATCTAGTGGTCAAAGATGAGAGCACTTAGAATCCTGAACAAAGAAAAAAACATGATTGATTGCAACAAGATTGAGGGGCATAGAAGATAAAGCTTATGATGATGGTGTTGGTAGTGTTAGGGATGGGGATGATAGTGAGACAATGAGGATAATGATGGTACAAGAAATAACAGGGAGGTAAAAAGGGGTATGAGGTTGTTCGGTTCACTCATAATGGTGTCAAGTGATGAAGATAAGTATCCTTAAGGGGAAGATGGAGCAATGTGGGCAGATGGAAGATAGAAGATTTAGGGAGGTGGATTTTAGCAAGTGTACCCAAAGTGCATTGGTTAATGGTAATAATGATCAACTCCCAGCTAAAATCCCACCTGATACAGGAAGCCTTTCCTGGTCCCACTGAATTTGAGGGCCTTCCTCCCGTTGATTATTTCCATTTTATCTTATATACAGCTTATTTGTATACAGTTGTTTGCATGTTGTTTCCCCTTTGGATTGTTTACTCTCTGAGAGGAGGGATTGTCTTCTGTCTTTCTCTGTATCTTCAATACTTAGTACAGTGTCTGGCACATAGTAGACACTCAATAAATGTTGATTGATTTATGATAATGAGAGGCATCATGGGATGTATTGTGGATGAAGAGCTGCTTTTAAATCCAGGAAGACCTGTGTTCAAATCTTGCCTTTTGACTTTTATTGACTATGTGACCTTTGACAAGTCACTTAGCCCTCTAAGGCTAACTCTATAAGACCAAGTTTCAGAGAAGGTGCCAATTTACACTAGAATTGGGAGTTTGTCTCACCTGGAAGTTCCCCACACCAATGAAATCACAGCAAAATATCTACCCACTAATAATACCTAACATTTATATGTAACTTTGCATTTGCAAAGGTTTGCAAAATATTTTCCATGTCTCATTTGATACCCACAGTAGCCCTGTGAGTTAGTGGCTATTGTTACCATTATTTCCCAAATGAGGAAAATGAGTCTTAGAGGCAATAAACGGCTTGCCCAGGGTCACATACTTAGTGCCAGAGACAGGATTTTAACTCGGGTCTTCCCAACTTTATGTGCTTTGCCACTTAGCTGCTTAGATATAAATCTAGAGATTATCTAGATCAGGGCTTCTTAAACTTTTTACACTCAAGACCCCTTTTCACCCAAGTAATGTTTACACAATCCCAGGTATATAGGTATATAAAATACGTATATATAACCTTTTACTGTTGCCAATTTTTTTGTGACCTCTACATTCAGCTACATAACCCTATATGGGGTCATGACCCATACTTTAAGAAGCTTTGATCTAGATGGAGTCAACTCATATTATGACAACACTCAGCATTTGCCTCTGTCCTCTTCAACTTTTTAAAAGTGACTTAATTGAAAACATAGATCATTTATCAAAATTGCAAATGATACATGTTTAAGAGAGATAGCTAATATATTGGATAAAAGAAGCAAAATTTAAGATGCATTTGACAGTATAAAATACATGCTCTCATCTCAAACATAGACATTTTACCAGGCTAAATATTAAATCCTACACTTAGGATAAAAAAATCAACTCAACAAGTAAGTCCAGGATCGGGGTGTCATGGTTCAGCAATAGGTCAGTCATGTGAAAAATATTTAAGGGTTTTAATCGACTGCAAGTTCATATGAGGCAACACTAGGGAATGACTGCCAAAAATGCTAATGCAATCTGAGGTTGTATTAATGGAAAGATGATGTGCAGAACCAGGAAGGCAGAGTGCCAATGTATTGGGCCACATTTGGAGTATTGTATTCAGTTCTGGAGGCAACATTTAAAGAGGGACATTGACAATGTGGAGTGTGACCAGCCTAGTGAGGAGAATGGAAACCATGTGATATGAAGAACTGTTGAAGGAACTAGGATTGTTTAGCCTGGAAAAGTGAAAAATTAGGGGAGGGACATTAGCATTTCATTCACATATTTAAAGGGCTACCCTATGGAAAAGACATTAGACTTTTTTTTGGAGGGGTCGCTCAATCCCTGTTGTAGCATGTCTATACTCTCTCCCTACCCCTATCCTATTCCTGCTTTGGAATGCCCCAGTATATCTGCACAAAGGTGGCTCTGGATTGAATCATTATCACCAGTCTTCTCTGCCCTTGGACATTGTATTCTAAAATATATCTGTATCAAACTGTGATTTCTCCCTAGGAACAAGGAGGGCAGGCATGTGGGAGTCTGGAGCCAGTTGGTACCATTCTAGTGAATTTTTCTTGAGGAAAGAACAAGGTGGGGCACACATTCCTTTGGGTATCTGGTTAATTTCAGTTAGGCCAACTTTTCCCAAAACATATTCAATGGAATCCTCAAGATCAATGTAATGAAAAGGCATTCCAGGAGAAAACCTGAATATGTATTTCCAAAATGTGCCAGATGTGATCCAGCCTGATCCATCCTTCTTCCTTAATTTTGGACCATCTGCTGTGCCCATTAAAGACTCTTGTTTTCTACCATCAGTCTATAGGGGATGTTTCTATTGCTATGGATTTCACCAAGGTTAATGCATAATGTTCTGGAGCTTTTATGTACACTTTGTGTTGCCATATACTTGGTGCAGTGAACAGGAACATTTGTTGAACTTCACCATCAACAGGGAAGCCTCTTACTTGGACCCCATGTAGGGCTTCTCTATGACATTGGTAAAATCTTGGCAAATATACATCTCCATGTTTTACATATAGTTCATTTAATGTCACTACCCAGTGGAAAAAGTTATGTCTATAACTTAATAGATCATAGATCTAAATCTGGAAGGGACCCCAGAAGTCATCCAGTTCAATGCCTTCATTTTACCAATAAGGAAACTGAGGCCCAGGGAGATTAAGTAACTTGCTCAAGGTCACAGAGGTAGTAAGGTTAAGTGGTGGGATGTGAATCCAGGTCCTTTGACTCCACTAGCTTCTCCAGTGGCATCTGTTATAGAAGCTTCCATAAGTTTTAGTTTGCATGGAAATTTTTTTTCCTGAACAATCACAGTTGTTGGACAGTGGAATAGGCTGCATTATGAGGCCCTGAGATGCTCATTATACAAGGCATGTTCAAAGGGAGGATAACTGACTATCTATCCTGTAGAAGCTGTTGAGGGATCCCTTCATTAGTTATAAGGTTGGAACTCTAATATCCCTCTAATAACCCAGTTACTTTTTCTGAGACTCAGCAGAAAAATTGTAACTCTGCCTATTGTGGAAGATCTTTTTATGAAAACCTTTCTGTTTCTTTGTCACATTTTAATTAATGCACACATAATTTCTTCCTATAAAGATTTTATAGAGCTGAGAAAGCAGGTGTATAGGTCAATAGTTGTTGATAATCTTAATTACTGTGATCTTTTTACATTGTTGTTGTTTTTGTAGGGCAATGAAGGTTAAGTGACTTGCCCAAGGTCACACAGCTAGTAAGTGTCAAGTGCCTGAGGCAGGATTTGAACTCAGGTCCTGCTGAATCCAGGGCCCGTGCTTTACCCACTGTACCACCTAGCTGCCCCTTTTACATTGTTCTGAAATCTTTCCTTGTCAAGAAAACCAATTCCCGAGTACTTTTAAGCTATGGAGACTCTAAATGGTGTTTCTTCTGGGTGTAGGCTGTGAACTCAAAGATGATGCAAGTTCTTGTATTATCATGACCATTGAGAATAGCTCACTCTAAAAAACACTTGCCAAGCTGTTCCATGCTCCCTTTCTTTGGGTGTTCTCCCAGTTTAATCAGCCAGCCCTCTCAGAGTGAAATAACATTTCTGGGCCTCTTGCTCATGTCTACCTACTTTCACTTTCTCTTCCTTTGCTTCTCTAGTTTTGTGAGGTGATTTTGTTTGCAATCTATACTTTCTTTGCAATATTCTGCACATGAGCTTGTACTTTAAACTGCTGTTAATTAGACTGCTGTCTTGTGTCTTCCCGTGGTAAGGAGATTAATTGTTAACTGTCTGATGTTTCAAGCTCTGTCAATCTTCTTGTTGAGTCAATTATTTCCCATTGGTTAAACGTCTGTTACATAATTAATTCCTCATTGTAATGAGTCCTACTAATACCTTGAATGTGCCCTTCCTTAAAGAAGAGAAGAACTGTGACTGTGTAATATTGCATATGCTGATCACCTTTTCAGTGATTGTCAACTTCAGTTCTTAAGAGGCTAATTAATATTGCATGACTCAAAGACATACAACCCCACCAGAAGAATACTGATTTTTAAAAAGATAGGCTTTTGCTTGAGGCAAAATCTTTTCTTTTTCCCTCCATTCCTTTTCTCTTCCAACCATGGTTCAATTAACCTAAGTAGATCTAATTCTTTCTCCCTCTTTTCCTTTTCTCATTTTTTCGCTCTCTTTTTCTCTCTCTTCCTCTTTTTTTTCTATATGGCAGGGGAAAAAATGACCACAAAAGAAACATCCTCTATGTAAATCTCCTTTCAATGTACTGTAGTATGGACATAACCCTGCCAGTGAAAGGTAAGTTCTCTTAGTTCTGATTATTTCATTCTTCATCAGTTCATATAAGTCTTCCCATGTTTCTCAGAATTCTTCCTATGCATTGTTTCTTATGGTGCAATGAGATCTCAGCATATTAATATACTATAATTCTTTAAATATCCCCTGGTTTATGGACATCTATTTTCCTTCCCAGTTCTTTGCTTCAATCATGATTGTTTATTGAGTTGATTGGAGTTCTTAAGTCTTTCAAAAATTGTTTGTTTTTTGCAATATTGATTTTGTGGCATAAACTGTTCTCCTGGTTCTTGCTCACTTTTCCCTGAATCAGTTCATTTAAGTCCTCCTAAGTTGCTCAAGGAGCACATTTTTAAAACATTTCTGATAATTCAATACTATTGCATTATTTTAATATACTATGATTTGTTTAGTCATTCTTCAATTGATGGGTATCCTTAGTTTCCAATTCTTTGTCATTACAAGAATAGCTGTTATAATTTTATTTATTTATTTATTTTTTGCTATACATGGTTCCTTTTTTCTTTCTTTGATCTTTTTTCAGTATAAGTCTAATACTGTTTTTTCCCTCTTAGTTAAAGAGCATCCATAGTTTAGTAACTTTTTGAGCATAGTTCCAACTTGTTTTCCCAAATGGCATAAGTTGATATGTTAAGACAATATTGCCCACTTGGCAAGGAAATAAAGTGTTTTCTAGCTGAAGCCTTATCTAGGTTCTTTTTGGTCTCACTGTGCTAATTGATTTACAATCGTTGATTTTCCTAAGGAAAATGTTATAATCATTGTTGCATTAATTCCTCCCTACATTAAAAAACCCCAACAACCATCAACAGCTTGTTTAGAGAGTTTTGGATGCAAACTCTTCTATTTTTATTCTTTCTTCTCATTTGAAATTAATTTTTATCTTTAATAGGTTGATCTTACTATACATAGAGAGCTGATTCAGAAATGACTTACATCATGAACAGTCATTTTTCATCTGTTCAGATATAATCAATTTCAATTTTTGTGATGTTATATATTTCTAGCCATGTTCAACACCGTTCGGTCCTTTCTTGAAAAGACTATGATATACATGCAAAATAAAAATGTATATATACAATACATACATGAATGCACATATATTTATATAGGCATAAATTTATATATAAATATATTTTATACATTTAAATTTATATGAACATATGTATGTATATGCGTGCATATATGTATGCATGTGCACAGATTTTTATCTCCCTTATGTATTGCCTAGTGGCCATGTTTTTCGAACAATATTTTTTCCAACTTTGCCTTTTCCCACCATTACATCAAGGAAACTGAGTATTAAGGCTTGTGTTGATTTAATCCATAGGATTTTATCTTCATAGAATTTCTTTATCTCCTCACACTCTACAAAAGATTTGGGTTAGACTTGGTTAGATTTATGTTAGACTGTTGTCCAGTTTTCTCAGCAGTCTTTGTCAAATAGTAAGTTCTTATTCTTAGTGGCTGGGATCTTTAGGTTTATTTTGCTTCTGAATATTTCATACCTAATCTGTTCCACTGATTATGTTATTCCTATTTGTTAACTAGTACAAATTTTTTCAATTATTACTGCTTTGTAATATAATTTGATATCTGCCACTGCTAGACCCCCTTCCTTCTTTTATTTTTCACCATTATTTCCTTTGGGATTCTTTACCTTTTCATTCTTCCAGTTGAATTTTTTTATTATTTTTCTAGCTCTATAAAACAATAATTGGAAGTTTGATATGGTACTGAATAAGTAGACTAATTTAGGTAGTGTTGTCATTTTTATTGTATTGGCTCAGCCTGATGTGACATTAATACTGCTTAAATTATTTAAATCTGTTTTACATATGAACTTTTAGAAGATAACCCCAGTTGTGAATCTGGAGCTAATCTACAGACCTGAAATAGCAACTATAGCTCATCAAACTGAGTAAGGAGGAGTAGGCACGTTTGTTCTTGAGCTAGTTCATACCAGCTCAGAGAGCAGATTGTTAAAATTTTCAGTGTCAGCATTTACACTTCAGCAATGGACAAATACTACAAATTGGGGTTTGACTTATTGTTTTGTTGGTTTTCCAGACTTAAGAAAGTGATGGAGAAAATGTTAGTAAGTTTAAGATTAAGCTTAAAAATGTGCTGTAAATATACCGCTCCCCTGTCCCTCTCCCTCCACGGAACACTGGTTTTTAAACATTTACCAATACACCCCTGGTGGGGAGGCATGGCAAGTTTCATGCAAGCTTTAGAAAATGGTGGCTCAAACAAGCTGATGATGAATAGACCATAGTGCCTGTGGCTACTGAACTCAGCAAGCCTTTTGATTTTCCTCTCCTGTCTTTCTGTTATTTCCCTCTGATTTTATGCCTTAAACTTTTGTCAAGAGTAGTTTTTGCCTCTTGAATAGCTTTCTGCTGGACAAATAGATAAGCTTCTCTCCTTTTCCTAAGGCTACCTCTATAATCCTTAGGATACTGGTTAGTACCCGGCTGTCTTCATCTCTGATATGACTTATTTTTGTTTTTGTATTGACAAATTGTATTGTTTTCCCTACTGGTATTCTTGACAAATTTCTACCTCTATTTCACATACCCTGAGGTTGAACCCACAATGGAGGCTGGATGGGTTCTTTATCTGTAAGGGCCTTCCTTTTAACTCCTCACTTAGTCCTTGAAAGACTGTGATGTTAGGATACAAAAGTGATGACTCCACTGTCACGATCTCATCACTGGGAAAATTCTTTCTTACAGAAATCTCTATGTAGATCTTTTTCATTTGTTTTTTTGGGGGGGAGGTTGTTTTTTGTTGTTCTCTTTCCAGTTGACTCTTTAAATTCCCTTGGAATGATTTGGCTTAGTTGGTTTTCTTTGTTTTTTTGTTTTTGTTTTTGTTTGTTTGTTTTGTGGGGCAATGAGGGTAAAGTGACTTGCCCAGGGTCACACAGCTAGTAAGTGTTAAGTGTCTGAGGCCGGATTTGAACTCAGGCCCTCCTGAATCCAGGGCCAGTGCTGTATTCACTGGGTCACCTAGCTATTCCCCCCCCATCCCCCCCCCCCCGCCCATTTGGAGTTTTCTTGCCAAAGATAATGGAGTGGTTTGTCATTTCCTTCTGCAGGGAATCCAGTGGATCCATTTTGTCAGGCAATCAGAGGTTAAGTGACTTGCCCATGGTCACATAGCCAAAAAGTGTCTGAGGTTGGATTTGAATTCAGGTCTTGCGGTCTCCAGGCCCAGTGCTATATTCACCAAACCACCAGCTTCCTCTACACCCACATACACACACCCACACACTCACAAAGTTAAATAATTAAATCATGGGGGCAGCTAGATGGCGCAGTGGATAGAGCACCGGCCCTGGAGTCAGGAGTACCTGAGTTCAAATCCGGCCTCAGACACTTAACACTTACTAGCTGTGTGACCCTGGGCAAGTCACTTAACCCCAGTTGCCTCACTAAAAAAAAAAAATAATAAATCATGTATAATTTTGTGAAATTTCTTCCCAGTATCTTGAAATTTTCTCAATCATCAATTATTATTTAATTTTTTCACATATGTGGTTTTATTTCTTCAAGTACAATGTAAGGATTAGAGAGGCTGGAAGGGATCTCACATGTCATCTTGTCTACCCCCCCCTCCATCCTTCTACAAATGAGGAAACTGAGGCCAAATAACTTGCTCAAGGTAACAGTTATTCAAAGTTAGGGGTAGGATTTGAACCTGGGGTCTCAGTCTGCAGAGCCAGGGTTTTTCTCACTGTACTACAATGTTAGCTCCTTGAGAGCTAGGGACAGGCTTTGCTTTTCTATTCCTTTGGTCCCAAGAACACTGAATGCAATTCTTTGCATGTGTAGTAAGGTGTTTGGTAAACATCTTCTAAAATTTTAAGACAGAAAAATAGAATAAAAGGAGGGAGAAAATGAGGAAAGGGAATAATAAAGGATTAGAGGATTAGTAAGGGACCAAAGGTGTAACTGGCAGGCATTTAGGGGAATGCGAATTCTTAGAATGTTGGACCTTGGGGGCAGCCAGGTGGTACAGTGGATAAAGCACCAGCCCTGGATTCAGGAGGAACTGAGTTCAAATCTGGCTTCAGACAGTTGACACTTACTAGCTGTGTGACCCTGGGCAAGTTACTTAATCCTTATTGCCCCGCAAAAAAAAAAAAAAAAAATTTGGACCTTGAAGTGCTTTTAGCGTTATTCTATCCACTCATCATCACTGAGGCCTAGAGAGGGGAATTGACTTACCCTAAACTCTGACTCCTACTTTAGCATTCTAAGATGCAAGGCCAGAGGGGACAAACATTTCCTCTTATATTTGTAAACAGTTTGGCGTTTGGCATTGCTTGAAGGTATCTGAGGAAGGAAATATCTGATGACTGAATTAATGTCATATTGATTAATTTATGATGTGTTGGTCATCTTTGCTGAACTTTTTGCCCTTCTTCTCTTTCCTTTTTAAAATTCCTTTTCTATAAGGGGTGACTCACCAAGAAGGAGAGGTGATATAAAAACAGAATAGATCAATTATAGACATTTCGCCTATAAATTTCTGGTCTCCCTCCCTGGTCAGGAGTTTCTTAAGACATTTTATGGTTCTTTTGCTATTATTGGGACTGGGTATTCTTGGAGGGTCAGGCTCAGCACTTCCCACTTTAGAAGCTTCCTTGGTCAAATGAGAGCCCTTATATATTGGGTAGGCCTTGTTTTTTCCTCTGGAAGTCAGCTGCAGTCTGACTCCCGGCCAGGAGAGGGCAATCGAAGACCACATCCCTATTGCAAAGGCAAGTCTAACAGTTTTGTTTTTTTCTTCCTTGCCTAGGGGAGGAAATGAGCCCGTGGATAAGGATGCATCTTTCTTTCCTCTCTTCTTTCTCCTCTTCCCCCATTATTTTCTATTTTTTTAATCAATAAGGTCATTTCTTTAGTAATGATGAAAGAAAGAACCTGGTTTCCAGAGAGGCTTCTTTATTTTAAGAGATTTTTCAAGGGATATTGCTTTTTTATACAAATGATGGAATTACTCTTGGTGATGTTGAATCTCCTGACTGGATGCTCCTGGATACCTGAAGAACGTTGGGGCATTCTGCCCTTTGACTACTCACCCCTCCACCCCCGCCATTCTGTGTGTGTTCAGTGTAGTGCACTTACCTCAGCATCTGTCTACAGAAAATATTTTTTAGGAAGGTAAATAAGCTTGCTGCCTCATATATCACAGAATGAATTCCTAAATGAATGGGAAAACATTTATTAACTGCTTACTATGTGCAAAGCACCAGGGATAAAAATAAAGAAAAGCATCCAGTCCCCACCCTCAAGGAGCTCACATTCTAATGTAAGAGAAAATATAAAGTAATAGAAATTAGTTTTAGGTTATTTTCTGCATTTGAATTATCCACGTCTCTGCTCTCCTCTATTAGTATAGTCTAGAGTTGATTAGATGTAACTAAACCTTGTTTAGTGATGCTTTTAGAATTATTTCAGTTTGTCAAAAGGGGGTAGATTAGACGGAAATTAGGATTTGGAGTAGGATATACTGTGTTCAAATCCTGACTACTATTTTTAAAAAAAATCTTAGACAAGCCAGCTGCCATCTCTCTGGTACTCAGCCTTCTCATCTGTAAAATGAGCAGAACAACCACGTGACCTTTAATGTCCTTTGCAATTCTAAGTCTATGATTTTAAGACAATCATCAAACTACTGAAACTACAAAACTGATCAACAGAAGGAAGCTAACTGACAATCATCAGAAGCTAGCTGAAGTCCCTTGACTTGGGAAGCTGTCAGTGTTTTAGATATGGTGTCACCAGGGGAAGCTAGGTGGTGCAGTGGATAAAGCACCGGCCCTGGATTCAGGAAGACCTGAGTTCAAATCTAGCCTCAGACACTTGACACTTACTAGCTGTGTGACCCTGGGCAAATCACTTAACCCTCATTGCCCTGCAAAAAACAAAGAAATGCTCCCCCCTCAGTCCAGGGCACATCTGTCCAAGGAAACTCAGTAATCATGGAATTTTTTTTAGCAAATCCCCACATTATACAGTGCCCATGGACCCCTCTATGATAGGGGTCTTCAAACTTTTTCAAGTATACATCCATTGTTGAATTGTTTCAGTTGTGTCCAATCTTCCACGACCCCATTTGGTGTCTTCCTGACAAAGATGCAGGGGTTTGCCATTTCCTTCTCCAGCACATTTTACAGATGAGAACACTGAGGCAAACAGGGTTAAGTGACTTTCTCACAATCATACATATTACTAAGTTTACTGCACTATCTAGCTATCCTAATGATTGAACCTACAGAGTGATGATTTTTGTTGTTGTGTCAATTAGTCATGTCTGACTCTTCATGACCCTATTTGGGGTTTTTGTGGTAAAGATACTGGAGTGATTTGCCATTTTCTTCTTCAGAGCATTTTATAGATGAGAAACTAATGTGCCCTGGACTGGGAGGGGGTGGCTAGTGTACCTGAAAGGTGGCAGGTGGTGATGCCATTTTTTTTTTTGCAGGGCATCTGGGGTTAAGTGACTTGGCCAGTGTCACACAGTTAATAGGTGTCCAACCTGTATTAGAACTCAGGTCCTCCTTAATACAGGGCTGGTGCTCAATCTACTGTACCACCCAGCTACCCTCATACGTCAAATAAAAAAATTAATACATCTCCATCATGCCTATCTTTATTTCTAAATTATGGACATGTAACATTATATTAGTAATTATGTACATTACAATGCTTATAATATAAGAAGAAGAAATAAAAAACGATGAGATAAATATGAAAATACACGGTTTTATCCTTGAGTGAATAAATTGAAGTTTGTTGAGCAAGGTAGGTGAGTGGAGGATATATTAGAGTGGGGAGAGACTCGAGGCAGGCAGACCAATTAGGAGGCAATTGTAATAGTCTAGGAGAGAGGTGATGAGGGCTTGACTCGGGTGGTGTCTTTGTGAGTAGGGAGAATGGGAAAGATTTCAGGGAAATGGAGATAGAACTCACAAGATATGGCAACTGACTGGAAGATGAATGTGGGGTGAGGGAGTGAAGGGTTGATGATACCAAGTTTGTGGAAATGTTGGTGCCTTTGACAGTTACAGGGAAGTTTGGAAGAGAGATAGGTTTTGGAGGGAAAGACGATGGCTTAGATTAGGGCTTCTTAAACTTCTCCCACTCAAGACCCCTTTTTGCTGGAGAAATTTTTACATTACCCCAGGCATATAGGTACATAAAACAGGTGTACATAACCCTTCGTTGTTGCCAAATTTTTCACTATCCCCACATTCAGTTATGTGACCCCTGTATGGGGTTGGGACCCACAGTTTAAGAAGCTAGGACTTAGATCACAATCCAGCCATGTTTGCTTTTCTTATCTGTATCACTCAAAACAAAAGGGAAAAAAGGAAACTTTCTTATTGATCACTTTTTCCAGGTGTCAAGTCTGGTCTTCAAGGAATCACTTATGTAGCTACAAGGTACTGTGTGTGTGTGTGTGTGTGTGTGTGTGTGTGTGTGTGTGTGTGTCTTTGGGGTAGGTAGAGATAGATTTTCCCCAGTGGCAGATGCTGTGGATAGCTGGTTAGGTTAGCAGTGGCCCAAAGCACCAACTTTGAGTGCAGAAGTCGGGGAGGGGAAATTAATTTGCATGGCAGAGAGTGTGGGAGGAGTAGGAGAAATAAGGGTAGGTTGTGTTGGAGATAAGCCTCAGGATTGGATGGGACCAATCATCCCACTCTCTGATTGGTCGATTACATACTCCTTGGAGTCAGGCTGTGGTTCATCTAATGTAGCTCCATGCCCTTCGTTCTTGGGACTCATGGCCTTATTTTGGAGTCTACTGATTTTATGGAGTATTAGTACTTTGGTGAATTTCCTTAGCATAAACACTAGTTCAACCAATGTCTTATCATTTTGCCTCTGAGCTTCATTTTTTTTTTTAATCTGTGAAATGATGTGGTTGGAGTAAATGGCCTATGCAGTTCTTATCAGTTCAAAATATATTGTCTTAAGGCTTGGTAATTTCTGAGGTCCCTTCTATATCTACGTTTATGACCCTGTGATCATCTCTTTAGTTGATGTTTTCCCATAAGTCATTCAGAGAGGATGTAAAACAGTTAGAAAGTCTTTCTCTAGTGCTTTATGATACTTCATCTTAGTCCAAATAGTCTGGGAAGTTCTTTTATTATCTCCACAGCACCAATATGTAACTCAAGCTGACCATCTGTTGTCTATCATGTCTCTACAGATAGGTCCTGATTCCTGCAAATAGTGACTATCCTGGAGTGGTTGCAAATATTCAAATTCACACCATCAAAGGTATAATTATATAAAATATGACAATTGGTTCCAGCCTAGTGGAAATATGCAGTGTGAATACAAAGAAAGCAAGAGGAATTATTATTCACATGAATTGAGACCTAGGGCAGCTAAGGCACAGTGGATAGAGTACCAGACCTGGAGTCAGAAAAATTCATTTTTGTGAGTTCAAATCTGTCTGCAGACACTTCCTAGCCATGTGACCCTGGGCAAGTTACTTAATCCTGTTTACCTCAGTTTCTTCATCTCTAAAATGAACTGGAGAAGGAAATGGCAAACTACTCCAGTATTTTTGTTAAGAAAACCTAAATGGGGTCACAGAGAGTTGGACATGACTGAACTGACTTAACAAGAACAAAAATGGGGACCTAGCTGTATATAACTGACCCTTCTGCTTTTCTAATATTCCTGACAGTCTTTTCATCCTACTTTTCAATACCTATCTCATCATTAGTAGCACCATACACAACCTACTTAGACATTCAGTCATAAACTGGACAAAAAGATGATCAGAGGGTGGGGGACTGGAATAGAGTGAGCCTCTTATAAGCAACACTTGAAGCCAATTCCTCCTTTTGACGTGTCATAAAAGAAGGTAGGTCAGAACCAATTGCCACAGGTCACCATGCATTGAGACAGGGCTTGAGCATCAACTAGTTAGAGAATTGGGAGCCACAGCAGGAGACAGGGTAATTTAGCTCCTAGGAACCAGAAAGGAAAGGGCTGTGCAGAAGACTTGAGATCAGTATGATCTTTGACACACCGTTCAGTCATGGATACATGTGGAAAAGATGGGTGAAGAAACAGGAAAAGGGAATAGATGTGCATTTTTATAGTGCCCTGCCCTCTATATGCCAGGCACTGTGCTAGGCATTTTTAAACAAATATTATCTCATTTGATCTTCACAACTCTGAGAGGTAGGTTCCATTATGACTCCCATTTTATAGTTAAGAAAACTGAGGCAGGCAGAGGTTAAGTGACTTGTCCAGGTTCATGTAGCTACTATCTGTGGCATATTTGAAGTCAGGGCTTCCCGACTCTCAGCTCAGCGCTCTATCTACTGTACCACCAATTGCCTTGAACATGGATAAAGTAGAGACTGCCTATTATGAAAAAGACTAGGCCTGAAAACCCAGAATCTTTTCTGGACCATCAGTAACCTATTTTTTAAAATCTTGAGTAATTTGAATCCAATTTTCCATCCCTCCTCCCTGCCCTGCCCTGCCCTGACCAGTTTGTGCATGTAGACATAGCCTTATTGGAATCAAATTCATTTTTATTGGGCACAATCTTTATTGAGAAGTTGATGAGATTGAGATGTGGCTTTAAAGAATGCTCCAAAAGAAAGCCCCTATGGGAACATGGTGTTTAACCAAAAGTGCAGCACTGTGCTGAAAGCTGAGACTTGCTGTGATTGCCGGATGAGTAAAGAGAGACACAGGAGGAAAGTCCCATTTAAAAGAAACAAATCTCAGAAAATCCCCGGAGGATCTCTCTAAACTTCACGGAGTACTGGCAAAAGGTCATTTGGCTGAGTTGAGCATAAAGAAATTAGGAACACACAGTTTAGCTTTCCCTGGGCTTGCCCCAAAAGTACAAAGAACAGTGGGAAAGAAGAGAGTGGTCCAACAAGTGCATCTCATATCTCCAGACACTGAAAAGCTATTTGGGCTGTTAGGAGAACTCCAAAAGAGGGGTGGTGGTGGTAGTGGTGTTTGGCAGCACTTTCTCCTCTCTCTGCCATTTTAAAGGCCTTTGCAGGGCCTGGGCTCCTCTGCTGGCCATCGATAGGAGCCTCTGATAAAAAATCAGACACTCTGTATGCAATTGGGATAGATCCTTAGAAGATCTTGGTTCTGATGAATGCACACTGCTTAGAGAGGCAGCAAAGAATTTGGGAAAGTAAAAAAAAAAGAACTGGATTAGACTTTGAACTTTACATTTGGGAAATTTTCAGGAGAAAAAAAGTGAAAGATTTGTTTTATAAAAAGCAAGTCTGGGGCGGCTAGGTGGTGCAGTGGATAGAGCACCGGCCCTGGAGTCAGGAGTACTTGAGTTCAAATCCGGCCTCAGACACTTAACATTTACTAGCTATGTGACCCTGGGCAAGTCACTTAACCCCAATTGCCTCACTAAAAAAAAAAAAAAAGCAAGTCCAACATTAGCTTTCGACAGTGAGATCTTAGGGATATAGTAATGTCCGTGGCAATGATGATGATGATGATGATGGAGTTAAAATAATGAAATGCTTTATAAACTTACAAGTTCAATACGTGCACACACACACACACACACACACACACATGCAGTGTATTATTACTAGACGGCCATGAGTGACAGTAGCTTGCATTTATATGGCACTTTAAAGCATACAAATAAGATCATAGGATTTGGAACTAGAAGGGACCTTCAAGATCATCCAGGCTAATAATTCATTCCTTCTGAATAAACACCCGAGCTCAACTACAATTTCCCATAAACATGGAATGCCTAAGTAGATATGATCATTCAAGAAATGGAATGTGACCATAACAATTAGCTAAGGACACACAATAGTCTGGAATGGAGACCAATTCCTAAACAAACAGCACAATAGCAAGATAAAGTCTAAGGCAAGGAGATAACATTCCTAAGGATGTTTGCTGCCATGTGAAAAGTCCTATTTCTCTGACCCATCAGGAACAGATAACTCATAGAAGCCAGGGATGGGTGGGGATGGGGGCATACAATAACATCCTGGGTACATGGGATACTAGGATGGAAATTAAATAATGTCTGAGCTGGAAAGGATATTAGAGATCAACTCTTGCAAACTTTTCATTTGACACAGGAGGAAACAGAGGCCTAGAGAAGGTATATGACTTGCCCAAGGCTATCCGGATCAGATAGTGAATGGCAGCGTCAGGACCCAAATTTGTTTAGTTAAGTTGTTTTTCAGGCATGTCTGACTCTGTGACCCCATTTGGGATTTCCTTAAGAAAGACACTAGAGTGGTTTGCCATTTCCTTCTCCAGTTCATTTTATAGATGAGGAAACTGAGGCAAACAGGGTTAAGTGACTTGCCCAGGTTCACACAGCTAGGAAGTATCTGAAACCACTACAGGCCTAGTGATTTATCCACTACGTCAACTACTGGCCCATTGGAATTTTACATTAATAAAAATGGTGCATTTGTCTTCTAGTTTTCAGTCAATAAATGGCTTCTTATACATTCCAATGAACATTTTAATTGCTGCTGATGGTGTAAGGTATATTTAGGGGTAAGGTGGAGATGTATGGAGTGTGTAGGGTTTTCAGCATTATGGTACCACAGAATGTGAGCTGGGTTTAGAGGCAAGACACCTGGGTTTGAACCCTATCTCTGCTATTTATTCCCGAGTAAATGTGGATAAGTCACAACCTCCCTGGGCCTCAGTATCTTCACCTATAAAATATGGGGGGATTGACTCTACCTTGCTTTTACTGATTATGGAAAGATGGGAGTGGGTCCCGGAGAAATGGTCTTTCATTCATTGGGGGTGAATCCACTTTTCACTTCTAACATGTTTCTAGTTCCTATGGATCAAATATCTCATATGTGAATACCTTTGACTTGCTTTGCAGGACTTGCTATAGCCCCAATAATATGCATTCTCTGACTTTCCCAAAACAGGTTCCTGAATTTACCCTGAATGTATGAATGACGTTAGCTCTAGTCCTCCTCCCATCCTCCTATAGTCAGTGTTACCATAAAGACTTCCCACCTCACATACCCAATTCTTAAGCCCTTTCCTCCTTTCCTCTTTACATTGTTCCATACTAGGAATTTAGTCACGTCCATCGCCTTTCAACACATTCTCAAGCCTCCTGTTTCCTGGTGCTGCTATCGTCTATTTCTCATTGATAGTAATCATTGTTCAGATTCAATTCAATTCTTCATTTCTGTTCAACTTACACACATTTCTAAAACACCTATGTACAGCTCATCATTCCAAGTTTCAAAGATGAAAATTGACCCTGTCTAGGTTCTCAAGAACCATGTTGTCTAATGAGAAGATAAATACATAGATAATCACAATGCCAGTTAATATAAGTGCATTAGAGAAGGTTAAAGAGACTGGTATGAAAAATTAAGGACCAGGGTGGGGGAGTGTCAGAGAGGGATTCTTGGTGAAGGTAGAAACTGGGCTGAACCTTGAATGTTCTCATTATTGCTGTCAGGGAGTAGAATTTGGGCCAATCTTCCTAGCAGTTCTAAGAATTACCAGGATTTCAATTCATTCATCCTGAGTACTCCCTATCTCAGGCTTTAGATAGTCTTATTTTGCAGAATGGTTAAATGAGACTGGGGTAATAAGTTAGACCCAACTCTAAGATAAAAATCTATGGTTCTGATAGATGGACAGGTAACATAATCTTTTCTCAAAGGGCTCTGTTGAAGAGAATCGATGTGGGTTGAAAACAAAACAAACCAAAAACAACTAGTACAAGAACCATCTATTTCATGGGAGTCATGTAGAACAAACTGCATAATATCCATAAAACTAGAGTGCTACATAATTGTATACAAGGTATCCCCAAAGGCTTATGCTTTAATCAGTTACACCTGCACTAAGCCTTTTGGGCCATCCTGTGTAGAGTCAGTGTGAGGTAGTAGATAGAATCCTGGATTTGGTGTCAGGAAGACCTGAGTTCAAATACTGCCTCAGATACTTAGTAGTTATGTAACCAAACACAAATGACCTACTCTCTCTGGGCCTCAAGTTTTCTTATCTGTGACATGGGGATCATAATAGCACCTACCTCCTAGGTTTTTTGTGAGTATCATCTAACAAAATATGTATAAAGTACTTTACAAGCCCTAAAGTGCTATATCAATGTTAACTCTCCATATTAGTAATTGTAAGTGATTATTATAATTACAGTGTATAATATACAATTATAGATTATGATAATATACAGATGATTACAGTATAAGAATTGACACCGTACAAGATCAGTGGTCCTTCCTGTGTTATTTTGTTTCTATTTGTGGCACCAAGGGAGTTGTAGGAGAGTAGTCCTTTATCATGTCTTCCACTCTGAACCAATCATCTGGGTTCTCTATCCCAACTCACACTGACCTGACAGGTTAGGTTCCCAGAAGGGAGTGACTACTGCTCACTTTTGAAGGGAGAAGCATGAAATAAAGGAAAACTCCAAGATTAAATCATGTTTGCATGCTTGGCAAGCAGGACGATGGGTTGGGAGATGACTAGAATCAAGTTAACTGTGTGGAGAAAGATCCACTGAGCAGGCATGACAGGTGATGTGAGCCAGATGTATAGTTGGTGGTGATGATATTGCTGCTGTGAAATCAATAGAAGTACATACCTGGCTCACTTCTTTCCTTTCTGAAGCCCGCAGAATGGATCCACTTCAATCACCGCAGCTATAGAGACTCTTTCTTACATTGGGTCTCAGTATCAGTGCTGTCAGGGGCCACAGTACAAGAGGCAAGTGGATACTTCCTCCTCCCTAGGAGTTCCTAGTCTCAGAAGCTTCTCTGCCCTGTGCCTGCATAGAAGGAAAGGGAAAAAGGTAATAATAATAATTAATAATAATAATGATAACGATGATGATGACATTTATATAATGTTTTGAGGTTCACACAGCACTTTACATATATTATCTCATTTGATTCCCACAACCCTAAATCACAGGATTCTATGAGGCAGGTGCTCATTTTACCCTCATTTTACACATGAGGAAACTGAGGCTAAAAGAGGTTCAGTGGGGCAGCTAGGTGGTGCAGTGGATAGAGCACCGGCCCTAGATTCAGGACTACCTGAGTCCAAATCCAGCCTCAGACACTTAACACTTACTAGCTGTGTGACCTTGGGCAAGTCACTTAGCCCCAATTGCCTCACTAAAAAAAAAAAAAAAAAGAGGTTCAGTGACTTACCTCAGGTCACATAGCTAGTTTCTGAATCAGGATTCAAACTCAGGATGCCCCAATACTAAATGCAACAATGACAGTAGGAGTTTTCTTCAAGGGCAACATTCACAAAGATGTTGGGAAATGTAGGCCTGTATGTAATCCCCATGACCTCAGTAATCTAATTTCCCCCAGTCAGTTTCTTGAATGCATTAGAAGTAATTGTTATGCAAGGATAGGATAGCTGTTTTTGAGTTGAGGATTCATTTATTCAATAGTTAAGATTCATTTATTCAACAGTTTAAGTCATTCAGGAAATATTTATTGAATTGTGTACTGCCACTGGGTTAAGGACTTCAGATTCATCCCGAGGGTAAAGTGGTAAATGGATCTTCAAATAATAGCAGCAGCTGCAATTATAAATAAAAAGAATACTTTGTACATGTGACAGTTTGTTGAAAATAGTTGATTTGGCTTTGTCTAGAGGTTCTTAACCTGGACTAGAGACCCCTTAGAGGTCCATGGATAGATTTCAGGGGATCTATGACCTTAAATTACATTTTAATTTTTTTTTTAACAGGGCAATGAGGGTTAAGTGACTTGCCCAGGGTCACACAGCTAGTAAATGTCAAGTGTCCGAGGCTAGATTTGAACTCAGATCCTCCTGAATTCAGGGCCAGTGCTTTATCCACTACACCACCTAGCTGTCCCACATTTTAATTTTAATATAATAGTTTTCCTTTGGAATTCTATATATTTTATTTTATGTATTGATTTTTTTTTTGGTGAGGCAATTGGGGTTAAGTGACTTGCCTAGGATCACACAGCTAGTAATTGTTAACTGTCTGAGGCCAAATTTGAACTCAGGTCCTCCTGAATCCAGGCTGGTGCTCTATCCACTGCACCACCTAGCTGCCCCCTTATGTATTGATTTTTTAAAAAATAAATATTTTTATTTAAAGTTTGAGTTCCAAATTCTGTCCCTCCTTCTCTTCTTCCCTCCCTCCCTGAGTCAGTAAGCAATCAAATATAGGTTATACATGCGCAATTATGTAAAGCATTACCATATTAGTCATTTTGTATAAGAAGACTTGAATAAAAGGAAAAAATGAAAGAAATAAAGAGAAAAATAGCATGCTTCAGTCCATTTTCAATCAATATCAGTTCTTTCTTTGGAGGTGGATCGTCTGCTTCATCATTAGTCCTTTGGGATTGTCTTGAATCATTGTATTGCTGAGAATAGTTAAGTCATTCACAGTTCTTCATCAAACATATTTGGTGTCTCTGTGTACAATGCTCTCTTGTTTCTGCTCACTTCACTGTACATCAGTTCATACAAGTCTTTCCAGGTCTTTTTGAAATCACCCTGCTTGTCCTTTCTTTTAGTGCAATAATATTCATTGTAATCATGTACCACAGCTTGTTTAGCCATTCACTAATTAATGGGCATTCCTTTAATTTCCAATTCTTAGCCACCACAAAAAGAGCTGCTATAAATATTTTTTGTACAAATAGGTCTTTTTTCTTCTTTGGATGTCCTTGGGATATAAACTTAACAGTGGTTTTGCAGGATCAGAGGGTATGCACAGTTTTATAGCCTTTTGGGCATAGTTCCAAATTGCCCTCCAGAATGGTAGGATCAGTTCACAACTCCACCAACAGTGAATTAACATCCTAGTTTTCCCACATCCCCTCCAGCATCCAACATTTTCCTTTTTTGTTATATTAGCTACTCTGATAAGTGTGAGGTGGTGTTTCAGGTATGTTTTTAAAATTTGCATTTATCTGATCAATAGTGATTTAGAGCATTTTTTTCATATGACAATGGATAGCTTTGATTTCTTTGTCTGAAAACTGCCTGTCCATATCTTTTTGATGATTTATCCATTGGGCATATTGCATTTTTAAAATAAGAGTTTATTTTTTCTCCAATTACATGTAAAGACAATTTTTAATATTCATTTTTTTTCTTTTTCAGGCAATGGGGGTTAAGTGACCTGCCCAGGGTCATACAGCTAGTAAGTGTCTGAGTCTGGGTTTGAACTCAGGTCCTCCTGAATCCAAGGCTGGTGCCTTATCCACTGCGCCACCTAGCTTCCCCCAATATTCATTTTTTTAAAAAATCAGTTCCACATTTTCTTCCTCCCTCCTCTACCTTTCAATTTTATATATTTAATAACATTTTCTTTCTGAGAATGTGTCCATAGACTTTACCAGGCTGCCATAGGGATCTATGACACAAGGTTAAGAATTTCTGGTCTAGTGTCTTTACAGGTCACTGTTAATAGCTTTGTCTTTGAATAGAGCAGACAGTTATACATGAATGATCAATTTCTATTGGCTTCAAATGGTATGGATCTTTGAATCAAAGGTGGGAATTGCCAGTGACGTTTTCTTAGGCTACATGTTTATGGCTCTGACCCATGATATAGGTTTCAGGGGAACTTTAGAAAGGATTTACCTTCTGCAAGCCCTTTGGGTGTCCTTGTGGAAAAAGAATTCTCAAGAAGAGCCAAGTCTGATCTAGTCTAGTGCTGTTCCCCCCTCCCCCCACATTTTGTTGTTTTTCTTCTGGATGTGGTCCTATAACCCTGCCCTTCAACCCTTTCTCTCCCTCATTTCTGTCAATGGACTCAGATTCATCAATGAGACTCAGTGTAACTCACTTGTTACATTTCAGGAGGAGTATGAAGAAGGTCTTTTAATTCCCTAGTTCCACTTTATCTTTCCTTATTCTGGCTAGATTCTGAGGGATTCCTACTGAGCTAATTCTCCATGTCAGGAAAGGAAGGATAACTACATGTCTGTAGCTGAATTTTCTTTTAGTTAATTTTCTTCCTTCATGAAAAGAAAATGTTTCTCTTTAGTACACCTATTGCTAATACTAATAGCACATGTTCACTTTTATATGGTGCTGTTGTTGTTGCTCAATCATTTCAATCATGGCCAACTCTTTGTGACTCCATTTGGAGTTTTCTTATCAAAGATATTGGAGTGGTTTGCCATTTCCTTCTCCAGATATATTGTTTTACCATTTACAAAAATCTTTTACAAATGCTTAGGATCTGGGGATATAAATAGGAATCGCAACATTGCCCTTATCCTCAAGGAGCTTATGGTTTATTTGAGTTTGCTTTGGTGGACTCTCCTCCTTTTTGGGCAGGCTAGTGGCCTTATGGATTCCTAGAATTTAGATCTTAGAGATCACTTGTGAAATGCTCCCATTTTACAGATGAGGAAACTGAAACCCAGAGAAGTTAAAGGACTCAAGATCTCACATGCAGAGTGAGTAGCAGAATCAGGGTTAAAACACAAACCCTCTGATTCTAAGTCCAGAACTCTTTCCAGTAACTAGGGGTAATTTACCCGGGGTCCAAGAACTTTTAAAAATGATAACTATTTCAATATAATGGCTTCCTTTGCAATCTTTTGTATTTTATTTTCTGCATTTAAAAACATTTTTCTGAGATGGGTCCCATAGGCTTTCACCAGACTGACAAAGGAGTCCATGATACAAACCAGATTAAGAACCCTACACTGGGAGGCAGCTAGGTAGTGCAGTAGATAAAGCGCTGGCCTTGGGTTCAGGAGGACCTGAGTTCAAATCCAGCCGCAGACACTTGACACTTAACTAGCTGTGTGACCCTGGGCAAGTCACTTAACCCTCACTGCCCTGCAAAAACAAAAACAAACGAAAAGAACCCTACACTGTACCAGGGTGACTTTCTCTTCCATCAGTGTTTTAAGATAAAAAGTAATACCCTATAAATAATAAAGACTAATAAAATAAATAAAAATGAATAAGTAAAAATAAAGACTATAAATAAATAAAGACTAATAATAATTTGACCCTTGAAGTTTACCCATTAATTCAAAATGATTCACTGAAAATCCCAGCCACTCTGGAAATGGTGACCATAGTTGTTTTCCTTCCATTTATGGTGTCTGAATAAAAAAATGATTAAAAAATACTGTTCTAAGCATCTCAACTCAGTATGTCCATGATGGAACTCATTATCCATTGCCCCCAAATCCACCCCTCTTCCAACTTCCCTACTCTATCAAGGGCCCCATCATCCTAGCAATCTCCCTGGTTCTCAATCTTAGTTTTATCTTCAACTCTTTACTCTCCCTCACCTGTAGCCAAATGACCAAGTTATTTAACTTTAACTTCTTTGAGACTCAGTTTTCTCTATGATGGGGATCATATATTCAGAGCTGGAAGGAACATGAGAAGCTATTGTGTTTTCTCCCTCATTTTACAAATGAGAAAACTGAGGCTGAGAGGTAACAGTTACACAGTTACTGTTCTAGTTCTTACTCTCCCCTGAATTATTGCAATAACCTCCCAACCAATCTCCCTAACTCTAGTCTTTATCTTTTCCAGTCTAGCGTCCGTACAGTTGACAAAAGGATTTTCTTTTTAGAGCCCAGGTCTGACCATGTCACTTCCCTACTTAATCTACTCCAGTGTCTTCCTATTGCATCTAAGACAAAGTAAAAACTCCTGGGTTTGGCATTTAAAGGCCTCCATTTCCAGGCCCAGCCTTCCTTTACAGACTTATAATATGTATTCCCCTTCTTGATTTCACTAGTCGAGCCAAACTAACCGTTTCATTCTTCATCCATGATCCTATTTCCTACTTCCATGCTTTTGTTCTGACTGTCCCATATGCTAGAACGAACTCCCTCTTCTCTCCTATTTAGAAGCCTTTGTTTCCTTCAAGACTAAGCTAAAAATATCCCACAATATACAAAAAGCCCATGTTTACCTTCCATCCCCTCTCACTGCCCCACTCCCCACCTAACCTGCTAGTGTCCTCCCTCCCCAAATGACTTTTTATTGATTTTGCATATCATCTCTATATACTTCTATATGTTGTCCCCCTCATAAGAAGTAATCTCTTTGAGGGAAAAACAATTTCACTTTTATCTCTTTAATCCCAGTGCTTAACACAATGCCTAACATACAGTAGGGGCCTAATGAATGTTTTTTGATTGATCAGTGAACTGATTTTGGGGGAAAGGAAGAGATTGACTATGATGATGGCATGTTGTTATTAGGGAAACTATTTGAAACCAACAAGTCATGGAATAAATGGTATGCAAGAGAAAAAAAAAGAATCTTAGGATAGGAAGTAAATTTGAGAAGTCACCCATGCCTCTCCCTTTCCTCAATGCAGTATATCACCTGAACCCCCAAACATTCCCACTCTAATAAGTTTATTTAGAGAGATTTCAAAAGATATAGAGTATGAAAAATAACAATCAGTTTATGTCATTTAATTGTCATCTATCTAGGCTTAACTTTTGGATCGATGATTTTATAGACTATTCTTAATTTTTGACCAGGGGAGGGAGATTTTTCCTATCAAATTAGAGTCATTAGATTATAAAAGGGTGTTTTTACATAGGACAAAACGGTCTTCAATCCTGAGCATAAGGGAAGGGAAAGAGAAGTGATTGAGAATTTATTATGGATCTACTAGGTGCCAGGTACCAAGCACTTTACAAATATTATCTTATCATGAAAGGATAAAAGGGATAAGAAGGGCTAGGAAAGAGAAAAAGATTGGGAGAGTAGAAGGAAAAGAAGGAAAGCAAGTGTGAGGCAGAAAGAAAAAAGTAAGGGAGAAAAAATTCTTACATAAAAGGAGTGGTTCTTGTTGTTAAATTTCAGTTCTGTCTAACTCTTTATGACTCCCATTTGGGATTTTCTTGGCAAAGATACTTCAGTGATTTGCTATTTTGTTCTCCAGCTCATTTTACAAATGAGAAAACCAAGGTGAACAGGGTTAAGTGACTCGCCCTGCATCACACAGCTAGTAAGTATCTGAGGCTGGATTTGAACTCAGATCTTCCTGACTCCAAACCTGGTTCTCTATCCAATGCATCACCTACCTGCTCTACAGAGAGTGGTAGGGGAGCACTTAATAGTAGTCTCAGGAACCACTGGTTACCCCCATGAACAATAAGGAATTGAGAAGGGATTGTCAGCAAACATTTCATCTCAGTTGACTCAAATATTTCTCTCTGTTTCTCATGTAACAATAAAAGATGTGGAGACATGGCTATTCCCTAGTAATCTCAATTCTTCTTTTTTTGTGGGGCAATGGGGGTTAAGTGACTTGCCCAGGGTGACACAGAAAATGTAAAGTGTCTGAGGCAGGATTTGAACTCAGGTCCTCCTGAATCCAGGGCCAGTGCTTTATCCACTGCACCACCTACCTGCCCCCATGTAATCTCAATTCTTGATGACTGGTCTGGTCTGGTGGGGCAGGGAGGAGTGAGGGAAATTTACTGTGAGGACACTGGACTTGTCTAACTTTTCTTTTTCAACCGGGCTGTCAGGTTATGAATGACCAGAAAATAAATCTATCTAATTCAGTTCAGATTCCTTCAAGTAGTTGCAAATGATGGACTTAATCAGTGTCCCAGAGAGAGGTATATTTTCTTTTTAATAGTAGAGGAGCAAAAATAGGACTCCATTCAATTGGGCCTGGGAGCACGTAGGGCAAAGCAGAGATAGAGAGAATGTATTTTGTTTTATATCCACATGGCACAACTGGAAGTGATTAGGATTTCTGGCTCCCTTTTTACTGGCTGTATAACTTTGGGCAAGTTGCTCTATCTGTCTGGTTCTCAGTGTCTTCACTATAATACTTGCCTTCTACCTAGAGGAGAGTAATGTTTAGAGTGCTATAGAAATGGTAGTTATCACCTCCCCTTGGTCAAAATCGAGGGGCAGTATGGTGTCATGGACTCAGTCCTGCCTTTGACACTTATTTTGTGTGACTGTGGGCAAGTCACTTAACCTCCTTAGTGCTCCAAGCAACTCTATAAGTTAGGGATCCTTAACTTAAAAAAAAAAAAGATTGTCATGTATCATTTTGACAGTCTGGTGAAGTCTATGGATCCCTTCTCAGAAAAATATTTTTAAATGCATAAAATAAATTATGTAGGATTATACAAGAAATCAATTTCATTGAAATACAGATATCAATATCTGGTATATATTGTATGTATGTAAAAAGAGAGCATCATAATTTCATTATATTTTTAATGATAATTGATTTACTATTAAATAAACATTATATTAATTATATTTTTAAATTGTATATACACAATATAGTGTATATGTAGATATAATAATATAGTGTGCATATATTATCAGTATACACATTTATATATGTACACACACACATATGTATATACAGAATAAAAGCTCACATATCCTGGGTTAAGAACTCCTGCTCTAAGAATGTAAGTAGTGAAGCATTTGCCAACCGGCATTGGTAGAGGGAGCTTATTCACCTGATAATTCTCTCTGCTAATGAAACTCGAAACTCCAAGTGCAGTTCTTATTCTTCCTCAAAACTGCATTAAGAAAGATCTAGTTTAGCTATTAGTTGGTGACTTTCACTAGCAGGAAAGGGACTTGGGGTAGAGCTGAGAGATAACAACAATAACAACAACTTCCACTTTTTTTTTTTTTTTGGTCATGACATGAGAGTCTGACTCATATGCAGAATGCCTTTGATGGCATCTCCTCCCCATAGATGTAGGATAGTAAGTTTCAGAGGCAGGAGATAAATCGAAGTCCTCCTGACTCCCAGGGTCCTGTGTACTACCCATTACCCCCCTACTGCCTCTTAATGGAAGAGGGGAAAGGGGAAGCTAGAGAAGTCAAAAAGAAAAGGTTTCTCGGATGGGAGATCACTCCCCACAAAGAACAGCTTACTGTGATAAGGGCAAAGTAATAAAAACACACAAAGCTCAGGTTTCCCTGGAAGCTGAGAGACAAACAGCCTCTCCAGTGCCTGGAACATTTGTGTTGGAGGGTGAGTCCCTCCCTGGCCCCTAGTGTGTGTGTGTGTGTGAGGAGGGGGCTCAGAGGGATGAAGGAAGGAGGCCATTGCTTAGGGCACCCTACAGAATCCATGGCAAGAACTCAAAGCTTTGGAGGCAGAAGGGCCTCCTTCCTATACTGCACCCCCCAATCCTCCCCCTCCGCCTTCCTCCCCTTCCCCTCAGGGATCATTTGGTTCTCAGCCCAGGCAATTACTTTCCTTGAAACCCAACAATCCCTAGACTTTGTACTCATCCTTTGGGCTGGGAAATATGCCTTTCTAACCCTGTCGCCCAACCACAGAACTGT
Organism: Dromiciops gliroides; assembly: GCF_019393635.1. Taxonomy (NCBI): domain Eukaryota; kingdom Metazoa; phylum Chordata; class Mammalia; order Microbiotheria; family Microbiotheriidae; genus Dromiciops; species Dromiciops gliroides. The sequence goes on along the minus strand of NC_057864.1, from coordinate 172,172,193 downwards.
ATGGAGTGTGGGTCTGGTGCTAAGTGGCCAAAGGTAAACTGAAAATTCCATTTCAATAGCCCCTTCTGGACAGGCTCCATTTGATATCCTTCCTTCAAAAGACTCAGTGATTTGGTTTTGAATCACATGGTTATTCCACACCCCCCTACCCCAGCAGATTGGCTCAGCTTCTTGCCAGACAAAACCCTGGAGTTTTCTACAGTTTGTAAGGAAGCCTAGTGTGAGTTTTTGCATCATCAAAAGGCTAACTGAGTTCTTGGAACCTGGCAAGAAAAAGTCTGTCTTCTTTTCACTTGAAAAGAGTTGGTTGGGTGGGGGGTGGGAAAGCCATGTTAGAAGGAAGAAGGAGGGAAGATGTAGCAGAAGTGTTCGTATGGAAGTCGGGGTGGATTTTAGGACTAGAAATTGAAATTAGTTCCAAAATGAGTTCTGGGACAATAGCTTTGTACCTGGAGTCAGGAAGACTTGAGTCCAAATCCTGTCTCACATACTTAGTAGTTCTGTGACCCTGAGCAAGTCACATGACCTCTTCCTGACTCAGTTTTCTCATCTGTAAAAGAGGATGCTAAGCACCTCTCTCTCAGACCTGAGTTCGAATTCCACCTCAGACACCTATCAGTTGTGTGACTTTGATCAAGTCACTTAGCTTTTCTCAGACTCAGTTTCCTCATCTGTAAAATAGCAATAACAGCACCTCCCTTTGAGACCTGATTTTGAATCCACCTCAGACACTTACTAGATGAATGCTCTTGTGTAAAAAAAAAAAAATCGCTGTCTGCCTCAATTTCCTCATCTGTAAAATGGGGATGTAATAACACCTATCTCATCATCATCATGATCATAATTATTAAATAAGTCTATGATAACCTGCACCTCCACATATTCCTCCCACAGATAATTGCTGCTGTGGAGTCATCTAGATAGTTCGTTTTGCTTGTTTCCCACCTAATTTTTACCCTTCTCTGTATGCTCCTGTATGCTTTGTACCTTTTGAATTGAAGTCAGCTCTGAAATTTCATCCTGAGTACTTGAGCAGTAATTAAATTTACTTTTCTGTTACCAGTACTGAAACAGCATCCATGCTGGGATTCTGTTAAAGCCCCACAATTGCAGGCAGTGTTAGTTCATGTTCAAGTCTTCTGTTAAACAAATACAGATTCTACCCCCAGGATCATCTCAGTGAAGTAAAAAGATTGCATTACTCAGAGTCAGTAGATGAGAGTTGCTGCCCTGCTTCCCTCAACCCCAATCCATGTAAATAAGATGCTCTAACTCCTGGTACCTCTGTGAGGTGAGGATGCTTCTTTGAGTTATAGAAACAATCAAAATGTAAATGAGGTTTGAACAATTCCTCTATAACTGTATTGAATTACTACACCAAAGGTTCAGGGTGAATGAAAGTGGATGGTCACATGAGAAATGCCTTGTGGTTGATTGAAGGGAATCAGTTCTCTGTGGGGCCTGAAGAAAACAGCAAACCATTTTGGAATATGGCATTCCAATAGCAGTCCAGCCTAGTGGCAGAGTAGCTCTAACCAAAACAATTAGAGGGAATCATGTGGGGGAGGGCAGAGGAGAGCTTCTACCTCCCTACCTTGAGCATAAAATGACTGTGGGGTAGCTAGGTGTCTCAGTGGATAAAACACCTGCCCTGGTTTCAGGAGGACCTGAGTTCAAATCCAGCCTCAGACATTTGACACTTACTAGCTGTGTGACCTTGGGCAAATCACTTAACCCTCATTGCCCTGCCAAAAAAAAAAAAAGAAAAGAAAAAGAAAGAAAGAAAGAAAAGATGACTTTGTGAATTGAGGAAGGCAACAAGATTTTGATTTCTCCTTTTTAGCAGCTTTGAACCCCAAATAGTGATGGATTGTGGTCACATCTGAATGGAGAATTGAGCAAAACTAGACATATAGGACAGGAAACTTCAGGGCTCTACAGGACCACTGATTCTCAGATCCCAGAAGAGAACTATAAACACCAAAGGAAAACTTCATGAGAACTTTGAAAATGGAGAAAAGAACTTCCAGAAAAAAGTAGTGGTGAGTTAGTTATTTATCATGTCTACTCTCTAAGATTCAGTCCGCTCTTTTCAATGACTTTGCATTTGCAAGGGGAATGTGTGTCCCAGTCTTTTGGAGAGATGTTTCTTTATTGATTGGCTTTACTATTATATTATTTATTATATTATAACTATTATATTATTTATTATATTATTACTATTATATTAACAAATTCCTCTTTTCAAGAGCTAATTAATTCTGGCTGGTTAATTGATATAAACTAGTTAATTGATATGGAGAACATGCTGGAGAGGGGATTACAAGCAACAGTAATAGGAAAAAAAAGTCCTAACCCTTCAGAGCTATCCGTAGTCAAATTGCCCTCTGGAGACCCAATGCACCAGTGCCTGTGGGGGTTGAGAGAGTGAACTCAGAGGGAAATTCGGAGGCATTTCAAATGCCATATGGTCAGAATTTTTTGTCATAGGATCAATATCCGCCATGTAGGCTGGGATAGTTTTTCCTTAAAAGGTAATTTCCTAAGTAGAAAAGTGCAGCCTCTTGAACTTCTGACTGGAGACCAGTATGGCCAATTGAAAGAACTGATTATTTTTCTTTTATATTAATAGTCAGTTATTGAATTACATCGAACTGAAAGGCATTGTTGATGGATGAGATTGCCTAAATCCCTGGGTACATGACTTTCAATCCTGGTGGGAGACTCCACCCAACTAGAGAACCTCAAAGAGAATTTAATCTAAGGTGAGTTCTGGCTCATTGTGTTCCACTCAGTCATGTCTAAGTAGAGGGAGTTCTTTTGTGGAGATTACCTAAGGTTGGGGGAGGTCTGGGAGCCAGAGTGATCAGTCACCTCGAGGCCACAGACACTTATTAGAATAGGCCCACCACTCATTATAATTTTCATTCTTCTCATTAACTGTTAACCAATCAGAGTTGATCGCCACCCACAGGCACATCTACTCTTCCAAGGACATATGATCATTGAGAGGGTTCCATGAGGGGTCTTTGGCATTCCAGAGTGCCACTGACCCCTTTTATTAATTATCTGCTAGAATGATTAACAAAATGATTAATTATTCAGAAACTTTCTCTTGAATTTTTTATACATCACACAGCACAGAGGCAGAGTATTATATTCAAATGAACTGATGTAATATCCTTGAATATTCTTTCCCTTCAATGTCAACCTATTTTTTAACTGCTAGATTCTCCAGAGGTATGCCACTGGATTTAAATCTTTTGTTGTTGTTGCATTTCTATCTTGAATCTGAATTACAAGACCAGCTTGATTCAGACTTATCCTACAATACTATTTTATAGTTGAGGAAATTGAAGCCTAGAGAAATGACATGTCTTGTCCCGGGTCATAGGTTCTAAACATCATAATCCAAATTCGATCTCAGGTCTTCAAAATCAATTTATTTTCCTATTTTACTGAGTTGGAGGATCTGGGTTCAAATTTTAGCCCTGCAACTTACTACCTATGTGACCATGGGCAAGTCCCTCTATAAAATGAGTGGGTTACATGTGATGGTTTTGAAGATCTTTTCTAGCTCTAGATCTGTGATCATGAATCACTTCATCACTCCAAGCCTCAGTTTCCTCAACTGTAAAATGAAGGGGGTTGGACTAGATTACCCTTAAAGTTCCTTTCATGTTCCAATGAACTCAACCAATGTCTGTGTTAAAAAAGGCACTTAAGGGAGTCTGGTGTCAGTTAGCCTAGCTTTTCATGTAATGAAACTCTAAGTAGTGAAGGGAAAGGCTCAAGGATGGCAAAAGGATAGCAGCCCTTGAACTAGTGCCCAGCTGTGTGATAGGCAGTAAACAGAACCACATACCCACTTTGTATGAAAGGCAGCATGATATAATCATAAGCCTGTTGGACATAGAGATAGAAGAGACCTGGGGTCAAGTCTTCCCTTGGATGCTAGCTAGCTACATGACTATGGGCAAACTACTTAGCCTCTGTAAATCTCTGTTGCTCCTTTCTTTCTTTCTTTCTTTCTTTCTTTCTTTCTTTCTTTCTTTCTTTCTTTCTTTCTTTCTTTCTTTCTTTCTTTCTTTCTTTCTTTCTTTCTTTCTTTCTTTCTTTCTTTCTTTCTTTCTTTCTTTCTTTCTTTCTTTCTTTCTTTCTTTCTTTCTTTCTTTCTTTCTTTCTTTCTTCCTTCCTTCCTTCCTTCCTTCCTTCCTTCCTTTCTCTCTCTCTCTCTCTCTCTCTCTCTCTCTCTCTCTCTTTCCTTCCTTCCTTCCTTCCTTCTTTCTTTCTTTCTTTCTTTCTTTCTTTCTTTCTTTCTTTCTTTCTTTCTTTCTTTCTTTCTTTCTTTCTTTCTTTCTTTCTTTCATTTTTCTTTCTCTCTTTTCCCTCTCTCTTTTTCTTTCTTCTCTCTCCCTCTCTCTTCCTCTCTCCCTCCCTCCCTCCCTCCCTCCCTCCCTTCCTTCCTTCCTTCCTTCCTTCCTTCCTTCCTTCCTTCCTTCCTTCCTTCCTTCCTTCCTTCCTTCCTTCCTTCCTTCCTTCCTTCCTTCCTTCCTTCCTCTCTTTCTTTCTTTCTTTCTTTCTTTCTTTCTTTCTTTCTTTCTCTCTTTCTTTCTCTCTTTCTTTCTTCTCTATCCCTCTCTCCCTCCCTCCCTCTCTTTCTTTCATATACATAGTAAATAGAAGAGGGAATACTCAAAATTTTAAATTAACAATTCCTCTCCCACCTCTGTGCTTTTGCCAGAGAACCTCCTTTATGCTTGGAATGTATTTCCTCCTCACCTCCGCTTCTCAGAATCCTCATTTTTCTTTAAAGTTCTGTGAAGATGTTACTTCATCTGCAGAACATCCCAAATTTCCTGTTCTTAATGTTCTTTTCTCTCCTCAAATGAGCTCATATTCACTTATCTGTGCTCATGTTGCATATCACCAGGTGGAATCAAAGTTTCATGAAGTTAAGGATTTTTGTTTTTGTCTTTCTATTCACAATGCTTATATTTCAAGGCCTGGCAGAGAGTCAGTATTTAACGATGGATGAATGGGATTGAATTGGAGAAGTGATGACAGAACTATGATTTGGCTCCAGCCTAGATCTGGTTATCTGAATTTCACCCGTTAAAGTATTCTCAATCCCCTATCCCCAGAGATGGCTAGGGCCTAGAGAACTGGGACATGATAGGAAAAGGAGGTTTATACAGAGAAACTCTCTGAGAAATTCAAGCCATTTAATGTTTATCAACATTAATTAGGAGTCCAAAAAGGATGTCTTTTATCAGGAAATCTCGTTAACCCATCAGCTAATAATTACATCACTTGCTCAGATAAGAAACTAATAATGAGATTTTCTTGAACATCAATAATTATTGACATGAAAACATTAAGCAGAAGCTAGTTTCTCATGTCTTGGGATCGATTTTGATATTGAAAAGACTGAAAAGGAATGCAATAAATTGCAGGCTACTCATCATAACCCTTCAGAGGGCATCTCCTTTTCTAGGGGAAGTAACTAGTAAGCTTTGATACAAAATTCCTATTTACTTTCCTATTTCAAAGGAATGACTTCTTTAGTATGGCAGACTCCTTCTGGTTCCAGCTCAAGCCTTTATAACAATAACCATAGCATTGTCCCACTTATCTGCAGTACGCAGATTACAAGGCATGATTGATTGTTCCTAAGAATGAGTCTGCATGGAGTTTAAGGAATTTGCAGACAGGAGTCTTATCCTAGCTGTCACCACCATCATGCTTCATTACCCTCAAGGAAGTGGTCCTGCCGAGAGCATAGCACAAACTACCAAGGATGCCCAAAGGGAATTGTTGAAGGAAAGTGGCCAAGAAAACTCGCTAAATTCCTTGTTCATTAGTATGTTACCCTTTGTAGTATGACAACAAAAGTTAGCCCTGATGAGTTGTTAATGAGATGGGAATAGATGCAGGATTTTTTTTTGTATTAATGGGGTCTTAGAAATAATTTAAAGGCATATAAAATGTAAATATATGAGGTATATATGTGGAAAGAGCTTAAAATTGGGTAACACTTCTAAATATCTCATAATTATCTTCACACACATTTGGGTCATGTCTCAAGTCTAGACATGATAGCTCAAAAACCAGAGCATTTGCCCAACAGCTAGGAAGGTATCCTATATGTTGCTCTATTTACATCACCACTTTTCACTCATTTCAGCCACAAAAAGTGGTCTTTTGAGGAACTATAAAGCTGGACCAAGATGGGTTCCTAAAACTGAAATTCAGATTATGGGATCTATGTCAGATGAGGTCTGTCATCAGCAGAATTGGTGAAGCCCTCATGGGTCACCTTTCTCATGCTGGATTACAGTATCAGAGCCATTAGTTGTGGGGGTGTTGCTAAACCCTTCTTGGATTGTATTGACAGCAGCCTCTAACTGCATGTAGATACTCCTAGTTGATAACAACTTAGGCCTAATACCATTAAGCTTTAATTAGCTCTGAATCTCTATGTGTGTATATGTTTACATATATGCATATATATATAAATATAAATAGTAGAACTTCATTCTTCATGTATTCCATATTCACAGATTTACCTGGTCCCTAAAATGTATTTGTAACCCACAAATCAATACAGGCATGCCTCCAAGATATTGCAAGTCTAATTCTAGACTACCACAATAAAGCAACTCTCATCATAAAGCAAGTCACACCAATTCTTTGGTTTCCCAGTACATATAAAAGTTATATTTACACTATGTTGTAATCTTATTAAGTGTGTAATAGTATTATGTCTAAGAAAAACACTGATATGCTTTTTTTTTTTTTGGTGGGGCAATGAAGGTTAAGTGACTTGCCCAGGGCCACACAGCTAGTAAGTGTCAAGTGTCTGAGGTCTGATTTGAACTCGGGTACTCCTGAATCCAGGGCCTGTGCTTTATCCACTGCACCCCCTAGCTGCCCCTGATATGCTTTTAAAATAAAAAAGAAATGCTTTATTGCTAAAAAAATGTTAAGCATCATCTGAGCCTTTAGCAAGTCATAATCTTTTTGTTGGTAGGGGGGTCTTACTTCAATGTTGATGGCTGCTGACTGATAAGGGGGTAGTTACTGAAGGTTGGGGTGGCTGTGGCAATTTCTTAAAATAAAAGAAGAATGAAATTTGCCACATGGATTAACTCTTCCTTTCACTTTGAACATTTAGAGGCCATTGTAGGGTTACTAATTGGCCTAATTTCAATATTGTTGTGTCTCAAGGAACATAGAGAGGCCTGAGGAAAGGGAAGGAGATGGGGGAACAGCAGGTTGATGGAGCAGTCAGGACACATAAATTTATTGATTAGGTTCACTGTCTTATGTGGGAATGGTTCATGGTGCCTCAAAACAATTAAAATAGTAACATCAAAGATAACGGATCGCAGATCACTGTTACAGATATAATGATAAGGAGAAATTCTGAAATACTGTGAGAATTATCAAAACATGACACAGAGACACTACTTGAGCATGTACCATTGGAAAATAATGCCAATAATAGACACACTTCAGGGCACAAACCTTCAGTTTTTTTTTCCTTTTTTTTTGGCGGGGCAATGAGGGTTAAGTGACTTGCCCAGGGTCACACAGCTAGTTAGTGTCAAGGGTCTGATACAGGATTTGAACTCAGGTCCTCCTGAATCCAGGGCTGGTGCTTTATCCACTGTGCCACCTAGCTGCCCTAAACCTTCAGTTTTTAAAAAACGCAGTATCTGTGAAGTTGATAAAGCAAAGCCCAACAAAAGGAGGCATGCCTATACTCATGTTACTTTTCTGATCATGTGTAGACATATACAGTGACAAAATTGTAGTCACCCCACATGAATGTTCCCAGCTGAGGTTGAAAAAGGTGACTCTTCCATCTTGTTTCAGTATTCATACTATAAACACGTGTCCTTTTCACTCTCTATTCAGTGCAACATCTTCCCCTCATTTTTCTTGGGGATTTTGCTTTTAAAATGGCCCCCAAGTGTAGTGTTGAAATGCTGTCTAGTGTTCCTAAGAGCAAGAAATCTGTGATATGTCTTATGGAAGAAATATGGATGTTATACAAGCTTTGTTTAGGCCCGAGTTACAGTGCTGCTGGTTGTGAATTCAATATTAATAAATCAGCAGTAGGGTACATCCAGAAAAAGGAAGAGGCAATTCACTAATCTTCATATGAGGCCACTCTGGATAGTACTAAAGTAAATGTTGTGACCAGAGGCTCTCAAGAACCTAACCTTGTATTTCCCCGAGGAGCAATGGTTCAGCTAGGTGGTACAGAGGAGGGAGCACCAGACCTGGAGTAAGGAAGACTCAAATTCAAATGTGACCTCAGACATTTACTATTTGGGTGACCCTGGGCAAGTCACTTAACCCTGTTTGCCTTAGTTTCCTCCTCTGTAAAATAAGCTGGAGAAGGAAATTGCAAACCACTCTGGTATCTATGCCAAGAAAACCCTCAAATGCAGTCACAAAGAGTCAGACAACCAAATAACAACAATTCAGTGTTTTGTGATGGCTTCTTAGAACTTACCTACTGTGATGACAAGTATTGGCCATATGTATATTTTCATGCATATGTATGTCCATATATATGCATATGGATAAACTATACCAACTGTGAGGAAAATGACTCCTACTCAATAATTCTCTGGAACTCAGTGGCAGTAATGTGTCAAAGGCTAATTTATTGTCATTCTCATGAGAATGGGTAACTCAGTGTGCAGCTGGTGTGTGCAAAGCATGGAGGCTTGAAGGTCCTTTTTTATCCCTTAGTCTCTAATGTGAATGGAGCCTCCCCTTTTTCATCACTGGTCAATTACTCGAGGGTTACAATCTACGAGCAAAAACTAGCTAATTGGAATGCAATATTCCTAGCCCTAATTTCCATATTTATTTTTTGGGTTCTTAGCCAATGGGGGAGGTGATACAGGGACAGTTCTTCAATCCTCCCTTATGTGGACATAGCTCAGGAGAGGACCTAATTGAGACCAGCTGGACCTAATTGAGACCAGCTTGGGGCTCCTAGAACCATGTGATTTTGTTTGATGGAGCAGGGAGGAGGGGATCTGAGACCTTTGTCCTAAAACAGGTCTGGAGGAGTGAAATTTGAATGGCGACTATTATATTCTTATTGAGAGGAGACCATTCACTATTTCCTCACATCAACTATATTAGAGACATGGCTACAAATGTTTAAAATATATGTGTGTATGTATGTATGCAGGGACACATGTATGAAGATGAATGTATATGTGCATGTTTAAAGGTATGCCTGTACACACACATACATATATATACACATGCAAGACTATTAATGCTTAAAACTGCACTAAGATTTTTGGGACACCATGTAAATTTATATCTATATCTATATCTTTATATCTTCGTCTTGTTTGTGTCTATGTTTATTCTATGTCTAAAGCTTTATAACCTCTATCTATATCATCTCCATCTCTATCCATATTCCTTTATTTCCTTTATTACTCTTTTTAAGAATAGATCTGAATCAAGTAGCAGAAGCAGGGCTCTACAGGGACTGCTGCTTCAGTTCAATTCAGTTCAATTTAATTCAACAAGCATTTTTTAGGTTTCTGCTTTATTCAATCTCTGTACTAGTTCCCGGAGATACAGAGACAAAACCAAAACAGTCTTTTCCCTCAAGAGACTTAGATTATAATGGGGGGGGAGCAGGGAGGGGGAACAAAATGTTCATAAAAATAAAATATAAAATGCGGTCTTTTACTGAGGGTGGGCACTAACATCTAGAGGAATCAGATTGGGCTTCCTGTAGGAGGTGTCAAAAACTGAGCTTTGAAACTCTGAGGACAAAGGGGAGGCAGTAGTGCATTCCAGGCATGGGGCACAACCTCTGAAAAAGCATGAGATGTCAGATGGAATGTTGTATATGGGGAAGTACGAGTAGGTCAGTTTTAGGGAACACAGAGAGCTCGAAGGAGAATAATATTCAATAGCCCTGGAAAAGTAGGTTGGAGCCAAGTTGTAAAGGGCTTTAATAGTCAAACAGAGGAATTTGTCTCTTATCTTAGAAAGAAGAAACTGTCAGAGTTTCTTGATCAGGGAAGTGAAATGTCAGGCTTGTGATTTAGAGATATTAATTAATTAGCTGTGAGAAGTATGGATGGGAACAGGAGAGATTAAAGGCAGGGAGACCAATTAGTCCATATAAGAGTTGATGAGGGTCTGAACTAGGATGGTGAATTTATGGAGTGGAGAGTGGGATGGAAACAAAATCTTTTATAGAAGTAAAATTGAGAAGACTTGAAATATCTCTCCAGAGCCTGAGAAATATGTATATGTGCATGAAGGGAGGCCCAGAATCCAGACAAAGAGATAGTAGATAATAACAGAGCTTGGTGGTTAGCTTAGCACCCATCTTCCAGGATTGTAGTGAAGATCAAATGAAATAATATTTATAAAACACCTAGCACAGTATCTAAAACATGGTAGGTGATTAATAAATGCTTGTTCCTTTCCATTGCCCCTCCCCCTTTCTTCCTTGTCAAATGGCTGGTGAGAGTGAATCAAGCTAATTTAGGTCAAGTAAGGTAGAATAATGATACTACTAGGGGGTGGTAAGGTGGAGGAAGCAGGCATGATCAGTTACATCACGGACATAACACAAATGTTAAAGAATAACTTAAGGGGTTAGGGTTGGAGTTGTGAGGAAGAGTATTCTGAACCTGAGCTTGTAAGACGTCATTAGTCTTAGGAGAACACGAAAGAGTTTGGGTTACCTCTTAGTGACCCCAGAGTGGTAGAGATCAGTGTTTCCAAACCATACGACAGACTGGTAATATATCAAAAATTTCTACTGCAGACCCTCTGGCCTTTGTAGGCTTAATGAAGGGTGTCTTGGACACTGGAGAAGGAGTGGCATGGACAAAGAGCTAGAAAAAAAAAAAGAAGTTGGGGGTTGTGTTCAACAAGGACATAGAAGAAAGAAGTGAAGGAAGAGTGAAGTTTTTTGTTTTATAGGTGTTAAGAAGTAAGAACTTTAGGGCAGCTAGGTGGCGCAGTGGATAAAGCACCGGCCCTGGATTCAGGAGTTCCTGAGTTCAAATCTGGCCTCAGACACTTGACACTTACTGGCTGTGTGACCCTGGGCAAGTCACTTAACCCCCATTGCCCTGCAAAAAAAAAAAAAAAAAAGTAAGAACTTTAAAAGTTTTCCAGACTGGAAAAATGTGGCACAAAGCTGGTGCCAGGCTGAAGAATGGTGGTTGGGAAATATTGGGTTATGGAGTATAGCCAAAGCTTTACACAGAAGCCAATTTATATGCCTGAATGCTTATGTTAATGAGAGAATCACTGAATTGTTTATACTTTTAAAAGATTGTGTTTAGTCATTTTTCAGTTGTGTCCAACCCTTTGTGACCCGTTTTGGAGTTTTCTTGGCAAAGATACTGGAGCGGTTTGCCATTTCCTTCTCCGACTCATTTTACAGGTGAGGAAACTGAGGCAAAGAGGTTTAAATTAATCCCAGGGTCACACAACTAGTAAGTTTGCCTGAGGCTGGATTTGAACTAAGGAAGAGGAGTCTTCCTGACTCCAGACTTGGCACTCTATCCACTGTGCCACAGTTTCCTCTCTTAATGAGTTATTTTAAAATAATCTTTATAAGCACCTTTCTCAAAAATGAAAGATTTAAAAATGTAAATCCTCTAAATAACAAAATATCTAATTCACTCCTCCTCCTCCCCCATTTTGTTCTGGGCACCACATGGCTCTAAGAATGGTTACTTTATTAGTATAGTTGGAAATTGAGAAGAGCCAGCCTTCCCTTTTGTTTCCATCAATGATTTTCTCTTTACTTTGGTCTTTTTGTTTTGTCAAATTAACTTCTTTTCTGTTTTGTTCAATTCTATCTTTAAAACACTGCCAACTTGTGTAACTTTCATGGGAAGCACAGAAAAGTTGAATTGTTTCTAAGTAACAGTTGTGACAACACTCGACTTAGCCATTCAAGACCAAATCATTGTTTTTAATGTGCTTGTGTTCCTAATATTTTGTAATATACTTGGAGACTACTCTATAAATTCCCTCTCACATTGTGAGGTGTGTAGGATACCAGCTACTTAAAGAGGTTTTTCCTCTATGTTAGAGGGTTTTTGTCTTGTTACTTTTCTATTGAAAAAATAAAGCCTCAAGTTTTTTTTGTTTGTGTGTGTGTTTTTTTTAAGTGAAGCAATTGGGGTTAAGTGACTTGCCCTCGGTCACACAGCTAGTAAGTGTTAAGTGTCTGAGGCTGGATTTGAACTCAGGTCCTCCTGACTTCAGGGACGGTGCTCTATCCACTGCACCACCTAGCTCCCCTGAGCCTCAAGTTTTATTGTCTGTATTCCCATACTTTCAATTTTTCTTTGATTCTTCTTTTTTTTTTTTTTTTTTTTAGTGAGGCAATTGAGGTTAAGTGACTTGCCCAGGGTCACACAGCTAGTAAGTGTTAAGTGTCTGAGGCTGGATTTGAACTCAGGTACTCCTGACTCCAGGGCCAGTGCTCTATCCACTGCGCCACCTAGCTGCCCCTTTTCATTGATTCTTAATGGACTCATCAAGTATTTCCACTGCTAAATTAAATAATGATGGTGACAAAGGGCGTGACTCTCTAGTTCCTGCTTTTTAGTGGAATTTTAAATCAATTTTCCCATTGGTTCATGTCACAGATGAAATATTTTTGTGTATTATTTTTATAAAATCCAGAAACAGACTCTATTTCTATAACTTTAAATATGAATTTATACTACATTTAAAAATTATTTTCTGTTGCCTATTGCTACTTTATTTTATTATTATTTTTTTCTTATTTTGCACAGCTACAGGGGTAGTAATTCCCTGATTTAAATAGTGAATCCTCTTGATAAGGCAAGTCCAGGTTCAAGGTTCTCTGTAGATCACCCTAGTTTAGCCTATCTCCTGAGATGGTTTTACTGGTGTGTAGTGGGCTGCTGCTCATGCTATAGATTTTTGGAGCCACAGTTGAGAGTTGCTGTACAGGTGGAAACCAAAGGTTGATGTGAAGCTTAGAAAAGGGCTCACCCTGTGATGTCATTGATCCTCTTCAAAAATGAAGGACTAAAGGGCAGCTAGGTAGCACAGTGGATAAAGCACCAGCCCTGGATTCAGGAGGACCTGAGTTCAAATCCGGCCTCAGGCACTTGACACTTACTAGCTGTGTGACCCTGGGCAAGTCACTTAACCCCCATTGCCCCGAAAAAAAAAAAGACTAACAACAACTCTGTAGATCTACAACCATTCAAAACCATAGCTTATGAGTCCTGACCAAAATGTTTACTTTTACTAACAATTTAATGGAACCCCCCCAATTTTGATTAATCATTAGAGTCCTTGAGATCAAGGACTTTGTATTTCTTTTTGTATTCTCAGCTCCTAACACAGTTCCTGGCACATAGAAAGAACTTAATAAATGATTAGATGAATGAATGAGTCACTTTCTGACAAATAATGCTTATCTTAGTATACAAAAAAAAGTTAAGCAACACTGTCCAATAAAGTGTTTGTGAGTGACAGTATATTGTTTTCCATTTTTGAATGAGAGAAATATTATTAATAACCAATGATTTCTCTAAAGGTTGAACTAATTTTCTCCTCAATTGTGGTCATGCCTCACTCAACCTCATAGAGTCTACTACAAGATGAATTCCTGCCCAGTTGTGTTCTACTCAGGTTTTTTTTTTTGTTTTGGTTTTTTTGGGGGGAAGGGATAAATTAGATTAAATTAGAATGTGTAAGGATGGGGGTAATTTGGAAGTATATGACATAATCAGAATTCATTAGAATAGGTCCAGCCCCTCATTGTAAAAGCCATTTTCTCTCATTTCTTGTTAACCAACCATAGTTGATTGCCAGCCTCTGGAACATCCACTTTTCTAAGGGAATATAAGCCATGAGCTTGCCACCATGATTGTCTCTGATCTCTTATATTAATAAAATGTTAGCATTATTAATAAAATGACTAATTACCCAGAAATTATGTCTCTTAAACCTTTTAAACATCACATGAAGTTCACTATTTGTTATCAGAAAGGATGAATGGGGGGCAGCTAGATGGCACAGTGGATAAAGCACTGGCTCTGGATTTCAGGAGGATCTGTGTTCAAACCTAGCCTCAGACACTTGAAACTTACTAGCTGTGTGACTCTGGACAAGTCACTTAACCCCCATTGCCCCACAAAAAAGAAAGAAAGAAAGGATGAATGTATGCTTTTCTTTTAATTATTTGGGACCAACATTGCCCAATGTATTTGGCCTGAATTTTGCTGCCATTTGTGTTTTCTTTACATCACTGTAGTAATTTCTGTAATTTTTATAATTCGTAGTATACAGTGCTTTTTGTTCTGGTTTCTTCATGCAATATCAATTTGTATGTCTTCCCATTTTTCTTGGATAATTCATGTTTATCATTTATTATAGTACAATAGCATTCTATTCCATTCACTTGTCACAGTTTCTTCAGTCATATCCCAGGTATTGTAGATGTAGGTTGTTTCTATAGAGCTTTTTGTCATTATAAATAGAATTGTATGAATATTTTATTACATATGGATCCTTTCTTTTTTGTATTCCCTTTGATAACTACAAATTTACTGAGAACTGACTGATCCCCAACCAGTCCCCCTACCAGGCAAATGAGTTGCCTGGAGCTAACCAATCTTTGTCAATTCCAAACTCTTGATTGACTTATGGACCTCCTCCCAAGCAAACTATCCCATCCCAATGATTCCCCACCTTACTCCCTGGACTTTATGCTATTATGTAAAAGGGTCTACCTACATTAAGTAGTTTCTATTTAGAGTTAAGTAGCTTCTTTACTTAACTCAGGAGCAGTCCTATAGTATCTTTTGTTAAAGATTCATTTACATTAAATAGTTAAGTAGTTTCTGTAAGACTCTGAAGCAGTCTTTTGGTTCCCTTTGTTTTGTTACCCCATTAAAAACCCTGTCCTTGGTTCACATCTTTGGGTATTCCTAGCATCTTGCTTTGTAATACCATGAGCTATAGTTCTTCTGCCCGTATTAAAGACCTTGTTTCTCTTATATTGATTGTTTCATTAATTTACAGTGTTGAATATTAAATAGAGTTTTTGTATCTGTCTGTCTCCTACAAACAAATCAGAGAACTAATGTTTAATCTCTTCTACAAAATTAATAAACAGATCAGAGAAATTATATCATATATCTCCTACTAAGTGGATCAGAGAACATGATATCCATACCTATCCTCCTATGAAACAGATCAGAGACAGACAGAAAAAAACATAACATAAATTTAATATTTTGTCCCAAGAAGAAAGGTAACACAACATGATCATATGGAGACTCCCCTCCTAAGAGAGAAGCTTGGGGGACTCCCCATTTCTGAGAGTATATATGGTTTAGTCCACTGATTGATTACAGGGCATTGTCAGTTTCAATAATATGATACAGAAATCAACCCAGAGGCAAAAAGCAGTTTAACAATTTCAGTTATAACAAGTATGGAGGAAATACAGACGCATCATGATAAGACTACAGGATTCCAAAAAAGGGTTTGGCAAGGATGAGGATGCCCAGATGTTACCATAAAATAGGGACTTACTATCCTGAGGGAAAAGAAGTCACAAGGTAGGGTCTTTTATCTGCTAGCTATCTGGGTGCAGGTTTGGAGTTCAGTTGAAGGACATTTTGCTTCTATTAACACAGGGTTTCATAAAAAATACTTTTGGATAATAAGGTGCCCCATCAAATCCAGGTGATCCATATACCCATATTAACAACAGGTTAACATTTTTCAAGAGATATAGTCTCAGTAATAGGATTTTTGGATCAAAGGGTATTGACAATTTGTATTCTTAACATGCTACCTTTGTTCAAGGAATCGATCTACATCCAAATCGACATTCTCATCATAAATGAAAACCAGAAGACATATAGTTGTAAGTTGCAACTATATAGAAGGCTAGGTGACCCATTATCCTCAGAAATTGATTTTCTTGTGTATCTAAAAGAATAAGAAATGAGACATTTGGTTAATCAATTAATAAGCTTTTGTTAAGTGCCTGCAGTATGCCTAGCAGTGAGTTCTTGTGTTTCTTGGCTTACCGTGATCATTAACAACAAGACAACCATGAAGATAACTGAGAATGTCTGAGAAAGTTCCTGATGCTTTTCTTGTACTCAGGGTGGAAGGGGTGCTTAGACAGCAGGCAGCTGTGGAATTTCTTCATCTTGGTCTAGACTTACTCATCCCTCAGCTCTAACAAGGACAATATTCTCCCAATTACTTGATGAAGCAAATGCTCTGCTGCTGTGACCTTGGTTATACTGTCCTCAGTGGGTGGCCCCACTTCCTTCTTGCACCAGTATTTTCAACCAGCTGTTAAGCCTAGACATTAGCAAAAGAAGTTTAGGACTTCCCCACACCCTCCTGCAACTGTCCAGTAGGTGATCTCAGCTTTCAGCAGAGCAATAATCACTGACATTAATTTAACAAATTAAGATTTACAAATCACTTCCTTCACAGTCACCCTTTGAGGTAGGTAGTACAAATATTATTATCACTATTTTACAGATGAAGAAACAAGCTCAGACAGATGAATGGAGTTGGTCATGGTTACATATAGGGAAATATGTAGATAACAGTAATAATAGCTAGCAAATATGTGTGTGTGTATGTATGTGTATATATATATATATATATATATATATATATATATATATATATATATATATATATATATAAACATTCATATATGGTTTGCAGAGCATTTTACAAGTATTATTTTATTTGATCTTCACAATAACCCTGGGAGGCAGATGCTACTATTAACTTATAAAATTCATAGAAACATATATTAGATGTACAAATAGATGTACAGAGATGGATGATGGATAGATAGATGATAGATGATCTATGATAGATAGATAGATAGATAGATAGATAGATAGATAGATAGATAGATAGATAGGCAGATAGATAGAAATAGCCATATGAACAGACATATTTTGATAGCTAAATAGATAGGGATAGATTGAACAATTATTAAGGGCTTACTATGTGTTGGGGCAGTTAGTTGGAGCAATGGATAGAGTACCAGACTTGGAGTCAGGAAGATCTGAGTTCAAATCCTGCCTAAGCCACTTAACACTTATTAGCTAGGCATACAGCAGGCATTTAACAAAGGCTTATTAACTGATTAACTTAAATTTGCCTGAGATTGCTACAAGGGATTCTTATATAATTATATTTAGAGATGAAAGGGACATTTTAAGTCATTTATTCTGAGACCTGCACTTTACAGATGAGGACACTGAGGCCCCTGGAGGTTAAATGACTTGCCTAAGGTTACACAGCTTGTAAGGAGAAGAGCTTTGATTTCAGTCTTGGTCTCCTGACTCCAAGGTCAGTGTTCTTTCTACAATGAAACAGTCTTTTTTGTTGCTCTGGAAAAAAGATACTAGATGGATATTTACACTCCTTGAAGCAACCCCATATAGCTCAGCTGCCTCTGACTGCCAGAGGCTCTCTGGGAGTAGTCACTTTATTACTTTACTAGAGACCCATCTTCAGTTATGGGCTATAGAAGAGCCAGAAGCCTTGATTATTTGTGGCCAGTTTCAGTATCCTTTCTACTTTTTGACATGAAGGTTAATATCCCTTTGCCAAGCAATTAATAGTCCAGAGTTGTGGCCATGGATGATATAAAACTGTTTGGGTTCTCTAAAATATTATTGTTTTGTGGGGTAATGAGGGTTAAGTGACTTGCCCAAGTTCACACAGCTAGTAAGTGTCAAGTGTCTGAGACTAGATTTGAACTCAGTTCCTCCTGAATCCAGGGCCAGTGCTTTATCCACTGTGCCACCTAGCTGCCCCCCTAAAATATTATTGTGAGGAATTATTCCTAGGGAGCTAAAGTCCATTCTCTGGAATGTCCAGTGAGGCAGAGATAAGGCACAAATGTTGAAGCCTATGGAATGGGGATGCTTCCAGGGAAGAGTGCAATGATTAGAATATGCACCTTATAAAGCATGTGTGAGATGTAATTTATTGAAGTTTTTGTTGACATATTCAACAGGCCCGTTGCTTGTGAGTTATAGGCTGTTAACAATCATGAAAACTAAGAATTTTGTGGCCATGTTTTTCTTCAAAAGTATCTCAAAGTTCTTCTTTCCACTTAGATCATTTCCAGCTTGAAGATTTTTATATTCCTAGTATGGTGAAGTCATCTTTCACTTATTTTCTTTAGAGAATGGCTGAGGTTTTTCTTCCTTGTTATTCTGTTTTTGGCTTTACTTTTTCTAATGTTCCTGAGAGACAGTGCTGCATAGCGGATAGAGTTATTCTTTGAGCTGGGAATACTTGGGTTTAAGTCTAGCCTCTACCATATTTAATCCACTTGACCCTGGGCAAGTTCCTTAATCTTTTGGAGTTCTAGGCAGCCATATAATAATGTAAGTTAGAGACAAGGTACTGACTTGCATTGGTAGGAGTTTCCTTATTCAGTAGTTCCCAGGACCAGTGAACTCCCAGGTGGTCTGGTTGCTATCCTTTCCTTGATGTTTCTCTACTTTTCTAATGGACTGATTGACAAGGTTTTTCATGGAAATTTGGATCTCCAGAAAGACCTGAATTAAGGAGCTTTTACGCTTGTGTTTCTGCCTGGTTTCTTCTCCTGGATCTAGAATTTGATTTCCTGTTTTCTTCCATCCAACTTGTCGTGGATCTCAGTTTATTAATTACTCTTTCTTGGGCTTTCCTTACTTCATTTCTTTCCAAAAATGAGCTTTTAATTCTTTAAAACTTCTTACTGAAAAGCATCTTGACTTTTCTCCTCCTCTGGTTTCCCTGCTTTCCTGTGTCATCCATTTGCTATTTCCCTGGTTATTTTGTTCCCATTTTCCTCTTTCTTATCATAGTAATTACCGTAAGTCCTTTTCATGTGTCTCTTTTTGGCTTGGATGTCTTATGTCTTACTTGACTCATTTCCCAGTCTATTCTAGCATAGGACATAGAAGCTTCTGCTTAATGATCTTCATGAGTCTGGTTTTTACTTAACCACAGTGCTTTGCCTGGGTTCAGCTCTGGGGAAGTCTGATAAGTTCGTAAGACCCCCCCCCCCCGCCCCCCACTATGGCCACTCCAGACACAATGTTATTCTTGGCTCTAGTCTGTGGTTTTACTGCAAAAAGGAGGTTAATATAAGAATCACCTAATACACAATATGAATTAGTCATTTATTTCCACAAAGTAATGATAAGCATACAGGAATTATAGTGTACATTAACAGTATGATTTAGACAGGATTCAGTGTCATAACTTATTACTACTAGTACAGTCAGCTGGGAGACTAATGAATATATTCAAGCCTTGTCGGGACATCAAACAATTTTTGCAAGACTTAAAATGACCCATGTTGCATTTCACTTCTGTTGGAACTATCCAACCAAACAGCCAAGTTTGATCTTTCTGGTGGCCTGTCTGTGGTGCTGACTCTTCTGTTGTCATCTATCTCTTCCTACCATTGCTTAGGTGCTCTCTCCCCATTGCTCCTCAGATGCTGGGGAAGGGGAAAAGGCCAATTCCAAATCTTTAGATATTCACAAGGCTGATGGTAAAGGAAGGAAAAAACACACTAGAGACAAAGGCAGCCAGGTGCCCTGATACAATTCTGATTAATTGGTACACCCTCCACACAAATAGTAGCTGCTTCCACTACCATTATATTAGAATAGATCAGGATTTTACTTTTCTTCTCTAAGTTACTTGCCCTATAAGAAAATCTCAGCCCAAACTCCAGTCTTCTTTTGTTTATTGTCTTCTGTTTTTGTTTATTTGTTCATCATCCTTAGTGCCTAGCACAGTGCTTGGCATATAGTAAGTGCTTAATAAACATTTACTGATTGATTTATTTTTTTAACCAGTTGTGGCACTGTATGTTATCATTTCTTTGGCTCAGCAACCAATTGGGGATTCTCAGTGGATGGTTCATACATGACTGGAAGCTATTCCCCCAAATTCCCTCTTTGTTGGCCAATAATGGCTGCTGCTCATCTCTTGGGGACAGAGTAGGTTAATAATGTAAATCCATCTTACTTTCTCCCAGCCTCTACTAAAGGCAGGGTCCATCTGCAGGCTTCTGACCTCCTTCTGGCTTCAGTCAACACCTGTGGGCCCAGGGCTATTGATTCTCAGCAGGAAATCTGAAGCAAGGAAAAGTATAAGCAGCCACTACCCTATGACAGAACCAATCAAGTCTGCCCTTAACTCTCATGACATCCTTCCTGTTTCAATTCTAGACCCTACCTTGCCTGCCTTTATCTTGGACACTTGCTTGCTTCTCTTGGCTAATGTATTGGATACAAGTCCTTACTTGCCTATATCTCCATTCACTAACTACAGGACATTTTTGGCTTTTCTGGATTTTAGGTCTATAGCCCTTATGCACAGGACACAAATTAGAATAGATAAGGAAGTTATAATATCACTTAGACAATTTTCTTGGTGTGGATTTTTAATTTTAATTTTATTTTATTAAAAAAAATTTTTTTGGCAGGGCAATGAGAGTTAAGTGACTTACCCAGGATCACACAGCTAGTAAGTGTCAAGTGTCTGAGGCTGAATTTGAACTCAAGTCCTTTTGAATCCAGGGCTGGTGCCACCTAGCTGCCCTGTTATAAACTTAAAAAAAATCTGGGGAGTGTATTTTTTTAACTAAAGGAAAAATCCATTGTCATCCTCTAACTTAGGCCTCCTAACTCTTTGAGTTCATAGGGATTATGTTTGATGCTCTTTGCCCTCACCTTAGAATAAACAAACTCCAAGGAAATATCAATAATAATAATAATAATAATAATAATAATAATAATAATAATAATAGCTTAGTTATGGCTCATTTCTAGTCTCTCTAGAAAAACTATCTTCCCACAGAAGTACTCAATGCACTAATCCTGGAAAAGGAAATAGGACCCCTTCCCTCAAAGACATCCAATGAATAATGAGGGCCATCCTCCACTACAGAAAATGCTTAACATTCAAAGGACTCAATTCTAATGAGCAAATTCAGAAAGTCAAATAACTAATTAGATTCATTATATTTTCATAGCTTGATCAGAAAGATCATGGAGGGGCTAGCTCTTCCTACCAGAGCTCATACTCCTGAGTGTCAGTCAAACAATCATCAGTAGCTCAAATCTCTGAAAGCCAATTTGTAAGGTGCTAGGGCAAATATTCCCTCTGACTCTCCCACTCCTCCCAGGAAATACCTTCCACCTTTAATGGGGGGAGTGTGGGAGGGATTTCATTTCCCACCAGTTCCATTGACACTGTTGCACAATGAGGTATTAATGTATTAATAAGGAGTTCACATTGGTGATACTTTTATGAATTTGAAGGAGGAACCCCATTGGCTGATGGAAAATGTCAATGCTTGCATAGTAGTCCTTGAAAGACAGCTTGAGAGCCAGTTTGAAGTTCATTTTAGCAGGAGCCCAAAGTGGGGGAAGTACCTTGCACCCTCAGGGAACTGATCTGGGTTGGGGAGAGGGGATTTCTTTCTTTTCTCTCTTATCATCAATCCAGTTGCTGGAGAGCCAGTTTGAGAGGAAAGGCTCTTCTGCCTTTTGCCTGGGTTCTGACGCAGAGGGAGAAGAGCTGGGAGATTTTAGCAAGTCTCTGTGCTCTTTATGAAAGACCACAGCAGTTCTCCCTCAGAGGATTATATTTGAGCTTGAAGCTGGAGGAGGAGGCCTGAGATGTCTAGAATAGCAAACTAACAAGCTAAAAAGCCAGGACATTTTTCTTATGAGAAGTAAGCCCCACAGCTAGGTGGTGCAGTGGATAGAGCACCGGCCTTGGATTCAGGAGGACCTGAGTTCAAATGCGACCTCAGACACTTAACACTTACTAGCTGTGTGACCCTGGGCAAGTCACTTAACCCCAATGCCTCACCAAGAAAACCCAAATAAACAAAAAAACAAAGAAACCCAAGGAGAAGTAAGCCCCACCTAGCATTGGCACAACCTGTCTAGCATACGAGCTACACCCAGTGGGGAGTAGTGTATAAAATTCATCAGAAATACAAAGACTTTGAAGCCCAGCTTTACCAGAGTTTTGAATTCTCAGTCACATCAATTTCCTATGTGTGCCTTTCCTATACATGTGTCTAATTTCCTATTTGTGTTATATGATAAAATTACAACCAATATTCTCGCAGATGCTATATTTTGTAGGAGAGGGTGATCCAGGTTTCTGAGTACGATTATTTTATAGCTCGTGCTCTTAGTATGTTAAGTATGCTTAGTATGCTAAAATAATGCCATTTTAGTGGATGCCTTTGGCAAGAGCTGACTGTGACTACTTAACTGCTAATGGGAAACACACTGATGGGGGTTCATAAACTAAGGTCTTGGAAGAGCAGGCCTACAGGCTATCCTAGAATTTGTGGAGACTGCCCTGGGAACTCAATCCACCAATGTGAGCACAAATTGGGAGGAATATGCTCGAGGGGCTATCTAGCAGCAAAGCTACTTGCCTAGAAGGAGACAGCTATCTCATCTGGCACCTTTTCATCTTAAATTGACTCTCCATCTTCTTTATAGGGTGTCCTCTTCTGTGTGAGTATTTCAGTAGTAATGTTGTGGTAAGGAGGAGAGGAGAGAAATGCACCTTCTCCTCTAATCAATTCCCTCTCAGAGGTCCAGGTTGTACCTCCATTGTAGACTCTACTAGACTTAACTTTGAACTGAATCGCAAATTATCTTTTAAGGATCATCGGTTTGTGGCTATCTCAATCAGCTAATGGTATTGTTTTCAATTGGGGAAAGGAAGAATGCATTTCCTAAGGAGATCATTAGGTATTAACACCCTGTCAGCTGTGATAAATTGAGTTGAGGAGAAACCAAATCCCATCCTCCCTTGCAAAACAAAGGGCCACGCTCCATAATCTCATTGAATTGAACTCTTCAGATTGATTTGGGGACTCCTCCACTATTTCTACTAAACCAGGTCCCAGTCCAGTAGGCGCGAGCTATTTAAAGAATGCTTTCACAGGCACCTCATATTGGATCCTTACAACAACCCAAGTGAGGCAGGTAATGCATGTATTATTTCTAATTTTACAGGTAAGGAAACTGAAGTTCCAAATGTTTAAGTAACTCATTTAAAGTCACATGACCAGTAAATCCGAATGCAGGTTTTCTGATCACTATTTCTATAACATTGTATATGATGATGAAAAAAGGATATAAGGCAACATCCAGATAGTTATTTCCTAAATAGAACCTTGTGTACCTTTTATTTTATTTTATTTGCTTTTTGTGTATTTTTTATGTACCTCGTATACATTATTAAAAAAATTCTATTTCCTAAAGAGTGCTTCATGTACCTTTTATGTAGAATGCTAACCCTGTCGTCTGTGACACATAAAATCCCAAAGAGAAGATGTTCCAAGAAAAATTGAGATTTGAGGACAGTTTGTTTTTCTGGCAGGTCAGTCTGCCTAGTCTGTGCTCAGCACAGCTTGGTATTAAAAAACATTTGTATAACCGGGCTCCTCCCTTCTCTATTCTCCTTCCCTTTCCAAGACTCAAGTTCCCTTAAAATTCCACTCCCAAAATGACTCTTAGGGGTTGGGGAAGGGGAGAATTACAGAAGCAAGTGTTGGATTTGAAATGTGGTGTGTATCCAAGGAGATTGCTGCTTTATGTGGGCTGCCCCTTCCTCAACTCCTTGCTTTGATCCTGGTGACATGTGGTATTCCAGGCATGCCCAGAAATATATTGAACACTGTAAGAAAAAACAGGTACTCTTGTCCAAGGTATACATTTTAATTTGGGATGAGGGACTAACGGGGAAAGGTCTTGAGCATCTTCTCTTGTCTAGATTTAGTTTTTCCAGTTCCTTCCTTTCAGTATAATTACCAAATTAATTATTAATATGTTAACATATATTTATTAATATACTTAAATGTAGACTTTAATTTATATATGATTTATTAATAATTATAATTAATAAATTCAATACCACTTGAGGAGAACAAGATTTTTGGCTAAAATAGCTCTCGGTGGTAAGTGCTATTATTATTTTCATTCTACAGATGAGGAAACTGCATCAGACAGAGATTTTTTTTTTTGAAGTGACTCATCCGGGGTTACACAGCTAGTAAGCATCTGAGGCTGAATCTGAATTCAGGTCATCCGTACTCCAGGTCTACTGCTCAATCCAATTGTGCAATCTAGTTGCCTCTAGGAGAACAAACAGAAGATGAGAGAGAACCAATCACATGTGGAAGCAGGGACACTAAGATAGATTTCCAGAGAGAGAAGTATGAGAGAATAAGGTGGGGATAGCAAGAAACACGTAGATAAATACAAAGAAAGAGAAGGAGGTAGGTGCACTAGAGATGTTGAAAGACATATCTAGGGGCAGCTAGGTGGCACAGTGGATAAAACCTGCCTTGGATTCAGGAGGAACTGACACAACACTTACCAGCTGTGTGACCCTGGGCAATTCACTTAACCCTCATTGCCCCACAAAGGGAAAAAAAAAAGACATATCTAAATAAATACAGAGAGACAAATACACAAAGAGCCAGAGTGAAGTTGAGACATCAGGAGACAGAGACAGGAAGGGATAGAAAACCAGAGACATCAACAGAGACAGAGTACATGATGAGACAAAATGAGGCTGGGAAACTGGAGACAGAGCCAGTCAGAAAGATATAGAGGGTAGCAGGAACACTGAGAGACATAGAGAAATAGTTGCCTAACAAGATAGGATGAGACAGAGATAAAAAAAGAGGATTGGGGCAAAGAGACAGCATTGGTGATGCTGAAAGACTCAGAGACACAGATACATAGAGGCAGGGATACCAGATACACAGCTAGAGAAAGAGAGAGAGAGAGAGAGAGAGAGAGAGAGAGAGAGAGAGAGAGAGAGAGAGATGGAAGACATGGTGATAGGGTCACTGAGAGACTTACAGAGACAGTCTGTGAGAAAAAACAGAGAGAAAAGCATAAAGAAATAGAAATGAAATAGGCTGGGGAGAGGGGGGAGAGGCGGGGAGAGAGAGGGAGTAGGAGGAGAGAGCGGAGGGAGGGAGGGAAGGAGGGGGAGGGGGAGAGAGAGAGAGAGAGAGAGAGAGAGAGAGAGGGAGGGAGAGGGAGGGGGAGGGAAGGAGGGAGAGAGAGAGGGGGTGGAGGGGGAGAGAGAGAGGGAGGGAGGGAGGGAGAGGCAGAAAGAGAAACTCCTGAAGAATAAACCACTCACTACAATGTTCATTTGACTATGAAGGAGGACTTCCTGACCTTGGATTTTCCACATAAACACAGCAGTGCTGGGTAACATTAATAGCTCCCTGACTGATACAGGAGAGAGGGATCTGTCCAAACCTACCAGACATTGACGTCACAGATGCAGTGGCTCAGTGCACTCGCTCTTGCTCCCCCCTCCCCATTTATATGTTTGACCCTAACCTTTAACAGATGTTCAATTCTTCTTATTTCCAAAAGGGGAATTTCGGTGGCTCAGCTTCATGTCCTATCTGGATTGTGTGGCTGTAGCAAAAACAAAATTTGAAGTTGCAGAACTTTGGAGTGGACTCCTGAAATAAAGGCTTTCTGGACTGTTTTGGCAGTGTCTCTCACCATAATCCTTCTGCCTTTTCCCAAAAGAACAGATTTTAATGGACCTTGGCTCACCTGTCAGAGACAACAATGAGTGCAGATTTGGGGATATCCTGGTTCACTGGAATAACCCTTATATTCAGAATTTCATATAGACTCCACAGAAGCACAGTTTTCCTTTATTCCCAGACAAATTATTTCACTAAACCAGGTTCACTCCTCTAGCATCTCTATCTTGAGCTATGGGTTATTCCTTAACCTCACGCTGTGCCTCTCTTTATCTTTTAGGAAAGACAGGAGCACCAGATAATGGGTGTGAATACTAATACAACGCTGGCCACAAGCACTGAGAACAAGTGAGGCAATGGGCCTTGTTGACAAATGGGATCCTTGGGATCAGAAAAACAAAGATGCTCCATGTCGCTTTTGAGGATGAAGAAAACCTCATAGGATGGGGAGAAGGTATAGACTGAACTGTGGTTTGATTAGTATAGGGAACTTCCAGGAAATGCAAATGATTTACTTTACCCTGAAATGCTCATGGTATTTAAGACTATAAATTGCAGAGAAGGTGCTGAGATGCTTTGGTAGATGGTGTTTCCTCAATAGAATTCTCTATACTAATGAAATTACAGGTCCTATTCCTGTCTTAGGTAGTGTAGAATGTCAAGATGAATTAAGACATAGTCCTGACCTTTACTCTCTTCTATTCTAGTAAAGGAGACATGGAATATTAACAAATAAATATAAAACAAGGCAGTACAAGAGTCATGTTGTTGTTGTTCAGTCATTTCTGATTCTTTGTGACTCCATTTGGGGTTTTCTTGGCAGAGATGCTGGAGTGATTTTCTATTTCCTTCTCCAGCTCATTTTACAGATGAGGAAATCGAGGCAAACAGGGTTAAGTGACTTGCTCAGGGTCACACAGCTACTCTGAAGCTGGATTTGAACTCAGGAAGAGGAGTCTTCCTAACTGCAAGGCCTTTGCTCTAGATAGAGCTGCTCAATAAGAATCATAGATTCATGGGACAGCTAGGTGGCACAGTGGATAGAGCACTGGCCCTGAAGTCAGGAGGACCTGAGTTCAAATCCAGCCTCAGGCACTTAACACTTACTATCTATATGACCCTGGGCAAGTCACTTAACCCCAATTGTCTCACTAAAAAAAAAAAAAAGAATCATAGATTCACAGAACTCCTTAGTCCAACCTGTGACTAAGTAGGAAGCACCTCTGTCATATGCTAAGCTAATGAACATCTAGTCTCTACTTGAATACTTCCAGAAAAGGGAAATTAATTATTTTGAAAGACAGCCTATTCTACTTTTGGATAGTTCTAGTTTTTAAATATTCTTTCCTTATAATAGGCCAAATATTGTCTCCATTTCAATTCATTGCTAGTTCAGCCTTTTGGAGCAAAGAAGAAATAGAATCTCTCCTCTCCCTATTATCCATTTAGATCCTCGAAGATAGATATCATAAGTCCTCTCTGAATCTTAAGGTACAAATTCAGTGTTATAGGGCATCAGAGGTTGGATTTCAGGTTGGGGGGTGGGTCAGGAAAAGCTTCATGGAACAGAAATCATTTTAATTTGTTCTTGAAGGCTAAAATTTGCAGAATTGTGTCAGAAGGGAATTTACAATGTAGGGAAGAGTATGAGCAAGGCATGGGAAGGGGAAAGAGAATAAGGGAAGGGCACAAGTATTTATTAAGTACCTACTATGTGCAAGAATACTGCTAAGTATTTTACAAGTAGATCTCACTTGATCCTCACAACAAAAAGGTAATTGCTTTTATTATCCCCATTTTATAAATGAGGAAACTAAGACAGAGAGAAGTTAAATAATTTTCCCAGGGTCACATACCTAGTAAGTGTTTGAGGCCAGATTTGAACTGAGATCTTTCTGACTCCAGGTCCAGCACTCCTTCCATTGCACTAACTATCTGCATGGAGGCAGACAAGTTCAGGTATGGTAATCATCCACTGGAAAGATCATAAAACATAGTGGCGGGAATGTATTTGAGAACTGCAGGGACCTTAGCAGTGATCTAATCCAACCCATGCATTCAAAGAGTCCCCATCAGAATAGACCCAACCACTGGCCATCTAGTTTCTGCTTCAAGCCCTCTAAGGATGGAGGAGTCCACTACCTCCCAAGGCAGTCCATTCCACTTTGAGATGGCTCTGGTTGATGACAGATTTTCCCTGACCTCAATTCTAAATTAGTCTCTTTGCAAGTTCCATAAATTATCTCTGGTTCTGCCCTTTGGGGACAAATCTAATTCCTCTCCACATGACAATCCTTTGAATATTTGAAATAGTTATCATGTTGGTCTGAGTCTTCCCTTCTCTAGGCTAAACTTCCCCAGTACATTTTTTTGGTGTGAGGCAATGAGGGTTAAGTGACTTGCCCTGGTCACACAGCTAGTAAGTGTCAGTTGTCTGAGGCCAGATTTGAACTCAGGTCCTCCTGAATCTGGGGCCAGTGCTTTATCCACTGTGCCACCTAGCTGCCTCTCCCCAGTACTTTCATTTGTTTTTGTTGTTGATGGTTTTTGTTTTGTTTTGTTTTGTTTTGTTTTTTGCAGGGCAATGGGGGTTAAGTGACTTACCCAGAGTCACACAGCTAGTAAGTGTCAATAGTCTGAGGCTGGATTTGAACTCAAGTACTCCTGACTTCAGGGTCAGTGCTCTATCCACTGCGCCACCTAGCTGCCCCTCCCCAGTACTTTTAAACCATGTTGCCTGTCCTCTGGACCTCCTCCTCCTCCCATTAGAATTTGGACTCTGCCTCTGGAATCCTGGGCTTTTATAGGTAAGTCTTCACCTTATTTTGCTCAGAACCAGACCGCCATGACACTTGTCAGCTATTTCCATCCCATGTGTACCCTTCCCTCTCTTTATCCCTTTTAAACTTTACCTCCCCTTTATGTGTTCTTTCTTCATTAGAAAGTAAGATCTTTGAAGGCAGGGATTGTTTTGCTTGCTTGAGCGCTTGGCACAGTATCTGTTACATAGTGCTCAATGCTTCATTCATTCATTCATTCATTCATTCATTCATTCATTCATTCATTCATTCATATAAAGCTTGACCTGGTTTCCTCAGCTGCTAGAGTTTTCTCCTCTAATATTGTTTCATCAACTCTGTACATGACTAGTCTATACTTACGTATTTACATGTCATGGGGGCAGCTAGGTAGTACAGTGGATAGAGCGCCGGCCCTGAAGTCAATAGGACTTGAGTTCAAATCTCACTTCAGACACTTACTAGCTGTGAGACTTGGGGCAAGTCACTTATTAACCCCAATTGCAAAAAAAAAAGCCATTTAGGGTCATCTCCAGTCCTCTTGATATATATCTTGCCACTGGGCTCAGATGGTTGGTGACTTTGCACAGCCCTCCTTCACTTAAATCCAAGTTAGTGGAAATCATGACATCACCCTTATGTCATGGTCCTTGTTAAGAATGAAGGATAGGGGGCAGCTAGGTGGTGCAGTGGATAAAGCACTGGCCCTGGATTCAGGAGGACCTGAGTTCAAATCCAGCCTCAGACACTTAACACTTACTAGCTGTGTGACCCTGGGCAAGTCACCTAACCCCAATTGCCCTACAAAAAAAAGCAAAAAAAAAAAAAGAATGAAGGATAGGGGGCAGCTAGGTGGTGCAGTGGATAAAGCACTGGCCCTGGATTCAGGAGGACCTGAGTTCAAATATGACCTCAGACACTTGACACTTACTAGCTGTGTGACCCTGGGCAAAGTCACTTAACCCCCATTGCCCCACAAAAAAAAGAGAGAGAGAGAGGGAGATCAAGAATGAAGGATAAATAACAACAACAGTATTTACATGTCATATGTTCTTCTTGTCATTGTTGTTGTTGTTCCTTCCCCTCCCCCTCCTCCTTCTTCTTTCTCCTTCTCCTCCTTCTCCTTCTCCTTCTCCCTTTCCTTCTCCCTCTCCCTCTCCCTCTCCCTCTCCCTCTCCCTCTCCCTCTCCCTCTCCCTCTCCCTCTCCCTCTCCCTCTCCCTCTCCCTCTCCCTCTCCCTCTCCCTCTCCCTCTCCCTCTCCCTCTCCCTCTCCCTCTCCCTCTCCCTCTCCCTCTCCCTCTCCCTCCTCCTCCTCCTTCTTCTTCTTCTCCCCCCCCCCAGTTCTTGGCACAGTGGCTGGCATACACTTAATACTTAGTAAATGTTTGTTGATTGAATTATCAGTATGATGTGGATCCAAGGGCTTTCACCATCTTGGCTGCCCTCCTATGGATACTCTCTAGTTTATTGATAGCTTTCTTAAATTGTGGCAGCCAGAACAGAAGAGACTACAAATGACCTCCAATGAGGGTAGAGTGCAATGGAATGTATTGCTTCCCTATTTGTAGAAGTTATGCCTCTTAATATAGTCCAAGACAGTAAATGAGCCTAGCACTCATCAGACTTGGCTCAAGGAGGGAGTAACATACATACTCAATTGGGTGGAGTAATCTCTCTAACCCTGCAGGAAAATAGGAGGGTAAGGGTATAAAGAGAGAGGGGTAAAAGAAGGAAGGGCAGATTGGGGGAGGGGACAGACAGAAGCAAATCCCTTTTGAAGAGGGAAAGGATGAAAGAAGATGGATAATAGAATAAATATCATGGGAAGGGAATAGGATGGAAAGGAAACAGTTAACAATAATAATCATGAAAAATAGAAAAGGGGGAAAATTGTACAAAAAATATAGCAACTCTTTGTGGTGGCTAAGAATTGAGAATCAAGGGAATGTCCATCAATTGAGGAATGATGTAAGATGCTGTGGTATATGATTGTGGTGGAGTGGTATTGTGCTAATAAGAAATGACAAACAGGATGATCCCAGAAAAACCTGGAAAGATTCATGAATTGATATATAGTGAAGTGAGCAGAGCTGGGAGGACATTGTGCATAGTGACAGCAATATTGTTCAATGAGCAATTGTGAATGACTTAACTACTCTCAGCAATACAATGATCCAAGACAATCCCAAGGGACTAATGATGAAGAATACTATCCACCCTCATAGAAAGAACTGATAAAAAGAGCACTTGTGGATTGTACATATATAACCTGGTTGCTGTCTTGTGGAGGGCGGAGGAAAGGAAGGGAGAAAAATTTGGAACTCTAAATCTTATGAAAATGAATGTTGAAAACTACCCTTACATATAACTGGAAAAAATAAAATAAATGTTTGTTACAATCAATATAGCCCAAGATTGCATTAGTTTTTTGGCCATTGCTAACTCACATTGAGTTTGCAGTTCTCTAAAAGTTCCAGAACTTTTTCAGAATAACTGCTGTGCCTGACACATAGCAAATGCTTGATAAGTGTTTATTGATTGATTAATCATGCCTCCCCCATCTTGTGTTGGTGAAACCAATTACTTATACCTAAGAATAAAATTTTACATTTATCATTATTTTATTTCGTTATATATATATACATATATATATATATGTGTGTGTGTGTGTGTATATATATATATATGTGTGTGTATGTATATATGCATATATATATATTTTTTTTTGTGAGGCAACTGGGGTTAAGTGACTTGCCCAGGGTCACACAGCTAGTAAGTATTAAGTGTCTGAGGCTGGATTTGAACTCAGGTTCTCCTGACTCCCAGGCCAGTGCTCTATCCACTGCGCCACCTAGCTACCCCTTATTTTGTTATATTAAGTTTAGCCCATTGCTCTAGCCTGTCCAGAACCTTTTGGATGCTGATGCAGTTATCTAGTATGTTATCTATCCCTTTCAGCTTCATTTCATTGACAAGTTGGCTGAACACACCATACATGCCTATACTACTACACTCACTGATAAAAATGTTAAGCAGGACAGGGGCAAGTACAGACCCTTAAGATACTTCACTAGACACTTCCTACTATGATGACATTAAACCATTCCCAACTCTTTACTGAAACTGGTCATCCAGCCTGTATTGAATCTAACTAATTCAATTATCACCTAATCCATATCTCTCTATTATTTTTCCTAAGAAGAGTAGGAGACACTTTACCAAAATCTGTGCTGAGTCACATAATCAATATTCACAGAATTCTCCATCTACTAGTTTAGTTAACCTTTCAACAAAGAAAATAAGGTCAGTGTGGCATGACCTGTTCTTGATGAAGCTATATACTAACTCTTTGTAATCACTATTTTCCTTTCTAGATGTTAGCCAACCATGAAACTAGGGTGAGAGCAGTCAGACTGGAGATTCAGAGATTTATGGTAGAAGCATCTGAGAGGCAGGATACATAGTAATTGGCAATGGGGGACGGCAAGGGGGAATGAGGTGTCAAGAACAACTCCCAGGTCTTGTGTGTGGATGGCTGGAGATATATTGGTGTCATTAAAATCAAGAAAAGGAGAAAGGAGACCAGAGGAAGGATTGGGGGGTGGGTTGGAAAAGGGAAAAGAAGGGAAGATAATCATACATAAGTTTAACATAGTAGTGCCTCCTTTCAAAGCTTCAAAGCTCTCTTTGTGAGCTTATTGGGGAGAAATAATTCTCTGCTTTCTACAGCCAGATCCCTCATCTCCCTCTTGCCACTACCCTGCAGGTCACTCCCATGTCATGAGTGCTGTGAAGCAAGGCCAGTTCCTTGAACAGGCTGTCCAAATTCACCAGCTGGACTTAATTAATGTAGCTTTTCCCAAGAGATAAGAATATGTATTCATCAAGGAACTGCCCAGGTCGGGAAGAACACACACACAATTGGCCAGGATCCAATTTAAGTTGGTTCTTTTTCCTCCCTAAAAGAAAAAGGAAATTTAGGGTTATAAAACCCCTGAATGTGAAAGAAATGGGAAACCAGGGGCCAAGACAGCATCCTCACTTACCTAATTCTGTCCTGTCTCTTGGTCCAGAAATGTCACATCAAAGCCTGTAGATCCTTCTTTCCTCATTCATGAGTCAGTGAAGGTCAGTGGCTTGGGGGAAGCTGTGATGTGGTAGAAAGAGCACAGGACTGAGAGAAGACCTGGGTTGGAATTCAGACTTTGTCAATTAATGTTTAATCTTTGGCAGATCAAACCACCAACAGGTAATAGTTAAGAAAGTAGTAAGTGCCAGGAACTCCACAGACCACAGTGTGGCTGTGTGTTGTATCTACCCCATGAGGAGTAGCTGGAGTGTCCTCTCCAGGGCACTGGCCTGGGCAGATCAATATGGAAAACAAGCTGTTAAGCTGTTGCTCACGCAACAGGTTTTCCCTCTCCGTGACATTGGTGGATCCAAAGGAAAGGCAGAGCCAGTACAGTTTGGTACCAGTGCAGCTGCAGGAGTTGCCAGAGGGATGTGATGTCCAACATCCAATTGCCCAAGGGACTCCAATTCCTGATTTTTCCTTGGGGTTAACTCCCAAAACTTTTCCCATATATGGGTATAGCCACAAGGCAGGGGAGGTTTAAAATCAGGGTTTTCCTTCCCCTAGGCGAGTTGCCTACCAAGGCTGAGTAGCCCCACCTGCCCAAAACGACTGGTTTTAAGGCACCAGTGACTTGCCTTCGCCCCTTCTCCTGTTAGTGGAAACAGTTCCACCACGAGAAGGCCAGGAGTTGGGCTTCGGTTGTCAGAGGCTTTTTGAGATGCACGCTATTGGAGCATTTTATAGAGAGTGGGAGCTTATCCCCACTCCCACCCTGGCATGACAACCTTTGGAACCATATATATATATATATATATATATATATATATATATATATATATATATGGGTGTCCACAAAGCATGAACAAGGTGACCTTGGGATAGGGGAGAAACTTTAGCAGCTAGGGGAACCAAGAAAGACCTCATGCAAAAGATGGTGCTTGAGGTGAGTTTGGAAGGAAACCAAGGATTCTAAAAGAAAAAAGGCAAGTAAGGAGTAAATTTTGGATACGAAAGGCAATCTGAGCAAAGGCAGATTGGAGATGGCAAGTCAAGTGAATGAGTATTTATTAAGCACATACTATGTGCCAAGCTCTGTGCTATGGGTTGGGAATACTAAGAAAGGCAAAACGGTTCTTGCCCTTAAGGACCTCACAATTTAATAGTGGGAAACAGCATGCAAGCAACTTTTTACCAAAGAAAATCTATATACATGTATTTATTTTAATGTTTTTTTAATTTAAATTTAAATTTAATTAAAATTTTTTTTTTATTTTTTAGTGAGGCAATTGGGGTTAAGTGACTTGCCCAGGGTCACATAGCTAGTAAGTGGCAAGTGTCTGAGGCCGGATTTGAACTCAGGTATTCCTGACTCCAGGGCCGGTGCTCTATCCACTGCGCCATCTAGCTGCCCCTTATTTTAATGTTTTAATCACACTCAAAAAAAGACAGTCTTTCCTTGGAATGAAAACTAGAGCAAATCTGGGCAGCATACTAAAAAGCAGAGATATCACCTTACCACCAAAGGTACATATAATCAATGTTATGGTTTTCACAGTAGCAATGTATGGTTGTGAGAGTTGGACTAAAAGGAAAGTGGAGCACTGTGAAATCAGTGCTTTTGAGTTGTGGTGCTGTAGAAGGCTTTGGAGAGTCCCTTGGCCAGTGAAGAGGTCAAATCAGTCGATGCTTCAAGAAATTAATTCAGACTATTCGCTGGAAAGTCAAATACTGAAGGTGAAGCTTAAATACTTTGGCCACACAATGAGGAGACATGACTCATTGGAAAAGACTCTGATGTTGGGAAAGATTGAAGGCAAAATGAAAAAAGGTATGACAGAGGTCGAGATGGATAGATGGTGTCATGGGAGCAAAGAACATGAATTTGGACAGACTTTGAGAGACAGTGAAGGATAGAATGGCCTGGCATGTTATGATCCATTGGATCAGGAAGAACTGAACAACAAAAATATATTATTATGTTTTAATATATTTAATATATTAGTAAATAAATTGGAGATAATTTCAGAGTAAAGACATTAAGGAGGTCTTCTTTTGGAGGGTGGGGTATTAGTTAAAAATTGAAAGAAGCCAGGGAATCCAAGAGGCAGATGTGAAGGATAAAATTCTAGGAATGGAATAAAGTCAGTGAAAATATCCAGAGTTGGGAAATGGAAGGTGTTGTTTGAAAAATGAGTGAGTGGAGGGGGAGTAAAGTATAAGAAGAGAATATTGGAAAGGTAGGAAGGGATCAAGTTATGAAGGGCTTTAAAAAACAAACAGAGGATTTTATATTTGATCCTGGAGGTGAAAGGGAGCTACTGGTGTTTACTGGAGGAGGGAGTGACATGGTCAGATCTTGGATGATCACTGACAGCCAAGTGGAGAACAGAGTGGGGTGGGGAGAGACTGGAGGCAGAGAGACTGACCAGCAGGCTATTGTAATAGCTCAGGCTCAAGCTAAACAGAGCTTGCACCAGGGTGTTGGCAGTATCATGTATTAAAGGAGAGAGAATAGTCTTGGGGCTAGTAGGCAAATATCACTGTAAAATAAATCTTAATAAATCTAAGGAGATAATATATCTAAAGTATTTTGCAAACCTTGAAGGACTGTATGAAAGCCAGCTGTTACTACACAGCCCAGGGCAACTTTACTAGAAAAATGCACAAACTTTTTTGTTTTGTTTTGTTTTTTTAGTGAGGCAATGGGGATCAAATGACTTGCCCAGGGTCACACAGCTAGTAAGTATTAAGTGTCTGAAGCCGGATTTGAACTCGGGTACTCCTGACTCCAGGGCTGGTGCTCTATCCACTTCGCCACCTAGCTGCCCCCAAGATGCACAAACTTTTAAAATAGTGTGTCACATACACTGAGCAAAAAGAGTGAAGGAAAGATGGAGAAAAGGAAGGAGGAACAATTTTTTAGCTCTGCGATATAGGGAAACTCACCTCATTTTTCTCTGGTACTTGTTTTCTTTTATGAAAAATGACTAAGGTTTGGCTAGAATAAATAGATGCTCTGTAAGAATCCTTCTATCTCTAACATTCTATTTTTAACCACTTTTTTATAGTTATACTTTAACATTCACATTTAAAAATTTTGAGTTCAGAATCCTCTGTCTTTCCAGCCCCACCCCCATCCATCAAGAAGGCAAACAATATGCTATTCATTATACTTGTGAAGTCATGCAAAACACATTTCCATTTTAGTCAGCCAATATGCTATTCTTCTATAATCTAAAGCACATCTTTCCCAGCTCAAAGCTCAGTCATTAGCCCACATCAACAGGGTGTGATTAGTAGTTCCTTGCCTTCTCTAATGAATGAAAACTGACTTATTTCCTCTTTTCAACCAAATATTCTGCCTGGCCTTGAGAGCAGTGATGTCTAGTAGGATTTCATCATTTTCTAAGAGCACTTAGTTTTTAACTGCTACTTATCCAAATGTGTGCTACAGCAAAGGATTGGAGGTGACTGTATGGTGGAATGGAAAGAATAGTATGATTTAAAGTCAGAAGACTTGGACTCAAATGCTGGTTCTGACCCTTTCTATGTGACCTTGGACAACTCTCTGGGTCTCAATGAGGAATTCTTTCTGGGGCTTCTCTACAGCTACTTCTAAGTCCAAGTCCAATGATCCTGTGCTTGGCACATAGTAGGTGTTTAATAAGTGCCTGTTGATTGACTGAACCCAGATCTGCTGTCAATTACTGAAGGCAAAAAGGAAGAAAAATGTCCAGTGAAAGTGAACTTTGCTTAAGGAACCATCCCCCAGAGGAGGAAAACAGGTCATGCTGATGTTATTCTATGGGGACATTAACTTTTTTGTGTGTAGCAAGTATGTAGCTGGGGTGGATGTGGGGAGGAGGTAGGGGATAATCCCAGTACTCTTCCTTTCCAGGAGCTGTCTCAGCCCTCACCCACGGGAAACCCTTCTTATTGAGCTCCAGACATTAAATATTAAATAGACCACATATCATAGATTATCTTGAAATGTAAGAAAATGTAATAAAAATAGCAAGCATTGAAATAGAAAGAAAATAAATCATAAGGAAATACTCCCAACCCAACCAGTGCTCTAAGAAAAACCACAGCATCTCCTCTGAAACCCAGCCTAATCTTCCCCCAGAAGCTTGGCCCTAATCTTGAGGTCAACCTAGAGACCCCAAACATGCTGCCTCTTTTATGCCTTGATTGCCAGTGCTGATCACTTCAAGGATTTCTGAGAGATCAGAAATTAGTCACTTCTGTGATCACAGCCACACCACAGTCATGCACTGAGTTCTTTGCCAGGAATGGAGACAAGAGTCATGCTTGGAAAAGGCTATGTTCTACTTCAGTTAATTGGTTCATTTGATTGTCAATGGGATTAAAAGGCCCCTTGGTGTTGGTAAGCCATAGTGAAAGGGTGATGCTCCATGAACATTATTTATTTTTCACTTGTTATTACCTAAAGTCACCCTGGCTCTCTCCATTGACTTCTGACTGGAACCTTCTGGGTATAGACATCATAGGGCTTCAAAGAATCCCAATACATCTTACTTAGAGGGATGGTGCCACCTTGTGAAGTTGGATATGGCACCAGTAGTGCCCTAGACACATGGGCCATTGTCTTTTTCTCTTTTCACTTCCATTTCTCCCAGTATTTTTTCAAAACTTGCCATCATTATGTGTTAACTCATACCTCAAGTCCACTCTGGAACTATATAAGGTGCTATGATCTTTATCTTTAGTTCCAAAATGGAGTATTGATTTGTCACAAGCAATTTCCAGTTTGTCACCTATGGCATATGGTCTTTGGTAAGCATATTGGAAAAATATTTTGGAAGACTGAGGACTCTGTCAGGTTGAAAGGTGTGACAAATTTTAGGAGTTGCCATCTATCGATGAAGATCTTTAATTGACTCCCAAAGATAGTGCCCTGTATATGAAAAATGGATATAGTAGGTCTGGGATGAATGATGCTTGTGAGTGAGTAATAAAACATTTAGGCTTTAAATGTTTCTTGAGCCTGGTTTTCTCAGGACAGAGCTGAGTATTGTCTACCTCCTTGAATTTTCTTAGAGTACTTTATCTAGATATCTGCTCCCTACCTCCCACTTACACCATGTTGAATGCTTAATTGGATATAAGTGGCATTTCCTTCAGGAAAATACCATATTTTGAAGGAATAAACTATATCATTAAAATTTAAATCTTTATATCTCCAGTGTTTGGTAATGTGACTTACATACAGAAAATACTTAATATGTGTTTTCTAAATGGAATTCCACTTGAGGATCTTTAATGCCAGATTGTTAAGAATTAAGAAATACTCTTTTCCTGTATAGTGGGAGAAATAGGCTCCCCAGAAGTAGAGACTCCCTATGCAAGTTGTGAACTTGTGGAAATGGGGCATTTTTAAAAAGCTGTTCTTTTTTTTAAAAAAAAAACCAAATTTTTATTTATATCTTTTATTTTCTACATCATCATAATATCTCCCAATATCTCACCTCTCCTTCTGCCAGAGAGCCATCCCACATAAAAATATTTTAAGGAAAAAGGAGGAAGAAGAAAAATCCAGCAAAATTGTTGCATAGAAGAAAGTCTGAAAATATATGCAATAAATGGTACCCATGGACCTCCTACCTCTTCAAAGGAGTGGGGTGGGTAATATTTTCCTCATTTTTCTTTCTTGGAAACCTGTTCTCTTTAAATTATTTTTTTTTATTCAAAAGGAATGTTATCTGTTTCCCATATGATCCTCAGGGAAGTGAATATTAAAATCTTTAACTCTTAATAACAATTCTAGTAGACACATTTGTAAAATACTTTATGATTGCAAAGTGCTTTATATGTATATATATATATATAAAGAACTTTGCAATCATAAAGTATATATATAATATCTCACTCCACTTTATTTTGTTTCACCTCTTTATTTGTGTTTTTAATTCAACTTTGGAA
The DNA here is from genome assembly GCF_019393635.1 of Dromiciops gliroides. Taxonomy (NCBI): domain Eukaryota; kingdom Metazoa; phylum Chordata; class Mammalia; order Microbiotheria; family Microbiotheriidae; genus Dromiciops; species Dromiciops gliroides. Next base: position 172,133,734 of record NC_057864.1, on the reverse strand, counting down.
TGTCTATAGGCATTTGCTGATGAATATTTTAAAGTTGTGGTTTGAGCCAGCTGTTCACTTAAACATTAGTCAACTGATGTTTCCAAGGAGATAGAGTTAGGAAGACTATGGGAAATGAGAACATTGTCATAAAGCCAAATCAGATAGGGGGGCAAAGGGAAGGGGGTGGTTGGTAAGGGGAAGAAAAAGAACAAAGACTAAAACTAACAGAGCGAAAAGGAGGGAGGAAACCTGGGAACGTTAAGCTAGGTGATTACTTCCCCAGTCAGGAAATTATTACTAAGTTAATTTAATGGGGACAAAGGTGGGGGGGGGTGACAATCAACAGACCACAGTTTTGATGATTGATTTAACGTAGATTTGCAAAACACCCAAGCTCCTCTCTTGCAGGGTAGATGCATGTAGAAAAGTTAGTTTAGAGAACAATTCATGGACCTCTTGGTTAAGAGACAGTGTGATGGCATGGAGAGAGAGCAGGCCTCTAAGCCAGAGAGACCAAGATTCTAGTTCCACTCTGTTATATACTGTTGGTGTTACCTTGGGGCAAGTCCATTAACCTTTCAGCCCTCTAGACAACTCTCTAAGATTATAAATTCAAGATATGGTGTCAACCTGCAGTGGTAGAAGAAGTTCCCTATGTCAATGAGATCACAGGTCTAGCTCCTATCATCCTTCAGTTTATTAGCGATGGTTTAAGGCATTGATTGGGGCCAGGATGCTGCAGGACTTTATAAGCTATACAGAGAAGTTTATATTTGATTCTGGAGGCAATAAGAAGCCATTGGAATTTAACCAAGTAAGGATGGCACATGGTCAGATCTATACTTAAGGAAAATTACTTTGGCAATAGTCTCGAGAATGGACTAGAGAGAGTGGGGAAAGACTTTGAGGCAGGGAGACCAATCAAGAGTATGTTGCAATAATGAGGAGGAAGGTGATGAGGGCCTGAACTAAGGTGGTAGCTAATGGAATGAAGAGAAGGGCTTGAACCCAAGTAGTGTGGAGGTCAAAATGGCAAGACTTGGCAACTTTGACAGGGCTTTCTTCCCTTGTAAGTAAGTAGGTGCCCTTTCTGTGAAATTATTCTGTATAATTGCATAGGATTCTTTAGGAAGGTGACAGTAGCTTAGCTAATTTCAAGCTTGAGTTCAGAGTTCTGATCCTTATTGGTGATTCTTGGGGTATAAGAGAAATCCATGGCTGGTGATGCTCTGCAGAGATCTTTTCTGCTTCATGATCTCCTCATACTCCTGTAAGGTCATCTTGGTGTCTTTGTCCTTGAGTTTCACCTTTCACCAAACCAACTTCCCAATTTCATGGTTCTTCCATGTTGTCTTGAACTTAGAACCATGTTACTGGTGACCCTGGGGTTGTGGCTCTCGATATACCTATCCTGCTTAATGGCACAGGCATAGTACTTATGGGTACTATGGTGGATAGTGTGTTGGGATTCAGGTTAATGGTTCACTATTAGAACTTTCCCTAAATGTCACAGTCCTTCCCTCCCATTAGAAGTACTTCTCCTTGGCTTGCATTTTGAATACTTCAGACCAATTCACTTCAATCCAGTAAAATTCAGTTCAGTAACCACTTATTAAGCACCCATTGCACATACTGGTGCTTAATAAATGCCTGAGAGGTAGTTGCATAGTAGACAGAAAGCCAGCCTGGGACATAGGAAGACCTGATCTCAACTTCATTCTCTGTCACATACTGGCTGTAGCTTAACTTTTTAGTGTCTTCAGTTTCTTTATAAGATCAAGGGTTCTTAAGCTCGGATCCATGGAGAGATTTCATGGGGTTAGTTATGTGAGAAAATAATGGGATTTGGCAGATACTCAAAGGCCCACCTGGAGATTAATCTTAACTGATTGAATTAAGTGAGAGTGATTGACTTTACTAATTAGTCTACTTCAAGTTAATTAGATTGTAACCACACCTGACTAGCCCTTAAGAAGGTATTGCTCTCAGAAGCTAAGAACTTTGAACTCAACATGAGACCACTTTCGAGTCCAATGAACCAATGGATTTGGATAATGTGAACCAATCAACTTGAAGCAGTATGTAAGGACCGTCTCTGCTCCAGACCTATAAAAAGCTTCCATACTCAGTTTGAGGAGAGTTTGTGGTTGAAGCAGGCTCATGGTGGAGGAATTGAGGAAGAACCAGACCAGGCTGGAACACTAGGCTAGACAGGCCTTTTCTTAACTTTCTGAACTCCACATGAATACCTGGTATGCTTTAATAAATGCTTAATGCCCAAAGACTGATGCTAAAGCTTCTAATTTAAGGTGACCACACATTTAGATTTTAAACGTCATAGTTATCATTAACTTTTAACTGAAATTCAGAATTTCCTTCAATTATTTAAAACCATTATTCTGCAGAGAGGATCCATAACACAAAAGAGGTTAAGAACTCTTTTAAGAATAGGTGGACAAAACTATATAGCATAATAGCTGGAGTATTAGACTCAGAGTCAAGAAGTACTGAGTTCAGATTTCTGCTTTAGATGCTTATTGGCTGTGTGACCTTGGGCAAGTCACTTAACTTCTTTCAGCCTCAGTTTCCTCATCTGTAAAATGGAAACAGCAATAGCATCTACCTCCCAGGGATATTGTGAGGATAAAATAGTATTTGTAAAATGCTAGTTATTGGTTTTTTGTTAGCTTTTGTTATGTACATTGATAGGAATTTCTTTATTGGGTGTTCAATATACCAATGGAAGCATACATCAGGTCTGAAAATAAAACAAAATATGACAGGTATCCTGAGGCACCAGTGATTCAAATATGAAGTAGCCCTTGCCCTCAAGGTGCTTACAATCTGTTGGGATGGGGAATGAGGGGTAGAAAAATCTGTATTTTATATGAAGAATGAATACAAAGTAATTGATGAGAGGGAGAGGAAGAGAGACACTAAGGGCTGGGGATCAGGGAAGGCCCTTTGTAACTATTAACACTTATTCTAATCCTTTATGGAAGCTAGGAATTCCTAAAAGTAGAGCTGAGACTAGAAAGGATTCCAGACCTGGAAGATAGCCTTCAAGGCTCCAGTGGAGAGTAGTTTGTCCCCCAGAAGGGGAAAGGGCAGTATAGGAAGCTCAGACTCTTTTGACCATAGCATACCCCCAAACTCCAAGATCTCTAGGACAATGCAAAAAGTGAAACCCAGTGCATAACAGCCACAAGTCAACAAATCAAAAAATATTTATTAAGAGCCTACTATGTGCCAGGAGGGCAGTTAGGTAGCACAGTGAATAGAGCACCGGGCCTGGAGTCAGAAAGACTCCTTCCTGAGTTCAAATTGGGCTCCAGACACTTCCTAGTTGTGTTACCCTGGGCGAGTCACTTAACCCTGTTTGCTTCAGTTTCCTCATCTGTACAATGTTTTGGAGAAGGAAATAACAAACCACTCTAGTATCTCTGCCAAGAAAACCACAAAAGGCTCAAGAAGAGTTGGACATACCTGAACAATATGTACCAGGCACTGTGCTAAGTACCACAGAATGTTAGAGAGGTTAGGGACCTTAGGTACCCTCCAGCCGAACCCGCTCATTATACAGAGGAAGAACTTGAGGCCCAGGAAAGTGAAGTGATTTTCCTTAACTCAAATAGCTAGTAAGTATGAGACCTGGGAGGCAAATCTTGTTTTCCTGGTTTGAAGTCTAGAGATCTTTCCATTACACTGGCTTCCTCCTCACCATTCTCCCTCAGCAAACTGTTATAAAAACAGGGCCTCCTGTAGGCTTATGATGTCATCTGGCCTCCTGCCGCTTACCCACTTCTCTTGTAAGTTCCCAGGTTCTCTGAGTACAGTGTGGAAAATCTGTCGATGACTTCCTATAGTCAGATTGCTCTTATGCTAATAGTGCCTTGGACAGTCAGTCAGAAGCAGAGTCTTGGTAGAAGAGTTCTGTGCTACACCTTGTTAGCATGCATTGAAGTTTCTTCATAAGGAAGTCAATTCATTATCATTCAGTTCAATTTATTTTAGTTCAGCAAATACTCAGTAAGCACCTACTATGTTCTAGGCACTGTGCTAAGCACTTTATAAATACTATCTTATTTGATCCTCACAATGACTCTAGTAAGTGGACAATTACTTTCATTATACAGAAGAAGAAAGAAACTGAGGCATACAAAGGTTAAGTAAGTTGCCCAGGATCACATAGATAAGTGTCCGAGGCCACCAGACTAATTGTATTTTCTTTATTTATTGGGTTACTAGGTTGACTGAACCTGGGAATGTTATAGAGTTTAGTGAGGCATTTTACAAAATTTCTTGTGTTATTCTGTTAAAAAAAGATGGGGAGGTGTGAGCAAGATGACAACACCATTAAGGAGATACAGAACTGGTTACATGGGAAAACCCAAATAATAATGGTTGATGATTCAAAGTCAACTTGGAAGGTATCACCCTGTGGAGCACATCAGGAACCTATATGTGGACCTGGGCTGTTTAACATTAAAAAATCATTGACTTGCTAAAAGACCTAGATGATATGCTTACAAATTTGCAGGTAACATAAAACTGAGAGGGATAGCTGATAGGATGGATGGCAGAGGCAGGATTAAAAAAGATTTTCACAAGTTATAACATAGGCTTAATCAAAGAAGCTGACTTTTAATAACAACAAATGTAGTCTTACACTTAGGTGCAAAAAATAATTCCCAAAGTACAAGATGGGGGAAGCACAACTAGATCTTGGTCTGAAAAAAGTAGTAGGAATTTTAGTGGAATGCAAGCTCAGTGGGAGTCAACAGTATGATATGCATCCATGCAAGCTCATGTTAGATAAAGGGAATGCACAGTTCTATAACTCTTTGGGCATAATTACAAATTGTTCTCCAGATTGGTTGCACAGTGCCACCAACAGTAATGCAAGTTTATAATAGATGAAGCCATAAAGAAAGCTGGTGAATTGGAATGAATGCTGAACTTGGCATTATTGGATCTGAATTCAAATCCTGACTCTGCTGCTCATTCTCTGTGCATCCTTGAACAAGTTATTCAACTTCTCTGAACCCTATTTTCCTCTACCATAAAATGAGGGTTATTGGCCTAGGTGACCTCTGAAATTTGTACCAGTTTTTGACTATTCAAGTATCATCAAGTGAGCCATAAAACAGGAAGATGTGTTCTCCCAAAGCCAAAGGCTCCTGTAGAAAGTCAAAACACATCTCCCATTCCTTTCACATCCAAATGCCTACAGAGTCATATACACTTGCTGCCTGTATTGATTCACGACCTATTCACATCTCATTCCTCACAATCTGGTTTCTGACCTCAACACTCAATTGAATTTGCTCTTTTATGAGCACTTAATAAAAACTGGTTCTGACTGGCCACAGAATTCAGAACTGGGACTGCTGACTGGATGTTATATGGAGGCCAATTTAGACTTTATATAATATTTCCTAACAATTAAAGTCATACCAAAGCAGAGTAGGTTGCCTCAGGAGTCAATGGGTCCTCCCTCACTGGAGGTCTGCAAGTAGGGACAGAGTGTTTCCTTACCCTTTCTCTATACCCATTAGTGGGTTTTCTTAAGAATGAACCCAACTAAGAAATTATGAGCTGGTTGATTTTAGAAAAGGCCGGTGCTCTGTCCGCTGTGCTACCTAGCTGCCCCTGGAAACACATTTTTTAAAAAAATGTTTTTTCTCTTTGACAATTCCTCAGTCTAAAGTTTTGGGAGTTTTTTGACTGTTTTTTTCTCACAACCTAGCTAATATGGGAATGTTTTCCATGACTACTCATGTATAATTTATTTTGAAACGCTTGAGTTCTAGTGGGTGGGGGGTGGGAATGGAGGAGGAAGAGAAGTTGGAACAATTTTTTTTTAAATTGATGTTAAAATTTGTTTTTACATATATTTTGGAAAATAAAATTCTAGTCAAAAAAAAAAAGAAAAACATGGAAAGACTTGCATGACATAATGAAGAGTGAAATGAGCAGAACCAAGAGAACATTGTATACACTAACAGCAACACTGTTCTATGAACTACTTTGAATGACTGAACCATTTTGCGTATTATAAATACTCAAATCAACTACAAAGGACCTATGAAGGAAGATTCTAAACACATTCAGAGAAAGAACTGATAAATAGAAGTATGTATGGTATGGGTTTACACATATGTGTATATAAACACATATATGTACATATACATGTATATATGTTTTACATATGTGAGTCAGATTTTCCCCAGCCCTTAGATATGAGTGATTTAACTATGGTAAATGACAGTATAAGGACTACAAACTGTAATTTAGCATGTTTATTTATTCTTTACTAGAAATATTAAGGAAGGAAGACAGATGCTAGTAGAGCAAATTCCAATACTATATTGCCATTAGGTTTAGAAACCATTTGACTGATATTCATCTATTTGGCTTGCAAGCATCTGGTTCTAAACTAGTGGTTTCCACCTAGGTGGCTAGCAACCAAGGTGGCATCATCTTAGGTGGAAAAATGAAATCCAATGGGTTGTCCACTTGGATGATGAAAGACTGGTGATTTCGTTCTCTCTGCTTCAAAACTTACTGTGCATGTACTACTTGGAGTATGTTTAAATTGTGGGACGAGTCTATAAATATCCATGAATCCTGAGGTTCAGGGTCTTTGGGAGACAGGATTCCTTTCTCAATAAATCAACTTTCTTTGGCTTGGAGACTTTGGTTTTTCTTCGTCTGACCCTGCAACTTAGAAGTTTTTGCAACACATATATGTATATACATATATACATACATGCATACATATTTGTATTCAATGGTAGTCTTCTCTAGGGTGGGGTGGGAAGGAAGGGAGAAAAAAGTGCATAGCAGAGAACCAAAGAAAATTTAGAAAATTGTTTTTTGTTTGCTTTGCGGGGCAATGAGGTTTAAGTGACTTTCACAGGGTCACACAGCTAGTTAATGTCGAGTGTCTGAGGCCAGATTTGTACTTGGGTCCTTCTGAATCCAGGGCCAGTGCTTTATCTACTGCACCACCGAGCTGACCCCAAAGAAAACTTAGAAGGGAATATAGAAAAACAGGATAGCTTTGAAAATAATATGTAGTATTTATTAGATAGTTTTTCAAAAGAAAGTAAACTCTGTGAAATGAAAATTCATATTGAATCCTGTTTTTCTGTTATGCTACAAACATTAAATTGTTCTTTTTCCTGTCTTTTAGTATTTAAGATCAAAATGAAAAAAAAAAATTAAAAGACTGAACCCAAGGACACAAATTGTCTTTTGCAAACTCTATCTCCTAGGAATAATCCAGAACAATTGTGTAATGAGAATCCTATCTCACTCTTTCCCCTGTTGTCTGCCCATCTTCTATCATGAGAGGGAATATTTTTTCCTTCTCTCTCTGCTCCATTCTCCATGTCCCCATCTCCCATCTCCCCTCCTCCTACTCCTTTAGGAGGATTCCTGGTAGGAATGGACCAACTTGTGGAAAATGTCTTCTACCCTCCCCACCTTTTCCCCTCCTCCCAGTTACTGAGGATTGCTAGGATTAGGCTTGACTTTCCTTAGTTTCCCCGTTCCTTTTGTGCCTCACAAAGGTTGCCCATAGTGATTGTACTGCACTACCGTCTTCTCTGTGTCATTCTTCCCCTTCTTCCCTGTGCCTCCCCCGCCCCCACTGCCCCAAATAATTTTTCACTCTGTTGCCAGACTTCCTAATTGGGAGTCTGTGTCTCAGAAGAGGAATCCCACAGTTGTCCTGGGCAGATCTGTGCTCTGTCCATAGCAATCAGGATGTCTTCATTAGGGGAGGTTGGAGCTGGTCCCCTTCCCAATGAATATGATTCTCTGGAGCTGTTCCTGTCAGTTACTGCCATTAAATTACAGCTGTTTATCAGACCCTGGAGGGGCGGGGGGGGGGGGGGGAGGCTGTCTACTCCCTTCTGTTGCTTCTGAAAATAACAATCTTTCCATCATGTTTCAAATAGGAAATGCAAGTACTGGCCTGAAAACTGAGAAATGGAGAGTTTTCCCAGGGAGGGTCTACCCACAGCTCTCACTGTCCTGAGTTTTGGGATTTGAACTTGCCAGGACCCTCAGGCCCCATCTGGAGCTCAGCTGGAGTTTCCTCTTTTCTCACCATCTCCCCTACAGCTAGGACAGCTTTCAGTAGGGCTGAGAGGATTTGTTTGTAAGGTGAGATAGGGAATATTTTTTCCTTCAAAGTCAAGGAAGCAAGAAGAGAAAAACAGAAAACTCTAGGCAGCAAAGGGCAGCCAGGTGGCACAGTGAATAGAGAATTGGTCCTGGAGTCAAAAAGACCTAAGTTTAAATTCATCCTCAGATACATAATAGCTGTGTGACCCTGGGCATGTCATTTAACCTTGTTTGCCTCAGTTTCCTCATTTGTCAAATGAGTTGAAGAAGGAAATGGTAAACCACTCCAATATCTTTGTCAAGAAAACCCCTAATACAGCCACAGTGAGACATGACTGAAAAATAACTGAACTCCCATGATCACCACCCTAGTTTATACCCTTACCATTTCTCTCAGTCTCCTAATTACTCTCCCTGCCTCAAGCCCCTCCCTTCTCTAATCTATCCTTTACATAGCTGCCAAAGTGATATTACTAAAGCACAAGTCTGATTGTGTTACTCTCTTGCTTAAGCAACCCTGTTTTGGGTCACTATTGTTTCTAAGATCAAATTCATTTGTTTGTCATTTACCATTGAGTTCCTAACTCACTTTTGTGTCTTATTAACCACGACTCCCCTGAATACAACACTAAGTTCCAGTCAAATTGCCCTACTTGGGGTTCCTTTCACATGACATTCTTCGTTCCAAACCTTTTTTTATTTTTATTTTTGCAGGGCAATGAGGGTTAAGTGCCTTGCCCAGGGTCACACAGCTAGTAAGTGTCAACTGTCTGAGGCCACTTTTGAACTCAGGTACTCCTGAATCCAGGGTTGGTGCTTTATCCACTGTGCCACCTAGCTGCCCCTCTTCTTTCTAACCTTAACTCAGGCTGTCTCCCATGCCTGAAATGTCCTCCCTCTTCACCTCTCCATTTTCTTTCAAAGCTCATATCGCTTCCTTCATCAGATCTTTACTAATGTCTTTAGCTATTAGCCCCAACCTCAAAGAAATTAGCTTGCATTAATTAATTAATTCATTCAGGCAATTAGGGTCAAGTGGCTTGCCCAGGGTCACACAGCTAGTAAGTTTCTGAGGTAAGATATAAACTCAGGTCTTCCCAACTTTACAGCCAGTGCTCAATCCATTGTGGCACCTAGCTGTCCCTATTTATTTTCCATATAGTTTATATTTACCTATATGTATCCATGCTTTCTCCATAGCATGCATTTTTCCTTGAGGACTGAGACTGTAGAGTTTTTGTCCTTCTATCTATCCCTAGCACATAGATTTTGCGGTTGTTCATTCATGTTCGACTCTTTGTGACCCCATTTAGGGTTTTCTTGGCAAGGATACTAGAGTGAATTGTCATTTCCTTCTCCAGCTCATTTTATAGATGAGGACACAGAGGCAAACAGTTTAAGTGACTTGTCTGGAGTCACACAGCTGGTAAGTACCCAAAGTTGGATTTGAACTCAGGATGATTCTTGACTTCAGACTGATACTCTATCCACTTTGCCACCTAGCTGCCCAGCACATAGATGGTAGGTGCTTGTTGATTGATTGATTGAATCAAAGGTTGGCAACATGAGTGACTAAAATTATAGAGGTACCATAAAGAAAAATAGGGAAGTTAGGAAGAGTTTTTTTTTTTTTGGGGGGGGGTATTCTGTTTTGAACAGGTTCAGTTTGAGATGCCTGTGAGGCATCCCAATGGAGATGGGCAGTACACAGTTTGTTCTCAGGGGAGAAAGATGAGAGCTGGGAATCATCTGGGTAGAGAAGAAAATTGAGGCTACTCCATAAGGATCTTTTAAATATGATTTGTCATTATTGCCCAACATGGGTTCTGCTTTTTTCCCCATAAGAGGATCTGTTTCATGTCCTCCTACATGAATGAGGTATTTCCCCTCAGCCAGTAGTGCCTCACCACTCTCCATTTATCTTGCATTTTTGTTTTGTGCATAGTTGGGTGTTCACGTTGTCTCCCCTTCATGGAAGTAAGATTCTTGAAGGCAGTGACTATTTCATTCATGTCTTTATAGTACCCTTACCCAACCTCCCCCCAGCACCTAGCACCAAGCCTGGCACATAATAGGTGCTTAATTAAATGCTTAATGCCTCCCACCTGGATTTCCTGGTTGTTTCCATTTCACCAATCCCATCTTCCTAAAACCCAGGGCAAGATTTACCTTCTCTCTTATTCTCCGAGATTCACATATTCAATGTGCACTAGATAAATTTGCAATGCATTGCTTTATAAGTGTCCTTTGTTTTTGTTTTATCTATAATATATTTCATATATTATAGATAATACATAATATAATTATTATAATTTTCACAGATGATCTATTGTTCAATGAGACTATAAGCTCATTGAGGATGGGCACCATTGTATATTTCTTTTCTTTTTTTTGAGGGGCAATGAGGGTTAAGTGACTTGCCCAGGGTCGCATAACTAATAAGTGTCAAGTGTCTGAGGTCAGATTTGAACTGAGGTCCTCCTGAATACAAGGCCAGTGCTTGATTCACTGCCCTATCTAGCTGCCTCTATATTTCTTTTTGGCCTCCACAATACTCTAATGAATCCCATACCAAGCTACCAAAGTGATTTTCCTAAAGCATAATCTGACCAGGTTGTCCTCTTACTCAATAAACTCCAGTGGCCCCCTATTACCTCTAGGATGAAATATATTCTTTTTTGGTGTTTAAAGCTCTATATAACCTGGCCCTGTCCTATCTTTCCAAACTTATATGTTGTTGCTATTACATGTCTTGAATGCTGCCCCTCCTTACCTCTACCTCTTAGACTCTTCCAAACTCAACTCAAATGCCACCTTCTGCAGAAAGCCTTTCCTTGTCCTCAAGATAGTAGGGGGGGGGAAATCCTCCCCCCACTTTCCCCTCACTGCCCCTCAACCCCCCCAAAACTCCTCCCCAAATAGTTAAGTGACTGAGAATTTTTGTTTTTGTTTTGCAGGGCAAAGAAGGTTAAGTGACTTGCCCAGGGTCACACAGCTAGTGTCAAGTGTCTGAGACTGGATTTGAACTCAGGTCCTCCTGAATCCAAGGCCAGTGCTTTATCCACTGTGCCACCTAGCTGCCCCAGTTGACTGAGATTTTAAACACAATTTATAAATTAAAAACTAGACTCCAAATCTCCTGTTGATTCATTTCCATTCAGGGTTGGCAGACAAACCACAGCATTGACAATTGTGGACTAGAAAGCAGCTTGAGTGTTTTTTTTTTCGTTAATGCAGCTTTCCCTCCTGGAAAAGTACAGGAATAATCAGTCCCTTGAGTGTTTTCCTTAAAGATGGCAATCAGCGAGGCACATGATTACTATGGTCACCCACTGAGAAATCAATTATCCCCCAAACTGAGCTTTCCCAGTTGGCTTCAGGCAGATAGGGTAACAATGTGCAGAGCCCTACAAGGCAGGTGACCCTCTTTGCACCAGGCAGCTTGTTCCAATTAAGATTCAGTTCTGTTTTCAGGCCAGCCTTCACAGCCCACTCCTGTACCAGCAGGAAAGGAAGTATGGAAAAAAATTGTCAAATGTCTGGGTCTTGCTTTCTCTGCTCCCCTGCCCCTTCTATGTATCCCTCCCTCCCTCCCTTCCTCCCTCCTCCCTTCTTCCCTCCCTCCCTTCCTCCCTCCCTTCCTTCCTCCCTTCCTTCCTTCCTTCCTTCCTTCCTTCCTTCCTTCCTTCCTTCCTTCCTTCCTTCCTTCCTTCCTTCCTTCCTTCCTTCCTTCCATACAAGTGCACCTAATGTACTGACAGCACAAATTCATGGCTTTTATTTAGAATTCTTAGCCTTTGCTTTCCCCCAACAATTGCTCTTCGAGGATGGGTGGAATAAAGGAATATGTACCCCAAGTAGATAGTTCATAATATCACTAAACCTCGTCAGATCATCTGCTTTGCAGCACTATCAGTGAGAACACCAAGGGATTCAGATTTCACATGAAAAATTCTGTAGTTTTTAGCATACCCACTAAGACCAAAATAAAAAGGGATTGTGTTCACACTGTAGGAAGAGGAATTTGAGGACAGTCAGGAGGAAGGAAGGAACTCCCAATTTTTGAGAGCTTTGCAAAGTAAAATGTCAGAAGGAGTGATTGAAGGGTGTTATGGCAGTTCTCCCTTTGGTTGTTGTAATGAAACACTGCTTCCTTCACTGTTGGTAGAAATTATTTGTCTCTGTTACTGTAGTATGGCAATATGAAAATGTTAGGGGATTGGAGTGAAACTTTCTTGGTGGGAGTAGGGCGTAGCCATACATGACATCAACCTGAAGCAGAGGAAATGGGTGGAGTTAACTGCCAGGCTAGGATGAATATAAAAATTTTAACTGAATCCAGTTGGTATCAGTCTCACCCAGTCTTGTGTAGCTTGGGTCAAACTACGGTTGAAGATAGTTAGGTTAGCAGAAATATAGCTACTCCCTCTAGTTGGCCCCAAGGGTGTGACTCTCTCTTAGTCACCCCCCCTCCCCAACCCAGCTGGTCAGAAAGCAAAACGGGGAGTAAACTTGCTAGGAACCTCCTCTTGCTTAACAAGTCTCTTTCACAAACCACTATTTTAACGTGACTGTGACCTGGGAGAATTATGTGGTCTGAATATAAGTAGGTTGTTACCCTGATTTGGAATAATTTATAGAATTATTTAAAACAGCAATAGCAATAAGATTCTATCTCATTTAGCTCAAACTCTCAACTAGAATAGAGTCCTGGAGATTTAGAATCTTTACCCCATCCCCTCAACCACTCAAAACTAATTATAGGGGGCGGCTAGGTGGCGCAGTGGATAAAGCACCTGCCCTGGATTCAGGAGTTCCTGAGTTCAAATCCGGCCTCAGACACTTGACACTTTCTAGCTGTGTGACCTTGGGCAAGTCACTTAACCCCCACTGCCCAGCAAAAAAAAAAAAAGAAAACTAATTATAATCCCATCTCTGATATTGCCAACCTATGTGAATCTTCTGGCAATCCATTTAAGCTCTCTGGACCTCAGTTTCCTTATTTTTAAAATAAGAGGGGCAGACTAGATGGCCTCTGATGTTCCTTCTAGCTCTTGATCTATTAATAATGCAAAAGGACAATTGATCAAAATAGGATGCAAAACATGTATTAAATATGCAAAACCTATGTGATTGCCATCTAGTGGAGGGAGAAGCGGAGGGAGGGAGAAAAATTTGTAACTCAAAATCTTATTAAAATGAATGTTGAAAACTATCTTTACACATAATTGGAAAAAACAAAGTATCATTTACACCCCCCCCCCATTAGGATGCAAAATCTTGTTATAACAAGTAAAAATCAAGCCAGGAAGACCGTCTTCATCCCTTTTCTCAGACTTCAGTCTCCTAGCTTCCCATGAAGTGAACGGAGTTTATGAAAAATCCTCTTAGCTCTACTTCCTATACTTGCCTCCTTACCTTGACACTATAAGTTAGTAGTAGGGTGAATAGCTCTTGCACCAAAGCAGATCATAATCACTCTGTGTCTAAGTCAATTTTAGTGAATGGCTCTGGGCACCCCAGAGACTCTCTGGGACATATACACATATATACACCATATATACATATACACATATACACTATATATACACATATACTATATGTGTATATGTATACACAGTATATGTACATACATACTACATATACATTATACATCCACACATGCACATATATACCATACACACATATACTATATGCATATATAGTATATATAGTATATATACATTATACACCCACACACATATGTATATGTGTGTGGGTGTATATATATATATATATATATATAGAGAGAGAGAGAGAGAGAGAGAGAGAGAGAGAGAGAGAGAGAGAGCGCTGAAAACATATTTTTTCAGTAGAGTAGAGACTACTGAATTTAGCACTTAGCCACCCAGGGATCTAAGTCTTCATCATGGACTGGTGTCCTGGACTCTGTCTTCACCCAGCTGAATTTGTCTTTTAAAAGTTGATTTGAGAGCCTGTTTCATTCTGCCTTCCCAGGAAGCACTCCACAAAGCTTTCCTTAAGGGCCAACATCACTAGTTATGACTCTCAGTGTGCCCTATTGCTGAGAGATCAGAGCAGAGTTTTGAATGGGAAAAAGAAGGAGAGAGGTTGAGTCATTTGAAGTTTGAATGTTCTTTCCTTGGTTATGACCCAATATAACAAAGTCCTTATGTCTATGATTTTGTTTTTATTTATTTTGCCTCAGACACTTTATGAGCTGTATGACCTTAGATAAGTTACATCTCTGAATCTCAATTCCTCATCTGTAAAATGGGGATAATGATATAGGGCAGTTCTGAGAGAAGTATTCTGTAAACTTTAAAACATTACATTTAAGTATTATATTTATTTTTTATGACATCATGTCACTCATCACCTGGGTTATCCAGAGCCACTCACAAAGACTGAGTAAGACACAGAGTAATTATGATTTGCATTGGACCTGCCCAGGAGTCAGAAGATCTGAGTCCTAATCCCAGCTGTGGGAAGAATTAGCTGGGTGACTCTGAGAAAGTCGCCTCTCCCTTCTAGATCTCACTTTCTGCTTCTGTGAAATAAAGGCTTAAATGTATAGAAGAGTATATTCATAAATATATTCCATCTTTTCACAATACCTTGAGTCAAGTAGATGGGATAGGTTATCTGGGCCTGGAATAAAGGAAGACCCAAGTTCACATCCAGACTTATATACTTATTAGCCTTATTATCTCTGGGCAAATCACTTAACTTCTACTTGCCTTACTTTTCTCATCTGTAAAGTGGGGATAACAATAGCATCTACTTTCTAGGGTTGTTGTATAGATCAAATGACATAGTAGGCACCTAATAAATGCCTGTTTCTTTCCTCTATTCCTCCTCCTTTTCTCCCTTCTTTCTTTTTTCCCTCCCTCCTTTCCTTCCTTTCTTTAAAAAAAAATACAATGTAGATAAATGTTGGTTGGTTTAGGAGGTAGGGCATTAGTGTTTGGAAAGATCAGGAAAGACTTCTTGAATAAAGTGGTGATTGAGCCATTTCTGTAAGGAAAAGAGTTGTTTAATCATTTAGTCATGTCCTGAAACTATGACCCCATAGACCAAACTGTGCTTGGGATTTTCTTGGTAAAGATACTGGAGTGGTTTGCCATTTTCTTCTCCAGTGGATTAAGGCAGAGATTAAGTGACTTGCCCTGGGTCACAGAGGTAGTAAGAATCTGAGACCGGATTTAAACTCAGGTCTTTTTTTCCTCCCTCCCTCCTTTCCTCTCTTCCTTCCTCCCTCCCTCCCTCTCTTCCTTCCTTCCATGTTCATTGATTGAAATAGTTTGAATTAGATTTCCAAGAATACCGTGCATGAATATGAAGAAATGTTATATCTCTTAGCATGCATACTGACTGAGGAAAAACACTTCTAGTGTGCTCAATTAAAAAGACGCTATCAAATTCTCCCAAGAGTAGTGATAAGTGGGTTGTGATAGTGGTGAAATTCAGGAACAGAAATTAAAAAGAAAAAAGAGAAGGAAGGAATAGCAGCCATGTATCAACTATGTGGAAAACATGAACATAGGCTCTGAGAATCAGACTTTTAAGATATAATTTGTGATGGCTGGGAAGTCTATGTGTAGACAGACAGTGGGAGCTCATCCATGATATTCTAGACTTCTGGCTCCCAGGATGCCAATATTCACTATATGCTACATCAAGATCAAAGACAAGTGGCTAAATGTAGTTTGCTTTGAACACTTGTTTCTAATACCCTTATGTAATTGAATTGATGGTACCCCATTGTGTTGGGAAGATGGAGAAATTAAGGAAGTTGACTGGTACTTCTGGGAGACAGCAAGGGGTGAAAACTATCTGCAATGTGTGCTGAAAATACATAAAATTGGATTCAATTTCTTGTAATTTTCTTTGCTATTCAATCCTATTAATTGCCTTTTGCTCTTATTTCATGTGTCATCTGGCAAATTCTGGCAGAGATAAGGGGGATGGGAGCTCAGAGTTTGTGGTGCAATCAAAACAACACCATGAACCTGGGAACCCTTAATGAAGGGTATCAGAGTCATATGGGGACCTGAGTGAGGTGTGCCCAGAGAAGAAGTCTTTAATCAGTCAGAAATAAGAAATCAAATTCAATCAAATCAAGAGGCTCATCGTTCAAAATGATTTTGCATTTCACAGTTCTAGAGTTATTATCAGGATTTCTCAAATGTAACATGAAGTGCAGTCAGATGTGGCCTAAACATTTCCTATTTTCAGAACTTCCAAGGCAAGGAGACTTCCTAGTGAGTAGGTAGGAGAGGATTTGACACCCTTTCATTCTTTGCTCATCCCTTCTGTTCTAGCATCCGAGAAAGAGCTGACCAGGTAGAATTCAGGCTTGCAGGTATTAGAAGGGTGAAAATGAGTTTGGTTTTATTACTTAGTGGTAATTTACATTTTTTGGCCTTTTTTAAAAAATAGGGTAAGAGGGAGGGAGAAAAATTTGGAACTCAAAATCTTACAAAAATGAATGTTAAAAACAATCTTTACATGTAATTGAAAAAATGTTATTAAGAAAAAAAGGTTAACTGAGATGCAAAGTGAACAATCATTCCAGCAGAGCATGAAGTCAGGTGACCCTAGTTAGGGAGTTCAGAATCATAGGATCACATTTAAAGCTAAGAGAGACCTCAGACACCATTCAATCCCCTCATCTTGATTAATTAATCAATTCATAAACAGCTAGTTAATGAATGAATGAATTGATTGGTTGATCAGATAACTTTAAATAATTAATGCTATACCCTCATTTTATAAATGAGGAACATGAGGCTTAGAGAGCTTGTGATTTTTCGGAGTCACACACCCAGTTAGTGGCAAAGACAAGATTTGAAGCTAGGTCTTCCTGATTTTCCAACTCCAGCAATTTTTCAGATACCTAATGTTTTCTCTGCCTACATGGAAGCACTTCAAGTCCTCCCTCTGTAGTCTTCAACCTTGTCCAGCCTTGAAGGCGTAGCTTTGGCTGGATTTCAGAGACAAGGTTACACAATTCCCAAGGCTTTTCAGACTTGGCTTTTCAGAGCCAGAGTTGGCTTTTCAGCAGAAGTGATGAAATGTTCTGGTTTCAGAATTTGAAAGCTTCTCCAGGGGTGGGTTTAAGCTTTTAAGCTCATAAATTGAGCCCTCACTGTTTAGTTTGCCTTCCCTGCACCATCTGCCACACAGTTAGAACTAGTCCTGGCCCCATCACACCAGTAGCAAAGAGACCATGTGGCCATTGTTGGCAGGAGCCTTACTGTTGGTCTAGGTTATGCCTCCTTCGGGCACTTTTCTCTCAGTTGGTCCCAACATGAGAGATCTCATACAATCCTCAGTGAAGGTGCCCTAGAGATTATCTAATCTGTTTCACTGACTCTGGGTGTCCTGTTCTCAAAGAATTCCCCCAAATGGCAGTCAACTGGCCTTTCCTTCAAAATTTCCAGAGAAGACAATTTCACCGTCTTCCTTTGTAACTCTTTTTAGGCTGTTAGAATCCTGGAAGCTAGGAAAGAGGCATAACTAGGAGTTGAGTAGGTATGGATGGGGGATCAGTCATGCGAGGGGAATAGAAGATACTCTGGCTCTCATCCCCATTGGGTTTAGGAGGGCAATGGTATGACTTAGAGATGAATCTGGAAATGCAGAGTTGCTGGTTAAATTTGAGGGAAAATTATGTCAGTGACCCATGTTGGCACCCCAAGGAAAAAACACCTCATTTGCCCCCTGCTTCTGAGTTCTCTTCTAGCTCTAGAGTTATAATTCTTTTTGGCTGCATGAAGAAAAAGAAATTAAGAAATGTGTTCTTGTGAAGTGAAATGAGCATGATTAGAGGAAAGGAAACATTTAATATTTTCTTTGTGAGTCTCTATGGATCTCAGTATCTTTTCCTACCTGTTAAATGAAAAAGCTACAGGGGAGGTTTGAATCCTCTAAATCACATTATGAGAGGAAGCCTTTAAATAAAGGCTGAAACCCCCCATTTTGGGGGGGGAATTGATTATTTTCCAGACCTTCTCCACAACATTAGTTAGAACCTGTCTTGGATTTTGACCTACATCTTAGGACCAGGCTCTTACTCCCTTTCCGAATGCTTGGTCCTGTTCAACCCAGATAAGAACCCTACAACAGTCCACTAGATTTTTTACCAGTTTTGGTTCAGCCAATTCCACCCAGGGCCTCTAACAGACCTGTTTCCTTACTTCTTTACTTCTTTTTTACACTGGCTATTTCCTTTTGATCAACTTTCTCTCTACTGACTGTTTTGCTATTCTCCCTGCTTCCTTGTACTGTACCTCAGGATCCTGAACCACCTCAAGTAGCATTGAAAAAGGGTCAAAATCCACAGAAGACAGTGTCCCAGTTGGGCCAACTCAGAGGCATGAGTGGCCATTCATTTTGGCCATGGTCGCCATTGATGACAACTGGACAAGGAAGTAGCATTGAAGGTTTTTCAAGGTATCAGATATAATCCAAAAAGGACAGTTGTTTGGGGGTGATGGTGGAATTAATTGGCCCACACCCAACACCCCTGTCTGTTTTTCATTTTGCCCCTAAAATTCAGCACAAGAAAGAATATATGATTTCTATATCTGATAGAATATCTGACAGAGCATTTCATTTCAACCAATTTGTCTACATTAAGTATATTGTTGTATACTCATTGCCATGGAAAGGGATGTGGTAGCATTGCCATGTTGTATGGAAAAGGCTGCTGGATCTAAATTCAAAAGAGCTGGATTTGAATCCTAGCTCTGCTACTTACTTCCTGTGTGGGCAGGGCCAAATCCTTTAACCTCTCTGGGTGTTCAATTTCCTCAACTATAAAACGAGGTTTGGATGAGATGCCTCAGAGGCCTCCTACAATTCTAAATCTGGTATATCATGAATCAAATTAAATTGAAGATGTCATAATTCCCTGTCTTGAGGATCTTCCATTCCACTGGGAGAGTGGATAGGGGAAATTAGGACCTCTGGTCTAATTCAAACCTAAACAAGAATCCCTTCTGTCATTTACCTGATGGTGGTCATCTATTTGCTAGGGGCCAACTCTACAGTAAGTGTAAGATTATAGTCTTAGGACCAAGCTATGATTGATGGCTGGCTGAATGGTTGGTATAGATAGAAGAAGAAGAATTCAGGTGGAAGGTGGATCTCTTTAGGCTGGCATCCACTAGGGGCAATATCTACTTCCAATTATGGGGCTGTTGGCTTCTCTGACTCAGGTACCATGGCTTTGTCACACCAGTGGAGAAATCTTCTTAACTCCTACCAGCTGCCTCCTCCTCCTCCTTTTCCTCTTCTCTCCTCCCCACTCATTCAGCATGCTATTTGAGGATGGGGGGGGGGGGTTGTTTAGTTTCTCTGGATGTTTCTTTAAGGACATTAAAAACAACCAGCCAATAATAATCTCAGACAGGAAATCCTCTAGCGAAAGACACTCCACACTAAATACAAACAAGAGATTTCAAACTTTGGAACGACAGACAGTTGTAAAACAATACCAAAGCAAACAGCCAACCCATAGGTTTCGGTCTTGTCTCCCTCCCTTTGTTTCTCTCTCTTTCTATGAGTGTCTTTGTGTATGTGGGTGTGTATCTGTCCTTCTCTTTCTCTGGATTTGTGCTTCCCCTAGTCTGCGTGGCTCTTAGGATTGTAAACACATCCCTCTGCCCTGCTAGATACCTTTTTTTTTCTGAATAGACATTTCCTTCTGCCTGCGTGTCTCTTGGTTTTCTCTGTGCCTGGGTGCACGTGCATATTTTATTTCTTTGTGTCTCATTCTCTGGGCATATCTTTTCCAGACTGTGTCCATTTTCATTTTCCCTATCTTTTCTTTATTCAAGTCAGTAAAGTTGTCTCCAGACAATTGTTAACTAGGCCATCCTTCTACTGAAACACAGAGAACAAATGAAAATCCTTTACTCACATTTAAATGGTACTTTAAAGTTTGCAAAGCACAGAGAATATGGCTTCACCTCTTTTTTCATATCCCCAATGCCTTACAGAGTGTCTGACATCTATTTAGCACTTAATAAATCCTTGTTGATTGAAGGACTGGCTGATTCTCACCATAGTCTTATGGTGTGGATGCTATCATTGTTCTCATATTACAGGCAAAGAAATCTAGGTTTAGAAAGGTTAATTTGCCTAGGCTCACAGAGAGAGGTAGTGGAGCTCCTTGAGAAATGATCCTAAGCACAATGCTCCTGATTCCAGAGCTCAATCAGCTACAATCAGTTGCCTGTAGGATTGGAGAGGAGATGTAGCAAAATGGAAATTATCCTGGACTGGGAGTCTCATCTTTGGGGCCATCTCACTCCTGGGGATGGGGACAATGAATGATAAGATCAGGCAAGTTTAGGTTATAAGCTCTTTGTGAGTAGGGATCATTTTATTCTTTGTACTTGAATTACCAGGTGTGCAGTACCTGGTCCACAGTACGTGTTTAATAAATACTTGTTGATAGACTTTGAGCAAGCTAATGATGAAAAGTAATTCTACTTACCTGAGTGATATTGACTACAGCACAAATAATAAGAATAGCCGACATTTATATAGTGCTCACTATGTGCTAAGTGCTCTACAATTATTGCCTCATTTGGGGCAGCTAGGTGGTGCAGTGGATAAAGCACTGGCCCTGGATTCAGGAGGACCCGATTTCAAATCTGGCTTCAGACATTTGACACACTTGCTAGTTGTGTGACCCTGGGCAAGTCACTTAACCCTCATTGCCCTGCAAAAAGCAAAAACACCCCCCCAAAAAAACAATTATTGCCTCATTTGATTTTCACATCAACCCTGGCAGGTAAATTTTATTATTATCACATTTTGCAGTTGAGGAAACTGAAACAAATGGAGGTTGTGACTTGCCTAAGGTCACTCAACAGTAAGTATCTGAGGCTGGATTTGAACTTAATTCTTCCTGACTCCAGACCCTACCTAGCTTCCCCAATAATAACAATAACAACAATAATAACCAACTTTTATATAATGCTTTAAGGTTAGCAAAGCACTGTACAATTATTTGAGGCAGCTAGGTAGCTTGAGACAACTAGATGGCTCAGTTGATAGAGAGCTGAATAATGTCAGGATAGACCTGAGTTCAAATCCAGCCTCAGATACTCACTAGCTGTGTGATTCTGGGCTAGTTGTTTAACCTCTGTTTGCCTTAATCCACTGGAGAAGGGATTGGCCAACCACTCCAGTATCTTTGCCTGGAAACTCCAGGGATAGCATTGGCATGCTATGGTCCACAAACATGACAAAGCAACGACAAATACAGTTATTATCTTATTTTATCCTCATAACCAACCTGGGAGGTAAGTGTTACTATTGTTCCCATTTTACAAATGGAGGAAACAGGTTAAGAGAGGTTATATGACTTTCCTAGGATCGTACAGCTAGTAAGTATCTAAAGCAAGAATTTGAACTCAGTATTTTTTGACAGTCTAACACTCTAGCTACTATGCTACCTGACTGCTTCTAAATAATTAATAAATAATAGAAAGTCTCTAAATAATAATCACTTTCAATGATATGGTGCTCTATGGTTTCCAAGTCATTTTAAAGAGCTTTTCTCCTGATATCCATGTGAGGTAAGTCTGAAGGTCAGAACTACTTAAGGTCTCACCTTTGCTGAATCCCAGCCCATTCAACTATTTCTATTATGCCAAGCGGCTTCCCCAAGTATAATAATGACAGCTCACATTTATGTAGAAACTTAAGGATTGCCATATGTTTGGTATATGCTATATCATTCAGTCTTGGCAACAGCCTTGTGAGGTAGGTGCTATTATCACCACGCAGATAAGGAGACAGAGGGTCAGAGAGATTAAGTGATAGCCTGGGAAGCACATAGTGAGGAAATGCCAGGCCTTCTTGACTTCAAGCCCTGCACTATCCATTTGACCACACTCCCTCTTCTAGGACTTTGCCTGTCCACAGGATGGGATTAGGTTCTTCCTTTGTTAGAGCTCTAACTTCTCCTTGGCCTATGGAAAATGGAGCCCTGCCCTTTTTGTTTCTTTATCAAGACACCTTCCAGGCCTTGGGAAATGTATCACAGCAGGAAGCCAGTGGCTCCTGGAAGTGGGGGTGGGAGGAGCAGATGGATCCCTTAGGCCACTAAGTGACTGCCTCTGTCGCCACTGCCTGCATCATTTGTGTTTGCAAAGCCCTTCCTGCCCACCAAGTGCTCTCCTGAATACCCCATTGTAGTCCCACTCACTGCTACTTAAGCCATGTAATAACTATAGAGAGTCTCTCTGTCCCTCCTTGGCCAGTCTGCAGACCGGGACCCTGGTCCTTATCTCAGCCCATGATCTTTCCCACCAAGAACCTGGTGCCAGCGTGTCCCACAAATCCCTTCCCCCCCTCTAAAGTCACTTCAGAGTAAACAAATCGAAATACCAGGAGGATATTTACAGTTCCAGACCAAACTCCCAATTTCCTTGGCAAGCCCAGGAGACAATACACTCCAGCATCAGCCTGAAATTGTACTGTCAGAAATTGATACTGCCCAAGATTGGGAAAATATTGTGTTTAGCTGGGGTAATAGGCAAGCAAAACAAACCGGGCAGAGTTTCTTTGGGGGAAGGCCCCTTTCTGATTGTTTGTTCTCTCAATGATATCTTCAGGCAGCACAAACTCAGCTCCTTAAGCATCCTGGCTTGCCTCCAGTGGACGATGGGGAGGCTGGCCCTGTTCCAAAGGTCCCAGGATGTGGACTCTCTCCCCACCCCCATCCGCTTTCACTTTTTCCCTCACATTTCTGTGATTGCTTTCAAGGGCCAGTGTTTTCACTAGGCTGCTACCAACATGTATCCTTTGTTCAGGCTGTGGACCTGGCTCATTGAGAAACACTGGAGCCTTTTGTAGCAGACTCATTAATGGTACTTGGCATGGACCAGGTCCCTTTGGTCTTCCTCTAGCCTCCAGGGCCTAGTACTGCCCATTCTGCAGAAGGTGCTCCATACATATCCACTGTGATGAAATCCAACCCTTTGTTCTTCCTCTCGATTCCTCTCCATTCTGCTTCTGGGACTCTGGCCAGGAAGGGCAGCTTATGGGATCTATCAGTTACTTTTCAGATGACATTTCAGATTCTGCACATTTTGTTTAAGAGAAGAGCTGAGAAATTCACCCTGAGACATTGTGATTCTGGAAAAAGCAAGGTGGCGTAGTGGAGAGAGTGCTGGGATCAGGATGGATTTGAGTTATAATCCCACCTCAGGTACTGACTGACTGTCATCTCAGGCAAGTGGCTTAAACCTCTCTGTGCCTTGGTTTCCTCCTTTGTAAAAACAATAATAATAGTGCCTAAACCATTAGGTTTCTGAGAGAATCAAAAGAACTAACGTGTGAAGTGCTGTGTAAACTTTAGAGCTTATTATTATTATTATTATTATTATTATTATTATTATTATTATTATTATTACAATTTGTTGTTTAGTTATTTTTAGTCGAGTCCAACTCTTCATGACCCCATTTGGGGTTTTCTTGGCAAAGATACTGGCATGGTTTGCCATTTGCTTCTTCAGCTCATTTTACAGATGAGGAAACTGAGACAAACAGGTTGAAGTGACTTGTCCCTGGGTCACACAGCTAGTGTCTGAGGACAGATTTGAACTCAAGAAGAAGAGTCTTCCTGACAGCAGGCACAGCACTCTATCCACTGCAACAGCTAGCTGCCCATTATTAAAATACTAAGTCATGAAATAGGTCACTTCTATTTTTAGAAACATCTAGGAAGAAGCTGGTCCTGGTTCAAAGGAAAGTTATTTTGATAATTTGAGGATAAGAGGCTGGGTCTTCAAGGCCTTCAGCAATCTGGCCTCAGAGTATATTTCAGCCTTATTTTGGGGGTAAGCTTCTTCCCTTTTCTGCATTTTAGTTAAACTGAGCATCTTGATAGTGGAAGTAGCACTTCATTTGCAGGGGGCTGCAACCAAGGGCTCTCTTTACAAATGCCAGGAAATTCATCTCTCTGTGGTTCCACATGTCATTATGTCTCTGTTATTAACTGTGGAACCTTGTTCCAAACATGTAACCTCTTAGTTTCTTTATCTGTAAAATGAGGGGGTTGGGCTAGGTGGTCTCTGACATTCCTCCCAGTTCTAAAGTTATGGTGCTATAATCTAAGTCTGCTTCTATATTTCTCCCTCCTCCTTTCAGGTGCCCAGTGCCTTTTCTTTCTCAATCTGCTTTCAGAAAAGTATATGAAGTGTCATTTGTCCTTTGATATGAATTTAAGCCAAGGTATTACCTCTCCTGACACTTGTATTCATGTTTTTGTTTTTTAGTTATAGACTAAAATCTTTTGTCTCTGAGCAGGGAGGAAAGGGAATAAGCACCCGCTATATGTCAGGTACTATGTTAAGAATTTTTTACAAATATTATCTTATTTGATCCTCATAACAACTGGGAAATAGGTGCTATTATCATCCCCATTTCACGGTTGAGAAAACTGAGGCAAACAGGTTAAGTGACTTGCCCAGGGTCACACAGCAAACAAGTATTTGAGGTAAGATTTGAACTCAGTTTTATCTTTTTTCCAGGACCAGCTCTCTATCCACCACACCAACAGAAATTTCCTGTTAAAGAAATTTCAAACATCCACTATTTGGGGATAAAGTTAGGGAGACAAGATCCTTTCTTTAAGATTTTTGAAAACGCATTTGAAAGGGAGGACCTTACTTGGTGTGTACATAAAACCTGCTCTGAAAGAGTACTTGATGATGATTATTGGAGACAGAGGTCAAAGATACTTCTTTATTTGGAGGGTCTCTCAGTCCTGAGTAAACAATCTCATGTTCTCTAGAAGTTACCTTGCAGAAGCTTGACTCAGTGGGTGGGCTCCGAAGTATCTTCCAGTTTGAAGCACAGAAAATCTAGAGGGAGTCATAGGGAAGGCTGGAAGCTTTCTGGGATCTCTGCCACTAAAAGGATTAGGTCTTGTAGGAAAAGGCAGAGTGACAGAATGAAGTGAGCTGGCCTCTAAGCTAGGAAAACCTGGGTTCAAGTCCCATCTCTGAGGTATACTAGTATAACCTTGGGCAAGTCACTTTCTGTCTGTGCTCAACTCTCTAAATTGCAAAGAAGTTGCTGACTTTCATTGACACTGTCCCTAATCTTGTAGGACATAGTGAGATACCAACAAAGTTTTACTAGGAGACAGCTGGAGAGAGTTAAAGACTGAACACTGGGAATGGAGCCAGAAAGATTGCATGTGTGTGTGTGTGTGTGTGTGTGTGTGTGTGTGTATACAGAAAATTTGGGGAAACTTGTGTTTAAAAATACTTTTCTTCCCCATCATGTGTATGTATGTCTTTGTGTGTATCTTTGTATATACCATATGTATATCGACGACATGCTTCATATTTTTATAAGGGACAGTGGTTTTGAGGTCTGGCTCATTGATAGTCTGTAGGCGTTGCTATGAATTGCTTGGACTATGTCCACAGAGACACCCTTTGTTGTATTCTGAAAGCAGAACCATGTAAGACTCTCTTTGGAGGGTCCCCTCTCTAGGGTGGGAAAAGGGAAGCAAGCCACCAGGAGGGAGGCTTCTGGGACTTCCTCTGGGAAACCTCAGCTTGTTAGAAGTAATGTATTGATCAAGACAAAGGCTTCATCTCACACTGTCATTTTGGTTCTCTCTCTCTCTCTCTCTCTCTCTCTCTCTCTCTCTCTCTCTCTCTCTCTCTCTCTCTCTCTCTCTCTTTCTCACTTTTTCCTTCTCATAGAAAACTACTGTGATGTAATGGATAGAGCTGGTCTTGGAGACAGAAGAACCTGGGTTCAAGACCCACCTCTGACTCATAATGGCAGTGTTGATCCTAAGAAAAAAACTTCATTTAACTTCTTAGTACCCTAGACATCTCTCTAATACTTTCAGTTAAAGAGAAGGTGACATCTTGCTTTGCTTCTCATTGGGAAGCTTCTTACAATGGAATCACAGACCTAGTTCCTATCTCTTGTACTCTCACAATTATGTAACAAATTCCCTCAACAATAATTTCCTTGGAGATAGGAATAGTTTTTTACTTATGCCTCTAAGGATAATCCAGCCTTTCTCATGCACTGCTCACCTTGGCATCTCTAGCTAGTCTCTGCTCAGCCCATGTAGATAGAAGGCAACAAAGATCATCAGCCCCTTAGGAAATTTTGCCTTCTTGTATCTCAGGTGGAGGTGAGCTGTGCACCCTGCTCTTAGGTGTTCTGTCTACTCTCTCGGCAGGTATAGCTCAAGGACATCCTTACCTGTGTGCTATCAGAAGATGGTCACCTCTGAGAAGCACATCCCATTGTGCTGGGAAATATTAGCTTCCTGTGTGATGGCCAAGGGGGTGTGGATGATGCCATTGACTCTACCCAAAGGGCTCAAAGTTTTAATGACATCACTAAAGAGAAGATCCAATGAAATAACATATGAAAAGTGTTTTACAAACTTTAAAGGATTATAGAAATGCTAGCTATTACTAATAAATATGATTTTCATTCATTCTCTACATGAATGATCAGTTGAACTAAAGGAAGGAAAGAGATTTTCTGGGTCATGGGAAGCTACAGATAGAAGGTGTTTCCCAACAGACAAGTAAAAATTCATCTATTGTATTTAGAGAATAGAGAGACAGTGTGGTATAAGAAAGAGCACTAATCTTAGAGTTCTGACACTGGCAATGATGACTACAACTACCACCAGCACCAGCACTACTAGCACCACTACCACCTCCACTACTACTATGTAGCATACATATAGCTCTTGTGTTTACAAAACTCTTTATATTTATTTATTCCATCCTCACCACAACCCTGGAGGTAGGCATTATTATTAACTCCAAGAGGAAACAGTGACTGCCAGTGACTTGCCCAGGATCACATATCTAGGGAGTATATGAGATAGGATTAGCACTCAAGTCTTTCTAATTCCAAATCCTAGCCTCTATTCATTGTTCCACCATGTTTTAACTCAGTTTTTTCAACTATGAAATGGGAATAATCTCCTTGCCCTGCCTCACAGGTTTGTGGTGAGGGCAGTAAGTTGTAAACTTGAATAAATATGAACTCTTATTATCATTGTTAAAAGTAATCATAGTCCCGGTGAACTCTTTCTCTTGAATAAGGGAGGCTATGGTATCATTTTACTTGAGGGATTGGTTGGGAATCAGATGCCATTTGGAGATTTATCTTCAGCTTAAATGTAGAAAGTGTATGGTGCTTTTTTGTTTGTTCCTTTTTTCTTTTATTTTCTTTCTTTCTTTCTTTTTTTTTTGCTCCTGTAGATTATATATGTCTACATGTGTTAAATATGGCACAATGGATAGAGCCTAGAGGTGTGTCATAGGGAAGCAATCTCCAGGGGAGATTTTGGTTCCCACCACAAGAGGAGGAAGTTGGGGCTAGAGGCTGGTCACTTTGCACTTTTCAGAGAGAGGAGGTGCTGGTCTAGACTTAGAGCTGTCTGCTCCCTCAAATATTGCTAATCTAAGGGAATTGATTTTTAGGTTCGAGCTATAATCCTGATTGCTTTCCTTTAATTTAATAGGAAAAAAAATGGCCCCAAGGTATATATCTAAGTCTTTACTCCTTTCTGACCAAATGCTAGTTCCATAATAAAGAATATAGCAAATAAACCCATTTATCCAAATAGCAAGCAGAAATCAGAGAAAGTATAATATAGGAGAACATATGCCAGACAATAACAAAAAGGGAAATGAGCTTTTTTTCCATTGGGAATGAGATAACTCAGATCAATGAAGAGAGAAAACATCTCAGATTTCACCTAAGAGGAAGCTTCCTGAAGTTTCTAGTGTAGCAAACTGAGGTTAGGAACCTGATAGAGATTGCCTGCATTTCTACATGTTGGCTTTTCCTCAGAATCTTTCTCTCTCTTCAGGAACATGAAGAGAGGTTGAAACTATGACTCTTTTCTTTTGACAACGGAAGCCAAACCAATATCTCTCTTTTCTCTAGTAGTCACCAACTCTGGTCCTCATGCAGTCACAGAGAATTGAATAATTGATCTCTACCAATGAGGAAAGTCTTATACAAACGGCATTATAAATAAATTTAAAAAGCATTTATTAAGCCTTCGTGATGTGCTAATTATTGTGCCAGACTATTGAGATACAAAGGGAAACAGGACAATATCTGCCCTCAGAGAGTTTTTATTTAGAGAAAACAACATTTTCAGAAAATTAAATAGAAGTTATACACAAAGTGGGCAGCTAGGTGACACAGTGGATAGAGCACTGGTCTTGGAGTCAGGAGGACCTGAGTTCAAATTCAACCTCACACTTAGTAGCTGTGTGACTTTGGGCAAGTCACTTAATCCTCTTGGCCTCAGTTTCCTCATCTGTAAAATGAGCTGGAGAAGGAAATGGCGAGCCACTTTAGTAACTTTGGCAAGAAAACCAGTCAGACATGACTGAAATGATTCAACAACAACAACAACAACAACAACAACAGCCAACGTAATTTCCAGAACAAAGCAATGAGAAGTGAGAGGGATCAGGGCAGGCTTAGTATAGGAGGTGGTACTTGATCTGTCAGAAATTGGAAGGAAAACAGATTCTATGAGGCAGAAGACGGGAGGGAATACATGGAGCACATGAAGTAGAAGATAGTCTGTAAAAAATATAGAGGCAGGAGATAAAATATTATGGAAGGTAAAGAGCAAGCAGACCGGCTCTGTTGGAATGTAGACTGTATAAAGGAGAAGCACATAGAACAAGCCTGGAAAGATAGGAAGGAGCCAGATTGTGAGAGGCTATCCAGGCCAAACAGAGTTCATATTTTATCCTTAGAGGTAATGGGAAGTCATTGGAGCTTCTTGAGAAGGGAACTCACACGGACAACTTGTGCTTTCAGAATTTCATTTTGGGGGCAGCTAGGTGGCTCAGTGGACAAAAGCACAGGCCCTGGATTCAGGAGGACCTCAGTTCAAATCCAGCCTTAGACACGGGACACTTACTAGCTGTGTGACCCTGGGCAAGCCACTTAACCCTCACTCCCCCCCCCAAAAAAAAGAATTTCATTTTGGCAACTATGTGGAAAGTGAGTTGAAGAGGGGAGAGGATGGTGGAAGGGAGATGAAGCAAGAAGACATCTCCTCAAACCTCTGCATCTTATAGATGAAGAAACTGAGGCCTACAGAGGTTAAGCAGCTGGCCCAACTCTACATAGGAAATAAGTGACAGAGCTAGGTGCTTGATTTTGGGTCACTGGAACAGGGCTCATGTCCTAGCTCTTCCATTTATAACCTGTATGACCTTGGGCAAATCACTTTATTGTTTTGGGCCTCGGTTTCCTTGTCCGTTAAATGAGGGGATTGGGTTAGTTGATTTCTAGTGTCTCAGTCAGCTCCAAAAATATAATCCTACAAATACTTGAATGAGTAACTGGGCTTATTCCTGCTTCTGTAAGGACAGGTAACATACTATTATTATTGAGACTGGAAATGAAGTTATAGGTTAATTGTCCTGCCTTGGACAGTACAACACCATCAGTTGCTCCTGTTCTTCCTAACACTTATATTGGATTATGTGATTTTGGGGGAAATAAAGAAGAAATATTTTAGAAATCATCATGTGCATTCTTCCTTGCTCTCCTTCCTTGCTCATCATTTCCTTTAGCTTACAACTAAGCAGATTTATTCTCCTCCTTTCCTACATTTCCTGGTCTGTATTATAACTCACTCAGAGATTTGTAAATTATAATTATATCACATCTCAGGTGTCAGAGAAGATGGGCCTATAGGGACTGAAGTCTTATGCAGTTCTTCTTAGAGTGACTCGTGGATGAGGGACAAAGGGATGATCTTTTTCATTGTATTTGGAGGGCTGTCCTAGAATGGACAGATGAAAGGGGTACTTGAGGACTAAGGAGAAGGTCTAGGATTGCTTTTCCTTATTGCTTTACTTATAGCCACAGATGGTAGGAGTCAGGGAATCTGGGAAATTCATCACACTGACAATTATAAAACCTTCAGGGCCTCCCAATTTCAGGCAAATCAGCATTGTGTTTATTGGGGAAGGAGGAGGAGGAGGAGGAGGATACTTTTAGTTCAATCTTTAAATATTTATTAACAGGACTTTGATTTCCTCCTTGTTTTGAAGGCTGGGTTTTGCTATCTTGTCCAGGTGCTGAAAGTCCAAGAGCTATCCTCCTCTGATCAGCCATGAGTGGTTCTTTTTCTGACTTAAGCCAGTTTGCCCCTGTTTATATAACTGGTGCCCCATTCCCATCCCTAGGGGATCACGATATTAATGTTGAACTCACTGGATCAGCTGAACCCACTACAGCTCAGAATTCCTGAGATCTGTCAGCTTCAGCCCCCCACCCCGACCCCAATAGCTGGGTTTACAGGAGTAATGCCACCATGCTCAGCTACTTTCTCACAATTCAAAGGAACATGCTCCTTTGATGGGTTAGGCTTTTTAGAAAGGATGAAAAGTCCATCTGTCACAGATGACCCAGCAGTAAGACTTAGTGTGATGTAGTAGAGGACTGCTCATTGTCTCTGGAAGATCTGGGTTAAAAAGTCCTTGCAGAGCTATAACCAGGGTCAGACTGAACTGATCTTTGCCCCAAGGATGATCAAATGTAAAGGGTGCCCATAGCACTTCCAGCCATCCATTGTGAGAGGTACAATGGACCCAAGAAACTAGTTAGCAAGGATTTGGATAGGGAGCAGGACTGGATCTGTGATTTCACTGGTGTGGGGAGCTCTCTGTTGAGTTCTTTCCTGGCCTAGCTTCCCTAGATGTCTCCCACTTCCCTAAGAAGTGTTTGAGGCTGTATTTCATGGCGCTTGCCCCAGGCGCATAAATTAGTAGTTCCAACTCTGAGTCCTACCACTGACGTGTCACCTGCATGACCATGGACAAGTCACTTCACCTCTCATTGCCACAAGCAATGCTCTAAGACTTTATGAATAGCAGAGGAGTTGAGGCTTTGCTTCAGTGAGGTAGTTTCCATGCCAAGAATTCCCCGCACACAATGGCCAGAAAAAAACTCTGTCATTCCAAACTACAGCCCCATTCCTTTCCAGGTTTAGTACTTGTCTTTGGTGGTTTCAGTCTTGTTTTAAGTAACTCAGTGAATTAGAATCTCTATGGAATCAACACTGGCTGAGACTACTTCCTGATCTAACCATGGCCTTAGTGATTTCTGAAAATGATGAAGGTTGGGAGTAGGGAGAAGAGGGACAGAGAAGAAGAAACTTAGACTTACTAAAAACCAACAAGTGAGGAGTAGACCTCTTTCCACCTCTCAATGATCCCTCACCTCCTGCCAAAAAACCAAACTTGTGATGTCAGAATAGATCCAAGTCAGATTCAATTATCATCATTCTCCTGAGTCTGGACTCCCAGATAATTTAATTTATAGGCTTCACTTAATCCTGAACACAGCTGCTGGGCTTCTTGCCAAGACGCTTCAACTCTGACCTCAAGGAACCCCCTGTGAGGGGGAGGGAGTCAGTCCATTTCCAAACCTTTCAGTTTCTGGCCTCTTCTTCCCTAAGTTTGGGAAGGTGCTAATAATGTCTTGGCACCGAGATCTCTTTCTACCTACTAGGGATTGAACTGAGACCATAATCCAATTTCTAAAAAAACCACTGGACAGTATGGTTTAACTTCTGGGTTTAGTTCTCCAGCTTGTCAGTCTGCAACACCCCCCCCCCCCAACAACAATGGGATAGTAGGTTGAGAGTGAATCAAGTCCTTAGAAAAAAAATCTAAGGAGGCCAAGCAAGTTGTCCTACAAATCTAAAAATGTTTCACTCCATTAACTTATCACCAAAGGTGGACAAAAGTTTTTAAACCTTTCTGTCTGGGTCCCAATTTTCTCAGATGAATGAATCTGTCTTTTATGAGGATGCAAACAAAACAATGATATACGCTCCATCTTCAAAGAACAATCCACTGAGGAATAGCTGAACCAACTATGGTATATGAATATAACATAATTTTATTGTGCAGA
Organism: Dromiciops gliroides; assembly: GCF_019393635.1. Classification (NCBI taxonomy): domain Eukaryota; kingdom Metazoa; phylum Chordata; class Mammalia; order Microbiotheria; family Microbiotheriidae; genus Dromiciops; species Dromiciops gliroides. Next base: position 172,101,628 of record NC_057864.1, on the reverse strand, counting down.
AAGAAATGAAGAATATGAGGAATTCAAAGAAACACAGGAAGATTTGTATGAACTGACAGAATAAAATGAGTAGAAGAATAGTATAAACAATGTAAATTGAAGAATCATTAAAAGGAAGCCAAACTTGTTAGTCAAAAAACCTATAATGGTCCCATAGAACAAATAATGAACTATATCTTCCTTTTCTTGGTAGAATCAGGAGACCTCTAAGGCAGGCAGAATGTTGTACACATTGTCAGGCAAGATCACCTTATCAGGTTTTTTTCTCAACTGTTTTTCTTTTTAAAATATTGATATCCTTTATTTACTTATTTATTTATTTATTTAGTTAGTTAGTTAGTTTTTTGGTGGGGCAATGAGGGTTAAGTGACTTGCCCAAAGTCACACAGCTAGTAAGTGTCAAGTGTCTGAGGCTGAATTTGAACTCAGATCCTCCTGAATCCAGGGCCTGTGCTTTATCTACTGCGCCACCTAACTGCCCCTGATATCCTTTATTTTTACATGATATTCATTTTTTGATTTTTCTATTCCTCTACCAGGTAAGCTCTCCTTTATAACAAAGAGTAAAAAAGAATGAGAAAGACAAATAATTCAGTAAAACTAACTCACCAGCTATGTCTGACAGCATATGCAGTCTTCCACCTCCATAGTCCCCCACCTCTGCAAAGAACGGAAAAATGTGCAGCCTCACATTTTGTGCTTGGCACCATCATTTTCTTTAACTTTTAAAATTGTTATCTTTTTAAACATCATCTATATTTCCCCTTATATTTATTCCCTTCCTCACTCCCAGAGTGCTGTTTCATACAACAAAGGGTCCCAGTATTTTCAATGATCCCAGGTCCTCAGGGAGGCCAGCACTGGTTTGTTTACCCTGTCACTTAGCCAACACCATGCTAATCTGCATGACTCACACTGTCCTCATCTCTCTGTAGGGGATGTCATAGGGATGGAATCAGGTTGGACTTCCCCACCGAGTCAGTCAGTCATGTTTTCTGGGACTCATGGAAGAGCCTGGGTTTGAGTGGGAAGGAGAAAAGCAGGAGGAGCAATAGCTGGAGACTCTGGGCACTCTACTCTGTGATTTGTGACCCTGGAGGTTGGGATACATTGGGGAGAGACAGGGAATGTGGGTGAGTTTGTCTATGAAGCCAGTCTTACTATCCTTATCAATGATAAGTCACTTCCAGGGAAACATCAAATCTTAGAATTTAATCCCAGCCATCTGGAGTTTATATCATCATATGGATCATAGGTAGAAAGGATCTTAAAGGTCATCTAGTAACACCTCCCCCTCTCCCACCCCCCTTGCCCACACCATTTTACAGAAGAGGAAATAGAAGTCAAGAGAAGTTAAGTGAGTTTTCTAAAGTTATACAACTAGGAAATGGTAAAGCTAGGATTCAAATATAGTACTTTTGACTCCCAGTCCAGATCTCTGCCTGCTCAAACACACTGCCCTCTTAATCTAATTCAGTGGTTCTCAATGTTTTTTCATGAACACATTTCAACAACAACAAAATATGTGTTCTGAACCTCCAGAGTAATTTAATATACTAGTCATAATGTTCTGCAATTATTTACTGCTTAAGGGTCAATTAAGAAATATTTAGCATGAATCCCTTGGATCATTATGTATGGAACCCCTAAGGGAGTCCCAAACCACTAAATGGGAACCACTAATGAAATCCATTCTTTCTAGTCTACATTGACAAGGAACAACAAGAATTTGATTATTGTTCTCCCCCCCCCCCCCGCCCCAAACCTGACCAATTTCTTTCCAAGAAACTTTCTTTAGTATCCAAATAGCCACTCATGGGAATTGAACTCAACTTGTATAACAGGCATTTTTTTTTATCCTGAGGGTCCCCTATCACTTTACCTTGTACCCACTTTATCTTTTATGAATGATGAGAAAGTCCCACTGAATAATCAGTAGAGAAAGCAACAATTCTCCAGGACAATAAATGATTTCACTTTGCCTTTGGGGTGTTCCAAAGGCCATGTGTAGCTTTTGCAGGTATACATAAATATATACACACAAAGGCATAGGCATCAGAGACCTATAGACTAATCTCCCATGGAAACATTGAACTGTCTCACATCACTAATACCAATTAAGGATTTTAAATTAGGGGCAGCTAGGTGGTGCAGTGAATAAAGCACTGGCCCTGGATTCAGGAGTGCCTGAGTTCAAATCCAGCCTCAGACACTCGACACTTACTAGCTGTGTGACCCTAGGCAAGTCACTTAACCCCCATTGCCCCACAAACAAACAAACAAACAAACAAACAAGGATTTTAAATTAGACATCCAAAAGACATCCAAAACTCACTGTCCAAAATAAAACTTTTATCCCTTCCCTCTTCCTCTCACATGACACCTCTTCCAAACTTTCCCACTTCTGTCAAAGGGACCACCATCCTTCCAAATCACTTAGGTTTACCACTGTGGCATTATCTTGGTTACCTCACTCTCCCTTAGTTTATATTTCCAATTATTGCCTAATATCTGGTTTTTATCTTCTAATGTCTTTATGTTTATATTTTCCCCAATGCTTACCATCATTTTCTTCTACATGCAATGATGATAATGCTTATGATAAGCAGCAATAATAGTGACATTTATATAGTGCTTTATGAACATCATATCTAAGCTTCACAACAACTTTGTGAGATAGATACCTTATCATTCCCATTTTTTACAGATGAAGAAACTGAGACTTAAATGGGTTAAATGCCTCCCTCCATTCTCAGAGGTGGGATTTGAACCCATATATAAAACCAGACTAATAGCAGTGGGACATGGAATAAAACTATCTCTCAAGACAGAGATAGGTATAGTGACAAGCTATAATTTCATTGGCTTAGGAACTCTAGGGTGAGAAAACTGCCTACTAATGCAGGTTGGCAACTTTTATTTTATTTTATTTTTTTCAACTTACCATTTTAGAGAGTTGTATAAAGTATGGAGAGGTTAAATGACTTACTTGAAGGTTCCAAGAAATTAAAAATAAATGTTACACATAGGCTAATGGAGAAGTGAATGGGGGTGTGTGAGCAGGATACAACATATCACCATGAAGAACTCTGAAGAATAACAATACATGATGTCATCCAGTAATTAGATGGCAGAAAGCAAAGATGGAAGGATCATGTGGTGAGATCAAGGGAGAACAAGTAGAACAAATAGATAGCCAGATTGCTCCACCAGTACTCTTTATTTATCTATCTATCTATCTATCTATCTATCTATCTATCTATCTATCTATCTATCTATCTATCTATCTATTTATTTTTTGCGGGGCAATGAGGGTTAAGCGACTTGCCCAGGGTCACACAGCTAGTCAGTGTCAAGTGTTTGAGGCTGGATTTGAACTCATGTCCTCCTGAATCCAAGGCAGGTTCTTTATCCACTGTGCCACCTAGCTGCCCCCCTCCACCAGTACTCAAGAGAAAATGAGGGAGGTCTTGGCAACATTAGATAGATCTCTTCTGGTGAACTCGTAAAAGGACATAGACAGAGTTGCATGGGATGGGCAGTCATGGATGTCTTATAATCTGAGGTGGAGGAGGAAATTTCTGAATCAATGGAGTCATGGATCAAATTGAATATCCGAGTGAATCTAGACATGATTTTTTTTTTTGCAGGCAATGGGGGTTAAGTGACTTGCCCAGGGTCACATAGCTAGTAAGTGTCAAGTGTCTGAGGCCGGATTTGAACTCAGGTACTCCTGAATTCAGGGCCGGTGCTTTAACCACTGTGCCATCTAGCTGCCCCGACATGAATTTTGATAAGGCATAATGATGATGATGAGTAATAATATGTATGTAATGTATAAATAGAGGTTGCATGAAATCTTGAACAGAATTCTGGACTTGGAGTCAAGTAGAGTTGGAACTTACAATCCTTCCTCTTTCATGAACTGTGTGACTCTGGGCAAGTCATTTAACTTCTTAGTTAGTTCATTATGTAACTCTTGGATTTATTTACTAAAGAGACAGATGGATTGTAATATGCATTATCAGAGGGGATTTCCAAACAGGGAGTTCCCTACACTGACAAAAATCACAAATCCTTTGCATCCCTGTGTTTATATTAATAAATCTACTAGAACTAGAACAGCCAAATGAATGCTGTATTTCCCAGCTGCCACCTTGGGATTTATTCCAGAGTTTCTTCCATTGCTCAAAACACATTTGAGAGTCCTCTTTTAGAACTGCTTTCAGAGCCAAATGATGAGGTACCCTAGAAAATTCGTCTTGCCATGGCTTCTTTTTGACTCAGAAGGGTATAAACCATCTCGGGCACCCACTTTATTCAATAGACTTAGTTTCGAAGAGATTTGCTCTGTTTCCCCAGATTAAACCCACTTTCAAAAATAAAGATTTTCCATCATCAAAGACATTTAAAATCATGTGGGGCAAGCTCAAAAGCTTAATTCAAGTTGTTTTCTTCTGTTAATTATGTTCTATTTAATCTGTATATAGCTTGCTTTGTTTATATTTGCAAGTTGTCCTCCCCATTAGATTGTAAGCTTCTTGAGGGCAGGGACTGTCTTTTACCTCTTTGTGTATCCCCAGCATTTAGCATAGGGCCTGATACATAGTAGGTGCTTAATAAACGTTTATTGATTTATCAGAAGGGTATTCCAGGCATGTTGAAAGCAAAAGCAAGGTTAGGTAGTTATTCCATAGTCACAATATCTCCTGAATTCATTGTTTCATTCAAGAAGAGGAAAAAAAAGCAGTCATTAGACTTTGCTAACTAACTTTACTTCAAAGTTCTTCCAACTAGCCTGGACCTTTTGTTACTTGTTCATTCCTTAAAATAAATCTAGTTTTTCTTGTTGAGCTCAAATTTACATGGAATTTCTTACTTCCAGTGACTTAAATGTTCAAAAGTGTTGCCTTGGATTCATCCTAATTGTAAAAAGGATAAGCAAACACTTATTATGTACTAGGGATTGGGTTGTCACATGAAAGATTTATGAGGGGTGGAATACCAAGATCAATAAACCAGAGACGCACCTCTTAGGAATTTATAGATTAAGGGATCAACAGAGAGCCACATATGTAAGTAGCTTAAATAGCTATGATAAATGTGAGAATGAAGATAGTACAAAATCAAATATAGGCAAAATTCTATAATATCATTTTTTGTGGGATGGGGAGGGACCAGGGAAGATGGTTTAGTGGTCAGATGTCAGATTTGGAACCAGGTACTCTTATTCCGGAGGCTTTCTGTAGGAATGGGACATGGAATAAAACTATCTTTCCCAGTCTCTCACATAGAGAAAACAGAAAGAAAATAAAAAGTAAATGATTCTGCATTCTTTCTTACATATCATTGTCTTGCTATACAACCGAAACAGAAATCCTGTTCCTGTTTCAGTCTTCTTAACCATCAGGAAAGCTTATTATTTTCTTAAAGTATTTGGAGTGTTTGTTGTCTCTTTGGCCAAAGTCTCTAAGCTTTCTTGGACCTATGAAATGCTGACACTATGTTTGTTCCCAACTCCTACCCCTTACTGCCATATCTTGTTCCTGTCCTTTTTTTTTTTTTTTTAGTGGGGCAATTGGGGTTAAGTGACTTGCCCATGGTCACACAGCTAGTAAGTGTTAAGTGTCTGAGGCCCGATTTGAACTCAGGTACTCCTGACTCCAGGGCTGGTGCTCTATCCGTTCCTGTCCTCTTAAAGTCAGCTTGAGAGAATGGGAAAAGATCTAGACTTAGAGTCCTGGGTTTGAATCTCCTCTCTACTCCTCTCTACTCCTCACTACCTTCGACTTTGAGCATGTCATTCAACTTCACAGATTTAAAGGTAGATGGCACCTGAGACACAATCTAGTCTAGCCTACTCCCTTCATTTTATAGAGGTTGAATGCCATTAGTCTGGTTTTATATATGGGTTCAAATCCCAATTCTGACACTGAACTTTGAAGGATACCTCTTACCTATTATGGAACTGAAACCCATTTAAAAGCAATGGTAAAAGGGTTGCATAAATGCTTTTTATTAGTTCAAGTTGAAGCAAATCCTTTGGACAAGGATTATTAGAAGAAGAGATAAGGGAGTGCTATAGACATAGGAGATCTGTATTTCATCATGGACCAATGGCCTGGAGCTTCTCTTGTGTATACATGCAGACATATGGATCAGATTAGATTGCAGTTAAATGGGCTGAAAAAATAGTTGATTTGCACGGTATTGATGAGATCTTTTTTGAGAGCAATGGAAATTCAAGCTAAGGGGATTTAAGAAGGACTTAAGGGGGAGGGTTGGCTGCACACAATCAGCTATAAAATAAGAAAATACTCAGAGAAATAAGAGTATTGTGCCTAGTGATACTGTTTCCTCTGGTCCTTTTGCTTAGTAGAGCAAGAGCCCATCAGTAGCTGTGACTAAGTGGAGTTTTTGGTGTTGATCGAACCGTTCTTAATTTGCAACATAGTAATAGAAAGGGGTGTAGTCAAGTTGTTCAATCTTTTCAATTGCGTCTGACTGTGACCCCATTTGGGTTTTTCTTGGCAAAGATACCAAAGTGGTTTGCTGTTTCCCTTTCCAGCTCATTTTACAGCTGAGAAAACTGAAGCCAACCAAGTTAAGTGACTTGCCTAGGATCACACGACTAGTAAGTGTCTGAGGCCACATTTGAACTAATTAAGCCAAGAGTGGTTAGAATTATAGTGGGAATAAGGCAGGATCAAGAAATAAGACTGGATTTGGAGCCAGAGGGTCTGGGTTCTTACTCGGGGGTAGGGTATTATGATTTGATGGATCCATGCTCTGCTTCAGGTGAAAATTCCCTCCAAACAGTGCAGATTGCAACCTATCCACACTCTCTCATCTTCAGTAACAGTAATTCATATACTACCCATATATCCTCCTCAGGGTATATATACTCAATGTGCTGAGGGCCTTCCACTCTCTCTCTCTTTTTTAAAATAATGAACATTTTTATTTAAAGTTTTGAGTTCCAAATTTTATCCCTCCTTCCCTCCCTCCCCTCACCGCTCCCATGGGTGGTAAGCAATCAGACATTGGTTATATATGTACAATTATATATACATGTAACATATTAGTAATTTTGTATAAGAAAACTTGAATAAAAGTATCATAGGGAAATTGGTTGGTGTGGGGGGTCCTTAGGTTTTCCTCTTTAAAGAATTATACCCTCTCAGGGCAGCTAGGTGGCACAGTGGATAGAGCACCGGCCCTGGAGTCAGGAAGAGCTGAGTTCAAATCCGGCATCAGACACTTGACACTTACTAGCTGTGTGACCCTGGGCAAATCACTTAACCCCAATTGCCTCACTCCACCCCCCAAAAATCAAAAGAATTATACCTTCTCTCACACAGATCCAATAGAATAAAATAATATTTTATTTGAGAGCTAGAGAAAGGATACCTTGAGAAGAGTCTCAAGGGGAGATAGCTCCAGAGATGTGGTTCTCTGAGACACCTATCTTCTCAAATAGGAGAAAGGCCTTAGCTTTTATAGATGGTAGATGGGGTGACTACCTGAGAGTGGAATGTCCCTTATTGGGAGTGGGTTGGGAGAAATCTGATGAGAGGTGGTTGTTCTATCTTTCTCCCCTTGGTGCCACTCAGGCAGCAGCCATGCCTAATAGGATTATCTCTCTTGAGTCTTTAGGTGTGTCTGTCTTCTCAAGGAAAGTTACCCTAGACCCGTGTCCTTTACTTTAGCCTGGCCAGTTTAAACTTTAATGGTCATAACCCCATAACAAAAGGGAAAAAATGAAAGAAAGTGAAAAATAGCATGCTTCAGTCTGTATTTCATCAATATCAGTTCTTTCTTTGGAGATGGGTAGCATGCTTTATCATTAGCCTCTATATCTCAACATTACATGGATATTGGGATCATTTAAAACACTGCAAAATCTCTCATATGTAATCTGGTCCACTCTCTTCCTGTTCAATTTTGAGCCCACTTCATTGTCCATTCTCAGTGCATATCCAAGATATTTATATGATGGTCCAGGTCTCTGGGTTAGTCTAACTGCATATCATAGTTGGCACATTGGAGAACTTGCTAAATGAAGTATTTTCTCAAAAGATTTCAGCCTAACTATTCACACAGGAAAAGCAAAGGAAAACAAACAAACAAAAACCAAGTGGATGAAGAATTCTTATTGTCTACAAGGTTTTCACATGTGGAAAAAATATCATAATAAATCCAAAACCAAATGGAAGTGGCTTTTGGATAAGCAACTTCTATTAACTGAATCAGTTAGGTTCTATTATTATCTCCACTTTACAGATGAGAAAATGGAATCTGAGAGTGGTTGAATGACTCGTTCAGGGCCACAAAACTAGGATTTGTTTGATGCTGGATTTGAACTTAGGTTTTCCTGACTCCATGTTTAGGATACTTGCCCACTATAAAAAAGAGACTACTGCCAAAAGAGACTACTCAATCCCCATAAAGTCCTATATTGCTTGGACTAAAGCACAAGGGAATAGAATGTGAGTACCTTAGATTTTAAATTCATAACTTTTATAGCTTTGTGCTATGAGGTTTTAGTAATGTTTGATCAGAAAGCTAAAGAACTTTAGCGATCATCTGATTGATAAAGAACTTTCATAGGATAAGTCACTCAGTCAACAAGCATTTTAAAGTACCTACTATGTGCCAGACCTTGTGCTAAGTTCTGGGGATACAAAGAAAAGCAAAAGACACATTCTTTTTTTCAAGAAGCTCACATTCTAATGGGAGAGATAATAGTCAGCCAACAAGTATTTTAAAGCATCTACTATGTGATATTCCTGTTCGAAGCTCTGGGGATTCAAAGAAAGGCAAACTGCCCTCAGGGAGCTCAAAGTCTAATAGGGGTAGAGTGTGAATCATAGTGTCTAGAAGTAGAAGAGACCTGTTGTTGTTTGTCCTTTCTGGAAGAGAGCCCTGACATCAGGGTGATGTCATGACTTACACTGAATTGGATTTAAGTGAGGGAGGGCTATGCAAGGTCATTAACTCACTCTCTCCTCCAGAGCCATCTGGGTCTAATGGCAAGATATATAACAGGATGACTGGAGATGGCCCTGAATGTTTAAGGCAATTTGAATTCAGGTCCTCTTGACTCCAGGGCCAGTACTCTCTCCACCTAATGGCCAATGCAGTAGAAGGGTGGCCCAGCAGAAGTCCTCTTGGGCCAGTTACCCAGAGGTCTATGGATCAAAACCATCCTCTGCTAGTAGAGATCCTCCTAATCATTTCAAAAATGAGGAAACTGAGGCTCAGAAAGATTAAGTGATTTGCTTGTGCTCACTCAGGCACTAAGTAGCAGAGACCAGGTTTTCTCACACTAAATCCAGTGCCCTTTCCTGTACACTGTGCTGACTCTGAGGTCCAGAGACATTAAATGACAGCCAACATCGAACAACTTGTTTGTGATAGAGCTAGAGCTACATCTTGGGTTTTTTGACTCCAAGTCCTAGGCTTTTTTCCCTGTAAAAGTGGGCTCTCTTAAGGCATCTGATCATAACTATAAATCATATGCTTTAAGAATAAAGTAGTTTTGGATTTAACCAGAAACCACCAGTGGTTTGAGTCTTAAAGAAGGAATTGTCCATAAAGGGGTGCACTTGGGACTATTTCCATTCGCTACTTTTATTTATTTATTTATTTATTTATTTATTTTTGCAACCCTTCTATTGTTTGAGATCAGAAGAGCCAAAGGTTATGTCTGGCCCCTAGGGGACCCTATCAGAATTTACATTAGTAATTAAAAATGGCTTGCTATAATTTGGCTAAATGCCTCCAAGAGCACAATTTGAGGCAGGAAACTACAAGTAACTCCCATTCATTCTCATGCTCATTGAAACACCATTATTTCACTCTGACTGCCAGAAAGCTCCTCATTCTTCTAACTCCTGCTGAGCCAGGAACGCCTTTCCTTGGGCATCCAAACTCGGAAACCTTTTAACTTTCTCCTAGGAAATTGCTCCATTCATAGATATTGCTTTAAAGCACTAGGGTGGAGGACTTAAAAGCAGAATATGCAAGTCAGTGATGTTGATTAATAAATGCAATCATGATGAAAACACAATATTGTGTGTTGACCTGGGATAAAAAAGTCGAGTGCTGTGTCTGCAATTGACTGTTTTATAGTACACGTTGTAGTGAGTATGGCCATATAGGTTCTAAGTTAATGTTAGAAAAAAGAAAGAAATTGGCTAGGATGACAAATGCTAGAGGAACTGTGAGAAAATAAGCACAAGAACACATTTTTATTGGTAGAGCTGTGCCCTGATCCAGCCATTATGGAAAAGTTAAGAACAATGTCCCCAAAGTTACTAAACTGTTTATAACCTTTGACCCAGTGATACTACCATGAGGCCTATATCCCAAGGAGCTCAATGAAAAGGAAAAGACACTAACATTAGAAAGATAAATAATTTTAAGACTTAAGAATTCTGATCAACTCAATGAGCAACCATAATTCTAGAGGACCCATGATGAAACATGATACTTACCTCTTGAAAGGGAGGTAATGTACTCAGGGTAAGGACTGACATGTGTATTTTTTTTTTGATGTGGTCAATAAGGGGATTTAAAAATATGAATATTTGTTATAATTTTTTCTTTTCCTTGTCTTTTTTCATGGTGGAAGAGATGGGATAGAGAGAAAATATTTTGTTAATGAAAAAATAATTTAACTTAAAAAAAAAAACTGGGCTGGGAGTCAGTACCTTGGGTTCCAGTGTCAGCTCTAATACAAGTGAGTAATGGGATCTTGAGTGAGTCCCAACATCTTGGGGCCTCACTTCGTTCATCTATCCAATGGAAAGGAGGAGAGTTGGCTAAATGATTTTTAAAAGTCATTCACTTCTAAAGTCTATGTTCTCTTCTAGGCATAACATTCTGCAATTCCAAATTTTAAAGTGATTTCAGTATTAGCTGGCCAGTCTTAATTATGAAGAGAGGGATTATTTGTCTCAGAAGAAGAAACCCAGAAATTTTCATTTGTATTCTTGTTAAATGTTCTGGCTAGATTTAATTAAAATTTTAAATGTGGGTTATGCTTACAGAAATCCAGTTAATGAGTAAACACTCTGTTGCTTAGATAAACCTCTCTAGTTATTGCTAAGATTAATCAGCTAGTGTTGATATTCAGTATAGTTGACACAGTAGCTATAAGACGCAGAATCATAAAAAGTCACAGTTCAATAAATTTGGAAGAGATCTAAGAGATCGTAATTGTTATAAATTCCAAACCAAATAGAAATACAATGGCCCTTTCCAATTAAAAAAAATATATCCTCGGTATTCCATATAGTAAAATTCTATGCTGTAATATGCCCAGAGTCTTTGGGATTCTTTATAAGAATCAGGAAGCATGAACATGGTAGATGATGCCCCAGCTTGGCCTCAGCTTATTTCCTCCTCCTTATCTTTGTTTTTATTGTCATTACCATCAGCATGTTTAGAATACCTACATAATGCAGGTTAATATGTTGTCCTTGGGGATACCCACAGGGAAAGAATATGATCCATGCCCTAAAGGAGTATGTCATTTAATTGGGAGACAAGACATAGACATAGAAAGATAAAAATAGAAGGTCATGCTAAGTGCTGAATGTATCCTATAAATAATAAGTGTTATAGGAATTAAGTGGAAGAAATGAAAAACTATGTGAGATTTAGGATATAGCCATTCATTCATTCATTCATTCATTCATTCATTCATTCATTCATTCATTCATTCATTCACTCAGTCATTCATTCAACAAATGTGGTATGTACTCCTATTAGGAGAGTTACAAAGTAAAATAAGATACAATCTCTACCCTTATGTAGCTTATAGTCTAGTAGGGTAACAAGTGAAAGTAACTATAATATACAGTAATCTATGGAAGCAATGTTGGATGATAGTGTGCTGAGTTTGTAGTCAGGAAATCCTGGGTTCAAAGTTTGCCTCATACATTTACTGCTATGTTGACCCTGTGCATTTGACTTTTCTCTCTTATTTTTTTAATCTGTAAAATGGGGATAAAAGTACCTACTTAATAATATAATTAATAATATTATTATGCTGTGCCATTTGGGTTGGTTCTGACTCTGTGACCCAGTTTAGGGTTTTCTTGGCAAAAATACTCGATTTTCCATTTCCTTCTTCTCCTCATTTTACAGATAAGGAAACTGAGGCAAACAAGGTTAAGTGAATTGCCCAAGGTCACACAGCTAGTAAGTGTCTGAGGCTAGATTTTAACTCAGGAAGAGGAGTCTTCCTGATGCTGGGCCCAGTGCTCCATCCACTATGTCAAGCTGTTTGCAAAGCACTTTATAAATATCTCATTTTATCTTCACCACCAACCTGTGAGGCAGGTGCTATTAGTATCATCAACATTTTACAGATGAGGAAACTAAAGCAGAGAAAGTTTAAGTGACTCACCAAAGGTCACACTGCTAGTAAGTGTCTGAGGCCATATTTGAACGCAGGTCTTCTTGACTCCAGGGCAAGGGCTTTATCCACTGTGCCACCTATATATGTAGGATTGTTATGGGCTGCATGCAGCCTGTGGGCCAAGAGTATGAAAACTCTGTTTCAGATAACGATCACAATTATGACAATTTATGGCCACTGGTATCTTCCCATGATGCCAGTCTGCTTCTTACATCAGCCTTCTTCTCCCTGCTGGACTCTGTTGTCTATATGGTCTCAATATATTTTCTCTGACAGACATGCTGCCTCTTCTGGATATTGTTCCATTGGTGCAGTGCTCATTTCTGGCTGCTGTGAGGTGCAGGTCCACTGGACACGTGCTTATAAATCTTCTTTTTGCTTCTAGCTTCTTGCTTCAGTTGGAGACCTTGGCTAGAGCTAGTCTTCCTCATAAGAAGAGGAGACTCTTGCATGCTTTTAGTTTAGAGCCATAGCCTATTCAGAAAAAAAGCAGCTACCCTTACCATACTCATCCATTAGATCAAGAGAAAAAAATGAATCCTAGGGGGAAAAATTCTTTCTAACTTTCCCCCCCTCTTTCAAGGAATAATTTGTCTGTGTCTTTTAGAGTCTAGGTCAGAATAGTCTCTACATTTTCATTCCTAGAATGGTCTTTTCTGAATAGAGTATCTTTATATGTTGAGATCCTTCCCTTCCTTCAAGATTCAACTTAGATGTCACCTTCCTAGGTTCAATATTCATAGTTTCTTTACCTAATGATCATATGCCATGAACTAAAGCTCTTCCAGCATCCTGGTTACTCTCTTCTGAACCCATATTCCTGACCACTAAAGTGTTTTTGCCCATGTGAAAAAATTCCTAGACTTTCTCTGTCTTTCTCTCTCTCTCTATTTCTTCCTTTCTTCCTCTCCTCAGGACGCTGAAATCTACTCTGCAATTGAAAGCATCTAGTGCAGTATACAATATCCAATTGTTCAAATTCCATCTTCTTGGTGCTAGACAATAGTCACACCCCAATCCTCCAAAACATCTTAGTTATCTTTTGTTTTCCTTTGTGCCCTCTCTCCCTATAAGCTTTTTCTTTCCCTACTTTGTTTTATCTTTCTTGGTTACTAGCCTGACCCACCACCATGCTTATTCCTTGGGACACATCCTTTATTTACTCCAGTTGTTCAAATGGGAAAAGGAGAAGAAAGGGGCAAATATTATAGTACTCTCAACAACTAGATAACCATTTTTGACCAGGTGATATTCTAAATGCATCTCTTCCATTCTGAGTTTCTCTTAAATTTCCTTCTTCCTCCGTCCAACACATTCTGTCTTTTTTAAAAAAATCTATTTATTTATATAAGTTTTCAACCTGTGTTTAGATAATATTTCCAATTTCAAAATTTTCTCCCTCCCTCCCCACCCTCCCCCCTCCCCTAGACAGCAGGTAATCTGATATATAACATTAAACATATTTCTGCATTAGTCATGTTATACAAGAAGAATCAGAGCAAGAAGGAAAAACCTCCAAAAAGAAAAACAACAGCACCAAAAACAAAAGAGATAGTACTGAGTGGGATGGGAAGTACACCCACTGATCCCTGTAATAGAGACTCAAGGAGAAAGGAGGCCAAAGCACTGATTTTATTTCTTTCAAAAGAAAGGTGTACCACACTCACTGGGACAACCAGGAGGTGTGACACACTGATATTAGGAAACCAAGCAGTTTTTATACTCTTTACAGACATCTAATTTGAACAAAATGCGGTAATTGGGTTAATACTATAAGTTCAGCAATAAATCTTTCTCCTGGGATGTTCAGCGATAAGACTCTCTCTCCTGGGTTGTTCAGTGATAAGTCTCTCTCCTGGGTTGTTCAGTGATAAGTCTCCTGGGTCAGAGTGCCCCATCCTCAGGGGTTCAGCCGTAGGTTATTTTGCAAAATTTCCTGTTTCAGCAACAATCTATCATATCTACATAATATCTCGGTGCAGACCCTGTGAAGCAATTTTTAAGTTGATATGCCTATATTTAGAAATAGTGGCTTCCCGTTATTGCCTCTCTCTAGAGAAAAAAAACAGAGAGAGAGAGAGAAGTAGGGGGCTCTAAGGGGCTTTAAGACTTTGAGATCAGATCACTAGGCCGAAGGGGGGGGGCACTTTCCATCTCAGTGGAGGGTCATATCCCTATGTCCCTCTCAGTATGGTCCAATCAGCATCCATATTCCACAGTTTCTTTTTTTCTGGATTTGGAGAGCCTTTTCCATCATGAGTCCTTTGGAACTTTCTTGTACCATTGGATTGGTGAGAAGAATCTAGTCTATCACAGTTGATCAACATACAATGTTGATGATACTGCCAACACATTCTGTCTTATCCCTGTTTCCACCCCCCAGGTGATTATTCATCAATGATCACATCATGATGACCTTCTCTCTCTAAGAAGGATTTACAGAAATCAGGAACACTATTATGCATAACAATCATCACCAAATCACTCTGAGACTTAAAAAGAAAAACAATTTCTTTATAGTTCGAAATGCAACTTATTTTATAGTTAAAGAGGAAAAAACAGTTAAAAAACAAAAACCCTAGCCTCTTGGTCACAGATTTCTCAATTTCTGGTGCTCTAAGAAGGCCCATATTTCTTTTCCAGGGGAACCACTCCAGTGATAACTTGAGAGAATTTGAGGGAACAGGACATTTTTCTTTTCTTTGGAAAAAGCTTAAAGTAGCAAACATTCCTCTTCAGGCAATTATTATGGAAACAAAATCTAATTCAAGTACCTTAGCAATTTCAAGGCTGGTACAAATAATGGAACACCCTGTGAGTACCAACTGAGTGAACATTGGGCCTATTAGGAAAGTGATTTTTCTCAACATTTAGTCCCCTACTGGTGTCAACTGTGGTAGATCTCGTAACTGCAAAGGAATTATAAAGTCAGACTGAGTTCCTTGCTCTGTATTAAGACCAAATCCAATCTAACAATCTCTAGAATTAAAGCCTACCTTCAGTTTGTTTTCCATTTAAAGTGATGGATGACGACTTCCAGGTCATGTGATAAAGAAGATGGAGGACTAGACATTTTCTCAAATCCCCTTGATCCCTCAAGCCTCTCCAAAACAGAAATTGTGTACCAAAGAGAAAGAAAATTCAGCTATCTCTATGATTTAGGATACCTAATATCTAAAACATGGTGAAAAAACAAACATACCAGTGAACTGATTTGTCTCCACTGAGCTCACTCAGCATCCCTTCCTCATATCACACACTACCAGAAGCAAGACTGCAATAGTTGATCCACTTGGGCTCACACCAAAATCCAAACCCATACCCTGGTCTGCAGAAGTCTGCTCAGTCCAGGACAGATAGCCAGCATGCCACTGTAGTGCTCAAGATTATGGAAGCCCTCTGGGGCCACACAGCCAATGCCATGGCAAAGTAACATTCAATGCTACAAATGATCTCTGCAAGAGAGCAAGGAATGGAGGACAAGGGACAGAATATGTGTTTTCACTGGACGTAGAATTCAAGATCACATCCTATTCCTTCCAGAGCCTTGTGGTAAAGATTAACATTCCCATTTTTAGTTAACTCATTTGGGAGGGGGCCACACCTTGCCCACCCCAAAGTTATGTATGCTACTGAGCTCAGAAAGGCAGCTTTTGAAGGACCTCCCTTTTTGGGAGAGGAGAGATTGAATGCTCACTGAAGGGAGGCAGCCTGCTTCCCGAACACCAGGCATTTTCCGGAATTCAGCTTTTTCCTTCTGGGCCCTTGAGCCAATGGCGCATGTTCATGCTCTGTCTCGGTGTCATGACTGCTGCCTGGGTTGCGCAAGCAGCCTTAGACTGGCGGGCTGTTCAGGTGTTTGGTGAGTTTAATTATGGAAAACCCTAATAGGCTAAGTTTAGAGTTAAGAGCATTTCTCTGTATTTCTATTTTCCTATTTCCTTATATTTGATTTTTATTAATTTCACCTTTGTTGTTTAATTAATTCCCAAGTAATAAAAACTGATCCTTTCGTGAACTAAAGCTTAGAGGCTCCTTTCTTATTGGCCTGGGAGAAATATGTACAAAGGGCAGTTCAGAGGGGAGGTTAAACCTAAAAGGGTCCCTCATATTTCTGGGACCCCAATAGGTGTCACCCAAATAATGTTCTGTATATCAAATTTTGGCCCTCACAGCCTCAGAGACCCAAACTACAAAAATCAAACTCAAAGTACCAGTGTGACAACTCTGTACTGCTAGTATTGAAAGAGACTACAGAGAAAAAGAGAGAGGACAGGGTACTGGTACAGGACAGTGTGCAATGGTGGTTGGGTGGGAGGGAAGAGGAAAGAAAAATGAAATTATGATCTAGTAAATGAGTTCAGGCATCTAAGAATAAATATTGCAAAATAAAGCACAATGGTCCATTATTTGGTGAGACAGAAAACCCTCTGGAATTTGAGAACATGGAATTATTTAAAAGAGTTATTTAACTGAGTTTTTAAAAGAGAAATGAGCTTTATGAAATTAGAATTTATGACTTGTACAGCAAAAATAATGGGCAGGAGAGAAAAACTGAAATCTGAAATGGCAAATCTCCCCAAAGAAACAATAGATCAGGAATGCAAATACCCAGAAGTGAAGGACAATCTAGTAGAAAAGAAGCAAAAAACAAGATTAAAAAAAAATGTGTTTACTATTCAAGAAAAACATACTGATATGGAAGACAGGATGAACAGTACAAATCCAAAGATCATAGATCTCCCAGAAGAACATGGCAGGACAAAAATCCTTAACACTATAATGCAGAAAATAATACGAGAGAACTTTCCAGAACTTCTAAACCCAGGAAATGAAATACCAATTGAAAGAATTAATAGATTGCCTTTAGAAAAAAAAAATCCAAGGCTGCAAACTCCAAGACACATAATGGATAATTTTAACAATTCACTTCAGGAACAAGTTCTTTACAAGGCAATGGAAGAAACTGTAAAGATAGGAGAGCCCAGAATATATACCTTGGAAATTGTGATTCCATGAGAAATATGGAGAATAGAGATAAAGACTGGATAATTATGTTAAAATAATAATTCCAAAGGGTACAAAAATGAAATAAAAAACCCTAATGAATAGGACTATTTGAAGGAGAAAAGAGGGAGAACCTACTTGATTGAGAGAGAAAAAGAGAGGAAGAACTAAATAACTAGATAAAATAATAAAATATAACTAGATAAAAGGAACTCTTAAGTAAAACTCCCAAAGTACATCTTTTTTTTTTTGCTTAAAAATCATACAAAATATAGACAATGACATTTTTGGATATCAAAAAAAAGCATCTACCTAAAATCAAAAGAAAGTATCATGTGTAATGGGTTTATAATCGATCCTTTTGTCATAAATATAGAAGTGAAGCAAGGATGCCTACTTTCCCTACTATTATTTGATACAGTTCACCTCACACTGCAAATTGAGAATGATCACAGAAAATGGCAATACTCAATGTTAGAAGGGCTGTGGAATGATAGGCACAGTCATATATTGTTGGTATAGCTGTGAAATGGCACAAATATTCTGGAAAGCAATTTGGAATTATGCAACTATAGTAACTAAAATATCCATACACCTTGGAACAGAGAATCCATTATTAGATTTGTGTCTTAAGCCATTTATAAGAAGGAAGTCCCCATATACACCAAAATATTTATAGCAGTACTTTTTGTGATATCAAAGAGTTGGAAACAAAGTAAGATGCTCATTGATTGGGTAAGGTTGAAAAAAATGTGCTACATGAATGTAATGGAAAACTTTAGTAAGTGGTGAAATATTTATATGATCTGGAAAGAAACCAGAATATTACTGTGCTGTAAACAATTATGTATGTGATGAATACAGAAAAGCATGGAGAGATTTACATGAACTGATGCAGAATGTAACTTATCAGAGCCAAAAAAACAATATACACAATAACTACAACAATGTAAATAGAAAGAATAACCATGTACCAAAAATCACAAGTGAATATAATAAAATTGTAAAGATCAAGTAACACAAATAAAGAGAGATGAAAAGATAGCTTCAAATATCCTTGATAGTGGCAGGAGATCTAAAGATATTACACATATTTTTGAACTTTTTCAATGTATCAATTAATTGTATTCATTTCTTCTCTTAAAAATGTTACTTGTTATATGGAATGACAGTAGGGTAGGGGGAAGGGGAAGGATACTAGGGATAACTATGATGAGATAAGAAATAGAAAATATCAATAAACATTTTTAAAAGATACAGAGATGGATGGTGAGTCAAGATACACTTCCAATTCCTTTTTTTGGGGTCTGCCTTACAAAGGAGAAGGCCAAATTCTCAAATATGATCTTCTGAGGTCAAATTTGTGTTCTCTAGAGCACCTTTTTATAGACAGGGCATGAGGATATTACTATAACTGTTTATAAACAAACATCATATCCAGAATTTTTATGGATATGTAGCAGATTTTTATCTTAATCAATCACCAAATATTTATTAAGTACTTACTATGTGCCAGGCTCTGAGCCAAACCTAGCAATAGAGTGACAAAATATTCCTGGCTCTCAAGGAGCTTACATTCTAAGGAAGATCACAGTATCTATAGTTTTGTTTTGTTTTGGAAGAGGTCTTTGAAGGTACCTTTGTATACACATAGAAGAAACCATTATCTATTCTTGACTCTTTCAATGACCTTAAAATAAAGTCGAAGATAAGTGAAATGTTCTTCTGGAAGACTTTAAAAGTCACTAATGAGTGTCAACTTACTTCAAGGTCATCCAAGACTCTTATGTGATCTAGCTCCCTCAAAACCAGCCAACTCATCAACATGCCTGAGAAAACTTTGTGAAGACTTTAGATTCTAGGAGGTCCATACCCTTTTCTTCCTGCTCATCTTGCCAGGCTCTTTCCTGACTTTCAACTTCTTCTTAAAGTGGGACCCTGCTTCCAGGATGCACTGTCCCAAGGTTCAGGGGGTCCCAGGTTGTACAATTTAAGGAGGGGCAGGTTCTTCACTTGCCTGGCCTATGCTCTGGTCTGTAAAAAAACCCAGGTCAACTTGCTAATTAACCAGGCAACAAAATTTTGTTTGCTGTGGCTGTTAGCTCCAAAGAGCCTGAGCCCCCTTCCCCACCTGGGCTGCTGCCACTCAAGATTTCTTCCTGGTTCCCCACTGGGGTAGAACAACTGAATTCCACCTCAGCTCCTGCAGAAACCCCTGTAGTCTTCTTCCCGGCCAACTGCTCAGCCCTCTCACCAGAACATGAGCTTAGTTCCAGAAGACACTGGCACTGTAGCTGATTTGGAGGATCCAGGGGTAAATTTCTCTGGGGCAGACTGCCTGGGGCTGGGTCTGTGTCAGCACAACCATGGGGTTGGACTCCACTCCCACCCTGGCACAGCAGCCCCCTCCTGCTGAACTTCTAAGCCATCTTTAGCTAGAAGATGATCTAAGTCCATCCTTTTGTGGGTTCTGTTGTTCCAGGAATTGTCTTATGGCTGTGTTTGGAGTTTTTTGCAGTAATTGTGTCAGGAGCTCTGAGTGCTTACTGCCTTTCCTCCTCCATCTTGGCTCTGCCTCTATAGGCTAGATTCTAGGAGGAATAACATAGGAGCTAAACAGACTTCAAATATGTGACTCTGCGTGCTCCAAAGAGAATTAAAGTGAGGGAGTTGATGCAGAACAGGGGAGGAGAGTTCTAGGTCTAAGAGGAGGTTAAAAAAAGAAAAAGGTTTATTTGATTCTATCATGGAGAAGAGCTTGAGAAATGGGGTTGAGCCATTGTCTTTCTTTCCTAGGAAAGGGGGCTGGGTGGTTATGCTATATATAGGAAGGCCGTGACCCCCATCACTAGATGCCTTTTAAGTAAGAGAATAGCCATTGGGCAGCTAGGTGGTACAGTGGATAGAACATCAGGTTTGAAGTCAGGAAAACCTGAGTTCAAATCTGACCTTAGGTACTTACTAGTTGTGTGATCTTGGGCAAGTTGCTTAACCCTGTTTGCCTCAGTTTCCTTTTCTGCAAAATGAGCTAGAGAAGGAAGTAGCAAACCACTCCAGTATCTTTGCCAAGAAAACCCCAGATGAGGTCACAAAGAGTTGGATACAACTGAAAAATGACTAAATGACAAGGATAGCCACTAGTTAGGGCTGTGGCAGAGGGAATTTTTAACTCCATATTATGTTAAATGTCTTTGGGGTTTCTTCCTGCTCTGAGATTACGTGATTTTGTGATCTTATAAAAGTCATTTGGGCTCCCTATTTGGTATTGGCCTCCAGGGTCTCAGTTGTTTTATAGAGACACAGGATTTTAGAATTAGAAGGTCCCTCTAGTTGAACCCAAACCTGCAATGAATCTTTTTATATCATACCCAACATGTTATATCCAGCCTTTCCTTGAAGACCTCTAATTAGGGTTATCCTCACCACTTCTCCAGGCAACTCATTCCATTTCTGGATATCTCTAAATCTGCAAGATGAAAATAACAATAGCACCTAACTAGCAGGACTGTTATGAAGATCAAATGAGATAATAGATGTAAAACCCTTTGTAAACCTGAAAGTGCTACATTGGTTGCCATGATTTTTATTAATAATAATCATTAGGGGGCAGCTAGGTGGCACAGTGGATTCAGGATTCAACCCTGGATTCAGGAAGACCTGAGTTCAAATCCGGCCTCAGACACTTGACACTTATTAGCTTGACACTTATCATCATTAGGCAGTCCTTCCTTTCATCATGCCTAAATTTTCCTTTTAGCATAGACCACTGAATGTTAGAGGTGGAATGGCTCTAAAAGATCATTTGGTGTAATACTTGCATTTTACTGATGAGGAAACTGAATTCCCAGATTAGTTGAATGACTTATCCAATGTTACATGGTGATGACAGTCAGAACTTGAACTTAGGTTTTTGACCTCATATCCAGTGCTGTTTTTACTTATTCATTTTCTATTTTTACTTATGCATTTTCAGCTTCCTAAGCTACCCTGAAATGAACCATAGGGTTTGGAGGCCCCTGACTAATTTCCTCCTAAATCCCTCTTTTTTTTCTCCCTCCCATAGAATTGTTCCATATGATAACAAATACTGTTCACCTATTAATGTTTAATTTAAACTAATTTAATAAGATCATAGATTTATAACTGGAAGAGACCTCAGATTTCCCATACCCTCAAGTGCTCATTTTAAAGAAAAGGAAACTGAAGACCAGAGAGGTTAAGTGACTTGCCCTAAGGGATCATCCAGGTGGAAAGTATTTGAATCAGAATTTAACACAGGTTTTCTGACTCCAAATCCGGCATTCTTTCCATTAAACCACACTCTCAAGAAAATGTGATGAGGAAGGAGAACCCATAGTGTAATTTGCTGACCAGCTTTAGCCTTGCTTAGTGCTGCTCAGGAGGTGTTGTGATGCTCAAATGAGGCCATGGTTGTAAACAACTTTGGAAACCTTAAAAAAGCACTATATGAATGCTAGTTATTATTCTAGAGATGACCTTGACAATAATTTCTCACCCACTCCTTACCTGATAAGAGAGAAGACAAGCTCCCCCAAATGGGTCTCCATTTCTAAGAATCAAGTGTCCTTGAACTGAAAATTTGCTTCCTCCAAATATGAATTAAAATTAAAATTAAAGGCATCATAATGTACAATTGCATACTAAAGTAGAGGAGAGAGGGCTGGGTTTAGACTTAGGAAGACCTGAGTTTAATACCTGCCTTTGACACATGCAAATTATGTGATCTCCATGGGCAAGTTACTTAAACTCTCAGAGCTTCAAAAAGTTCTCTAAGACTAAATTATCTCATTTGTCCAGGTGGGAAGGGTGGTTTCCTTGCTAGAAGTTCCCAACACAAATGAAATTACAGTTATAAACCCCCTTCTTTTCCTCAAAAGGTAGCATAATGTTGGATGGCCTTAAGAAAAATGTAAAAACTTATCTGAAAAAAGTTGGATAGTGATAAAATACTAAGTTTCAGTTAATTGCTAGTTGAATAGCTAGTGTTCCTAAAGTAAATCATTATAACTTCTGCAAAAGAGATACTTTTATTTCTTCCTTGCCTATGATTATCCTCTCAATGTCTTTTTCTTGTCTTATTGCTATAGCTAACATTTCTGGGTTTTTTGTTTGTTTGTTTTTTTCCGAGGGGCAATGGGGTTTAAGTGACTTGCCCAGGGTCACACAGCTAGTAAGTCTCAAGTGTCTGAGGCCGAATTTGAACTCAGGTCATCCTGAATCCAGGGCTGGTGCTTTATCCACTGTGTCACCTAGCTGCCCCCTATAGCTAACATTTCTAAGATATATTAAATCATAGTTTTGACAGTAGATGCCCTTGGTCTTGTTGGAAAGGCAGCTATCATTTCTTCATTACGAGACAATGCTATACTTGGTTTTAGATAGATAATATTCACTATATTAAGGAAAAGTTTTAATTACTATGATTTCACTATGATTAAACATACATGACTATTGTATTTTGTAAAAATATTGATATATATATTTCCAAAATTGTTTTTGTCATCAATATGGTCTATTATGTTGGATCTTTAAATTTTCATTCATTAATTACCAACATATTGATCTACTCTGTATAATTCAATTATTTAGAGTCTTTCTTATTTTGTATTTTAAAAAAGTACATCTAGTTTATTTAATTTATTCTTTTCATTGGCATATATTTAATCAAATTATTTTCCAATAATTTCCTTTATTTTTCCTACTTTCTTTTATTTTTCATTTTACAATTGATTTTCCTCTTCAAAAAGAAAATTAGTGAATTATTTTGTCTATTTTATTAATTTTTAAAGACATCTAGTTTTAGTAATCAATTTAAGGGTTTTATGTATTTTAATTTTCACAGTTTCTGGTGTTTTTTCATTTGCTGCTTTTCTAGGTTCTAGTTCAAGGTTTCTTTTAGGAGGTGATTGGTGCATTCTTTCTCTATAGGCTTTGTTTCTGACATTAGATCTGGACAGTTTTATTTTGTAATTTGTTTTAAATCAAGTTATTAATTTTTTGGCATGGTCATAATTTTCAGGAAGTTTGATGATTTAGTTGCACGCTCAATTTATTATTCATGAAAGTATTTACATATATAAAATTTCCCCTAAGTCCTTTTTGACTACATCCCCAAAAGTTTTATTATATTGCCTTCTTTTTGTTATATTCTTTGATGAAATTATCAATTGTCTCTGATTTGTCCTTTGACTTACATATTCTTTCAGATCATATTATTTAGTCTCTTTTTACATTTGATCCTTTTGTTCAATTGTCCTTCAGTCATTATAATTTTCATTGTGTTGAGTTCAGTAAAGGAAGTGTATAATATTTTTGTTCTTTTGCATTTATTGTTGATTTTTTAAGTGATCTAACACATGGCTAATTTTTAAAGGGTCATGCAAGCTGAGAAATATATATACTTCTTTAAATTTTCATTCATTAATTACCAGAGAATAATTACATTTAGTATTATGGATCTAGAATTATAAAACCTTAAAGGCCATTTTTTTCTAAGGCCCAGGGACATTAAATGACTTGCTCAAGGTACTACAAATAGAGTTTTTTAAATCATAAAAGTATTTTATTATTTTCTAGTTATGCATAGAGATAGTTTTCAACATTTGTTTTACTAATATTTCTAGTTTCAAATTTTTCTCCCTCTCTCCCCTCCCTCCCCCTTCCCCAAGACAGCAAGCAATCTGATATAGGTTATATATGTATAATCACATTAAACATATTTCTGCATTAGTCATGCTGTGAACGAAAATCAGAGCAAAAGGGAAAAACCTCAGAAAAGAAAAACAAAAATGTAAAAATAGTATGGTTCAATCTGCATCTATACAAATAGAAAGTTTTAAAGGTACAATATGAATCAAGGTCTTCAGACTCTAGAATCAGTCAGTGCCCTTTCCATTTTCTTATGATGTCATCCTAACTTTTCTGAAATTTTATTCAGTTCCTTAACTTATTGCTTGTTTATCTATTCATTAGTTTGGTTTAGGTCTGAGAAGGGCATACAAATATGCACAACTATTACGATTTTGCTATTTCTAACTGTAGTTTGATGATTACTTAGGTGATATACCATTTAGGTAAAGCATTTTTTATTCCATATTCTATAATGACTAAGCATGATGTAGATTCTTTGTTTATCTCTTTTAGCCATATTCATTTTTACTATTGCCTTACCTATGATTATGATCACCACTTCTGCTTTTTTTTTTCTTTTTGGGAGGGGCAATGAGGGTTAAGTGACTTACCCAGGATCACCCAGCTAATGTGTCAAGTGTGTGAGGCCAGATTTGAACCCAGGTCCTCCTGAATCCAGGGTGGGTGCTTTATCCACTGCACAACCTAGCTGCCTAAGAAAAATGCCACTTCTGCTTTTTAAAATTTATCTGATGCATAATACATTCTGCTCCAAACTTTCCATTTGAACCCTGTGTGAATCTCTCCACGTATAAATGTGTTGAAAAACTACCCTGTTCCCACCTCTTTCCTTCTTTACTTTAATGTATTTCTAAACCAAACTCTTTTCATGTAGGTGTTTAACCTTCATTTGCTTGGTTCAGATAATAGTGACATTTGTGAGATGCTTGATTTCTCTCTCTGCTCCACGTCTGTATATTCTTCTTGTAATGCCACCCAATTATGAGAAATGATCAATTCCTTAGCTTCATTTTCATTATTCCGTAGCATCTTCCTTCCTCCCACTCACCAACAAGATGGAAAAACATTCAAATCCAAGCTGTATTTCTGGTTTTTTTTTTCCACTCTCCCTTGACCCTTGAAGAGAGTGAAATTCCAAATGAATACTTGTCTTTTCTCTCTCTGTTAGGATATAAAAACTTCATTATTATTTAGTTTCTTCTATTTGTTTATATGTATTTATCATTCAAGGTCTCTTGTCTCTGGTATTTGCATTTCAAAGATTCTATTCAGTTATGATCTTTTTTAAAAATCACAGATACTTTAAAATCTTCTATTTTATTAAAACCAATTTCTCTCCCATTGGGTCTTGGTTTTCTTCTCTGTAAAATGTAGGGAATATACAAATGATATTGAAGGTCTCTTTACACTCTGATCTTAAATGGTTGTGGCAATAATTCTACTAATCTTCCTTTGTTTTGTGTGGCTCTTTCCCTACTCCTGTGACCTCTTCCCCCAGGACAGAACTAGAAGAAGCTGAGAAAATACAGGGTCCAGATATATCATAGGAAATAATACTGCAGGAAACAATTATCAAAGGCCATTTTCACTGCTGTTTCTGGTTGTATTTATGCTTCTTCTCTGCTTTAAGATGCTTCTTCTAATTTATGCTGCTTCTCTGCATAAATAGGTTATGAGCATTAGGTCCCAGACACTATGGCCAGTTTCTCCCAGTCCAAGGCTCAATATGCACCTGGGACTTGCTAGCTTTACATTTGCTTGGGGGCTCACTGATTCTTTCACTCCCAAGTCACACTTCCAAAAAGCTCTCCATACCTTCAGAAAACTATTCCAGGATTAGGAACACATAGGCAGCTAGGTGTTATGGTGTATAGAGCATTGAACCTAGAGTTAGGAAGAACATTATAAAAATCCAGCCTTAGATATTTACCCAGCTGAATGACCCTGGACAAGGCACTTAACTTGTTTTCCTCAGTTTCCTCATCTGTAAAATGGGGATAATAATGACACCTACCTCCCAGGGTTGTAGTAAGGATCAATTGAGATGATATTTGTAGATGACTTAGGGCCTGGCCCATAGTTGGCACTTAATAAATGCTTATTCCCTTCCTTCTCCCCACCTCCTCTATGCACTCACTGAATTCTCAGCCTCTTGGCTCAATCTCTCATTTTTTTCTTTTTAAAAATTCAATCATATTTGATTTTTACAAAAATACACATTCTCTCCTTGACACCTACTTCAATCCCAATTGAGGAAGTAATACAGACAATCTCCATGTTACATACAAGCATTGTCAAGCAAAGCAAATACCTAAATTTGCCTTTCCCTCCCCCAAATTATCTCAACATGCACTTTGAGGTCATCATCTTTCCACCAAAGAAATGGATAGTATGGTTCATCATGAATCCTCTGGAATTGTGGTTGGTTATTTTTTCCTTCTTCTTTCTAAATTCCATAGCTAATTAGATATAGATAGATAGATAGATAGATAGATAGATAGATAGATAGATAGATAGATAGATAGATGATAGGTAATTTATTAAGTGCTTACTATGTTCCAGGCACTGTCAAGTGCTGTGGATACATATACAAATAAGCAAGACAGCCCCTCCTTTTAAAGCACTTACATTTCAATGGAGACATTTGGAACTTAAAGAGAAGCTAGAAGCAGAGTAACTAGGACATGACATGAAGATAACCAAGAAATGGTATGGAGGTGAATGGTAGTGAGGTAGAAACAGGAATCCAGGGGTAGAGTCTGGAGTTGTGGTTGGAGAGATGAGGATGAGGCCTGCAATGCAGGTAGCATGGTGAAGAACTCACTGGAAGAGTACAAATGCTAGTTATACATGCACTAATTCTCTACCCATGGGACCTGGGTCTCAGCCTCAGTTTTGTCCCTTACTACTTATGTGAAACTGGGCAAGTCACTTAACCTCTCTGTTAAGGGACTCAGTTTCCTCATTTGTGTAACCCAAGTCTCAAGTGTATTTGCATAAGATTCTGGGGTAGTAAGTGGAATAGAGACCTGGGTGGGCTAGCTAAGTGATTCAGCCTGGAGTCAGGAAGACACCTCTTCCTGAATTCAAATCTTCCTTTAGGCATTTACTAGCTGTGTGACTCTAGACAAGTCGTTTGATCTTGTTTGCCTCAGTTTCTTCATCTGTAAAATAAGCTGGAGAAGGATATAGCAAATCACTCTAGTATCTTTCCCAAGAAAACCCCAAATGGGGCCAAGAAGAGTTGGATAAGACTCTGTATAACATTAAAGCAAGAGACCTGACTGAGGTGCCAGCTCTTTTGTATATCAGCTACTTCTCTGAACCTTTCGCTTTCTCTAGGAACCTCTCCCTGAGCAGAACTTGGAACTAAGTATCTTCTCTCAAAGCTAGAAAACAGAAGAGTAAGGATCTCTCCTCTCTCAAGTTCTTGTTAACTCTACCCTTCATGTTGGCCCCAAACACCAAAAAATCATTCTTTACCAATAAAGATAATCTAATGCAAATGACCTGGAACTTCAAATTACATCTATCAAATGATGGAGTTGAATTAGATGGCTTCTAAGTTCCCTTTCAGCTTTATATTTATGATGCTATGATTCCCTACTCTTTCCTTCATCACTCCAAGTAACAACTTCCAAAGACAAACACCAGCCCTAGGGGTGCTTTCTAATTCTTTTTTGGGAGGCAATTGTGGTTAAGTGACTTCCTCAAGGTTACAAAGCTAGTGTGTGATTTGAACTCAGTTCTTCCTGACTCCAGGCTGAGTGCTCTATTCACTGTACCACCTAGCTTTCCGCCCACAGGTTCTTTCTTGAGGCTCTTAATAGACTTAGGAAATAGAAACCTACTTCCCTTCCCCATCCCCCACTATTCTTCTTCCCCTTTAAGCCCCACAGTAGCCCAGCTGTGGACAATCCCATAGCAGAAGGCGGGGAGAAGAAAAGACTGAAAACCTAAATAAGAAAAAAAACCCATATTTTGAATGTAATAGATATATAACATAGAAATGTATGAACAATGTGTGAATGTCTTTTACTAGAAAGAGCTGGTGAGAATCAAGTAAAAGTATATATGTTGTGTCTAATGGCACTCATCTCTAGGGCAGAGGTAAGGTTAGAGTTGGGGTGTTAGGGAAGAAAAAAATGAATTTACATGATAATTTTGTTGTATATTTGAAAGGAATAGCAAGTTGTGCATAGTAGATTTGCAGTTTCATGTACAATCATCTTGTTAAAATTGTGCTATGTTATGAAAATGTTTGTCTTTTTCCATAAATTTAAAATAAAAAAATTAAAAGTATATATGAAGGTGCTGTTAGAACCCCCATTCCACAGATTAGGAGACTGATATTCAAAAAGGCAAAATAAAAATAGCTCATTCATGGTTGAAAAGTACTAAGTGACTTTTCTGCATTCTGCTGCTCTGCTTTGATACAGTAGATTAATACATGTTGAGTGATTGGCAATAGGTAGAGCCTAGATTCCTGTCAGTGTGTTCTTCAGTGACACCAAGCAACAAAGATTGTGTGTGTGTGTGTGTGTGTGTGTGTGTGTGAATTTTAATGTCATTGTAAAAAACGGAGAGGAAACCAGGCACAAAGGGCTTCATTAAAACAACATTGAGGTTCTGACTTAGTGTGAAAGAGGAAGGAAATTCAGTGTTAAGATTGTCACTTTTCAGCACAACAGGCCCCAGAAACATTACAGCCCACCCAGCTGAGGTCCTGAAGTCCTGCAGACAGACACCTCCGATGAGAAGGCCAGGAGGGAGGGAAAAGGAAGGGGTGGGAATTCTGAGAGCTTGGTGCTTAGCACCCACAAGTCCTGCCACAAATACTTGGTGAATTGAATAATTGAATTGAATTGAGTCTTGGGTATCGGTGGTATCATTTTGTGTTTCTGGCAATTTTTGGCAAAGGCTTCCTCCTCCCTTCTCAGAACTGCCCCAACTGTATAACTTGGGTATTCTCATCAATAACACTGGGAGAAGACTGGACTCTAAGGCTATTTCCATCTCTAACTCCCCTCAGTACTCCAGGAGCTTCTTGGCTGGTGATAAGACTCATACACTTTTCTTAGAGCATTTTATCTGGATACCAGTATGACCCAGTGGATAGAGCGACAGACTTACAAATAGGAAAACCTGGGTTCAGACCTGCCTTTCACACTTTCTGGCTGTATGACCACAGGCAAATCACTTAACCTTCCTCAGTTTTCTCATTTTGGGGGGTTTAGGAGGAGGCAATCAGGGTTAAGTGACTTGCCCAGAGTCAGACAACTAGTAAGTGTCTGAGGCCAGATATGAACACAGGTCCTGATTGCAGGTCTGTACCACCTAGCTGCCCCTCAGTTACCTCATTTTTTTTTCATTTTTAAAACATTTTTATTTCAAATTTTGAGTTTCAAATGGTCTCTCTCTTTCCCTCCCCTCTTCCCGAGATGGTAAGCAATCAGATATAGGTTATACATGAGCAATTATATAAAACGGTACCATTTAAGTAATTTTGCATAAGAAGACTTGAAAAAAAGAAAAAAAAGAAAGTGAGAAATAGCATGCTTCAGTCAGTATTCAAACAATATCAGTTCTTTCTCTGAAAGAGGATAGTATGCTTCATCATTCGTTCTTTGGGATTGTCTTGGATAATTGAATTGCTGAAAATAGGTAAGTCATTCACAGTTCTTCATCAAGAAGATTGCTGTTGCTTTGTACAGTGTTCTTCTCGTTCTGTTCACTTCACTATGCATCACTTCATGTAAGTCTTTCCAGGTTTTACTGAAATCATCCTGCTTGTCATTTCTTACAGCACAATAATATTCCATTACAAGCATATACCACAGCTTGTTTAGCTATTCCCCTATTGATGAGTATCTCTTTGATTTCCAATTCTTAGCCACCACGAAAAGAGCTGCTATGAATATTTTTTTTTTACAAATAAGTCCTTTCCCCCCTTTTTGGATATCTTTGGAATATAGACATAGATATTTTTCCTTATTTTTAAAATAGGGTATGATATAGCAACTATTTTACAGGGTGGTTGTGATGATCAAAGAAAATTAGATAGTAGATATATGTGTGTCTATACATATACATATTTTACATAAAATATTTTGCAAGATATAACAAGTACTAGGTGAATGTCAGTTATCTCTCCTTTGTTCCCATTACTTTGCACATTGTATTTTACTTGTTTGTGTAGCTAACATACTATCTTTCTTTGGTTACCAGAGTCTAGGACAAGGTAAGTTCTATAAGGGTAGGGATAGTTTCATTTGTCTTTGTATTCCCAGTGTCTCATAAAATTTTATTGTTGTTCAGTCATTTCAGTCATTCTCAGCTCTTCATGACCTTTTTTGGGGTTTTCTTGGCAAAGATACTTGAGTGGTTTGCTATTTCCTTTTATTTTACAGATGAGGAAACTGAGGCAAACAAGGTTAAATGACTTGCTTAGGGTCATGAAGCTAGTAAGTGTCTGAGGCTAGATTTGAACTCAGGAAGATGAGTCTTCTTGACTCCAGTCCTGGCACTCTGCCACCTAGTTGCCCACCTTGCACAATGATTGATGTTTAATAGAATACATGGGTACAGGAACTCCAGTAGGAACCCAGAAGCTTTGTTTCTTCTTCCCAAGGCACCATTTGCAGAAATTAGAAATTGTTTGCATTTCCAAACTGGAAGGCTATGATTGATAAATAATTCCTCATCTTGGAAATGAGGGGAAGAGTTGCATTAGATGATCTCTGAGGTCCCTTCCACATCTAAATTCTACTTAGTATCCTAAACTCAGAAATAAGGTAGATGAGCTCTTCAAAAACCCCCTGAAATTGACTACTTTCCTTCCTCTCTTTCCTTCCTTCTGCATTTGGTACTATGGTTAAGTGGATACAGGGAGAAGCATGTGAAAGCCAGCATCCAGTTTTGTTTCAAACCCATTAAAATTCTGCATGAAAAATAACTTGATTCTCCTTTTTGCATCTCTCTTTGTAGAATGTAAGAAAATGATTTATTCTTTACCTCTGATAGTTAAAGTAATACAGTACAAGTTGCACTCTGTAATTGGCCCAAACTTCCCCACCCTGGAAAAAATTGCTGGGCAGCAAAACAAAGTAACTCAGTCTATCATCAATTCTTATTTTAAGGATCCTATGTTTTTTTGTTTGTTTGTTTTGTTTTTTTGTTTTGTTTCTTTGCAGGGCAATGAGGATTAAGTGACTTGCCCAAGGTCACACAGCTAGTAAGCATCAAGTGTCTGAGGTCGCATTTGAACTCAGGTACTCCTGACTCCAGGGCCCATGCTTTATCCACTGTGCCACCTAGCCGCCCCACCCTATGCTTTTTTAAAGTACAAAGTATCTATACATTTTCCACATTTTTTTAAAGTACAAAAGTAGACTAGGCATTGAAGATATGGGTACAAATTTCAGAGGGCAGAGGTCGAATATTTGCATTGAAAACAACAACAATAACAACAATAACAACCCCACCCCCCACCACAGAACAGTAGAAAGTCCAGCACTATATCCTATAAGGTAGTTGCAAAATTTATGACTTGTTCTGATGCCAATAGCAGGGAGGACACTCCTAAGTAAGCTCTCCTCCCATGTAGAGTGAGAGAGGCACTAGAAAACAAAGCTAGCCGACTTCCCATGATATCACTGTGATCTACACTGTGACCTTCTGTCATACACACCTTTATATTTCTGTTAGAGCAATGCTCACTCTTTTAATAAGTCATCTTTAGGGAAACAAAACAAAACAAAACAAAACAAAATAAAATACGATCTGGCCATATTGATACAATATTGCTTGTAAGATCATCTTTTTAAAAAGAAACTTGACTAAATTGATAAAATATTGCTTGTAAGGTCAGTGGCAAGAATTCTCTTTGTATCACTATGGGAAAAGACCCCAGCTGTCCCCAGTGCTTTATATTTTCCCAGGGCAAATTGCTGGTTTTTAAGGTTAGTTTCATTTCAGGGCTTACTGGACCAACAGCCCCTTGACTTCTTGTAGTTCACAGTTGAATAACTTAGAAGTTTCTCCCATTTCAAAGGCAGGCCAATAATAGACTTGTCCTACCTAGAAAAGGGTGTTGCTTTCCTTTCCTATCTCCTCTCTTCAGTTCTTTCCCTGTAACTAGAACTTCACACCAAAGTTCTCTTCCAATATGCCTGCATCCTTTAGAAAGAAAGAACTGGTCAATAGAAGTATGGATAGAATTATTTTCCATATAGTTGCACACCACCACTTTCCACATCAGAGTTTCAATATGTTGAGGAGCAGCACAGGAAAGAAAATGAGAATTTTGGGAGAGTTTTGTGGAAGCTACAGAAGAAACTTGTAGACCAGCAAATGACACAGAGGCTATGACCAAATACTTAACCCAAATTTTACAATAAGGTAGTATAAACACCCCACTAAAGAAAAAGAAAAAAAAATAATATTTCTTTTCTCGTACAAAGGGAGGGCCAAAATCTTTTACTAGCATTTTCCACATCAGGGGGTGCTACACCCCTAACCCCTGTGCTGTGGAAAGGATAACTGTATATACATATTTGTGTCTAACTAGCCATTTCTAGGATGATGGGGAGGGAAGAAAAAAGGAAAAAAGTTAAGATAGCTTTATTATATATTTAAAAGCAATAGCAAGTTTTACATAATAGACTTATAGTTTCATGAGTAATCATCACCCCCACCCCAAATCTACTATGTTATGGAAATGCTTTATTTCTTAAGTTCAGAATATATCAAAATTTAAGAGACCCCACGGAGTCAAACTCAAATAGAAATGGGGCCACTAAACAGTACATAAGGAAACCCATGGGCTACATATTGACTTGGAAAACCACATATTAATATTATCTATGTTCTATTGTATTTTATTTGTTTTGTTAAATATTTCCCTACTACATTTTAAGCTGGTTAGGATCCCACTTGGGAATGTTACCCATCTTGTGTCTGAGACAATCACTGGGGATCCCAGGCATGAATCACCAGCAGAACTAGTGTTTGCTCATCATCTACTTAAATGCTAAAACAGATTGTTAGAAAGGATAGCAACTCTTTGTGTTGTGATTTTAGGAATGGCTAGGGTTCCCTGTTTAAATAAACATAACCATCAGGTTTCAAATCCCTGACCAAGGGCTAAATTCTTTCTTCACCTACCATCCGGGGTCATTTGTCAAAATAAAGATCTTGCTGTCCTTCTCTGGGAGGGAGGATTAGGTCTCTGAGGAGGAGAGATGACATAAAGCATGCCTGGGAATGTCAGCTCTGTGAACTGTCTACAAGTGGCATTGTTTGTGAATTGTGATGCATTAGCCTGTTCACATTGGGAGGTCTCCAAGTGTGGTCCCAGAACCACAGATGGTTTGGGAGCATCCCCCAGGTAGCCTTTGGACTGGTTTCTTGTTATACTAGTGGAAATTATACAACAGGATTTCTATTTTGTTTTCTTCCATTAATTAATTCTTTTCTTTTTCTGTTTTTTTTTGGGGGGGGGGCAGGGCAACGAGGGTTAAGTGACTTGCCCAAGGTCACACAGTTAGTAAGTGTCAAGTGTCT
The DNA here is from genome assembly GCF_019393635.1 of Dromiciops gliroides. Classification (NCBI taxonomy): domain Eukaryota; kingdom Metazoa; phylum Chordata; class Mammalia; order Microbiotheria; family Microbiotheriidae; genus Dromiciops; species Dromiciops gliroides. The sequence goes on along the minus strand of NC_057864.1, from coordinate 172,067,955 downwards.
GAGACCGAATTTGAACTTAGGTCTTCCTGAATCCAGGGCCAGTGCTTTATCCACTGTGCCACCTAGCTGCCCCTAAATCAATTATTTTCTAATGGTACTGTCCCATGCTGAGCAGCATGATGACATGGAAAGAGTGCTGGATTTGGAGACAGAGGTCCTGGGTTCAAATCCTGTCTCACTTATTTACTACCTCTGTGATTCTAGACAAGTTACTTCCCCTCTTGGGGCCCTAGCTTCCTCATCTGTAAAATGAAGGAATTAAATTAGATGATCTATAGGATTCAATCTACTTATAAAACTTTGACCATGACCTTGCTGGTCCCCCATAGCAAAATCAAATGTGATTTTGATAAGTCATTTAAACTCTCTGTTTCTCAGTTCTGTCATTTGTAAACTTGAAGGTGGTGGACTAGAAGACCTCTAATGCCTCTTCCAGCTCTCACAGTGTATCATTTTCCAAACAGTTTTTTTTTTTTTCAATATGGGGACTTTTGACTATTTGGCTATCTGACTGCTATTAACTTAGCATGGGATGTTTATAAAGTTCCACCACACTGCTCCACTCCCAAATTGATAAGCAAAATATTAAGAATACTCTTAACTAAATAATCAAAGCAGAGTTTATTTATGAGATACTATTTAAAATTAAGAATACAGGGAAATAAAATGTACAACCTGACTGCATTGTGGTGTGTCTCTTTCCACCTGCTGAGCCTGGAACTTTTTTTTTTTTAATATAATAAGGGTCATAGCCACCTGCCTCTTGCCTTAGGGTATGTTCCACTAAGGTCCTTTATTCTAACTCAGAGCAAGCCCCTTTCACTTTGCAAATCCCCCTGCTTCTAACTTTCCTCTCCTTACTGCCACTGCTGAACCCCTGTGTTTCTCTCTCACCGACTTGTCTGTCTGTCTGTCTGCTCCGTCAGTCTGCCCTTCGGCCTCTCTTTTCTCTGTTCCCGATCCTTCTCATCTGCTGGCCCCCAGTCCTCTTGTCCGCCCCCTTGAGTCTAACCCCCAGGTGTATATATATCCTTCTTTTCTCCACTCAAATCTCTGGGCTTTTTGCACCCACACACCAAGCTAATCCGCTAGTCAGGGCTGCGGCTGGGGCTGGGGGGATGCTTGAGCATCACGTGCCTCAGCACAGGCTACGCCAGAGCCCAGCCTGGATGAGCCCAGGATCCCTTGGATAGCTCTGCTCAGGGTGGAGGGAGCTAGTGCTCCCTCCCCCCAGCTGTCTGACCTGGCATCTTGCCCAGCCCATGGGGCTTTTTAGCTCAGCTGAAGCAGAGGGGGAGGGTCATTAGCACCTCCCACACAGAAAAGACCCTGAGGGCCCAAGGCTTTCTAATCTCAGCATAAAGGTAGGGTCCCCAAATCAAAATAAATTTCCACAAATGTCATAACTTTAGCAGGTCAATGTTCCCATCCATGTTGCTTATATGTGAGTGTGTGTGTATGTATATATGTATGTAGAAGTGTTTTGTAATGGGAAGAGAAGCAAACAGGTGGGTGGGCCAAAGCTCCTTTTATTCTACTTAGAATCTACATGAACCAAAAATGTTGATAACTACTGGCTTTCCACCCCAATCATGTCATTCCTATGTTTCAAAAATATTAATTACTCCCTTTGACACTCTCAATAAATTCTGAACTCCTTGGCCTGCCATTCAAAGTCCCTCTTTTACAAATCTGAACTTTCTTTCTCTGCTTTATCTCCTCATGCTTTTCCAGACAGTTTATATTCTAGACAAACCTAACTACTTATCATTTCCCTAATTAGATCCCTCATCTTCCTTCCTCTGTCTTTGCTCATATTGTTCCATTTACCTGGAATGCTTTCCTTCCTATATCTCCTTGGTGAAAAAAATAATCCTAACCATTATTAAAAGTCCTGTCAAAAGGACCCCCTTCTCCATGAAGAGTTGCTTGATTCCAAGGAAAGCAGAAAGCTGGGAAAATGTTTTATAGCCAATGTTTCTGATAAAGGCCTCATTTTTCAAACATATAGAGAACTAAATCATGTTTATAAGAATACAAATCGTTCCCCAATTGAGAAATGGTCAAAGGATATGAACAAGCAGTTTTCAGATGAAGAAATTAAAGTTATCTATTTTCATATGGAAAAATGTTCTAAATCACTATTGATTAGAAAAATGCAAATTAAATCAACTCTGAGGTACCACCTCACACAAACAGATTGAATAATATGACAAAAAGGAAAATGATAAATGTGGGGAAATTGGAACACTGATGCAATATTAGGGGAGTTGTGAACTGATCCAACCATTCTGGAGATCAATTTGGGCTTAAAAACTGTGCATACTCTTTGACTTAGTGATACCACCACTAGGTCTGTATTTCAAAGAGATCATAAAAAGGGGAAAGGATCCACATGTCCAAAAGTATTTATAGCAGCTCTTTTTGCAGTGGTGTAGCATTAGAAATTGAGGGGATGACCTTCAATTGGGGAATGGCTGAACAAGTTGTGGTATACGAAAGTAATGGAATACTATTGTGCTATAAGAAATGATGCGCAGTCAGATTTCAGAAAAACCTGGAAAGACTTTTGTGAACAGATGCTGAGTGAATTGAGCAGAACCAGGGGAACATTGTACATAGTAATAGCAACATTGTGTGATGATCAACTGTGAAAGACATAGCTCTTCTTAGCAATACAATGATCCTGGACAATTCCAAAAGACTCATGATGGAAAATGTTCTCCAAACCCAGAAAAAGAACTATGGAATCTGAATGCAGATGGAAGCATACTCTTTTTACTTTATTTCTTGTTTTTTTCTTTCTTGTGCTTTTTCTCTTTTGTTCTGCTTCTTCTTTCACAACATGACTAATATGGAAATGTGTTCAGCATGATTGTACATATAAAACCTAAAAAAATAGTTACTTGATTCCCCCAGTCTGGAGTAACCTCCCTCTCTGCTATTTTCTCCTGACACTTTTTGCTTGGCACCTCTACTATAGCTACTACCATAAGAAGACTAAAATGCCTTAGTAAGGATTATAAAAAGGAGGCAAGGGTCAGAGGAAAAAGCACTGGACATGGTATCAGAATTTGCATTCAAATCCTATTTCTGATGCGTATAGCATGAATCACCTGGGACAAGCCACTTAATCTTCTTGGACCTCAGTTTCTCCATCTGGAGTTTTGTCATTCCCCCAAATTCCCTAATGATTATGTAGCCATTTTTCTAAAATTAATGAAATTATAGATTTGGACTCCACCAACACCTCTCCCCCAATCTTATACTACTATCCTGCTTCTGACATAAATATTGGTCAAGTGCCTACTATGTACCAGGTACTCTGCTAGGTACTGGGGATACAAATACACAAAAGTGAGGCAGTCCCAGATCCACAGAATTTTATATTTTAAAAGGAGGGTGCAACATATTCATAGATAAATATAGGACAAGGATAGAAATGGACCTATGATTTCATTGATTCCCTCAACTCCCATATGACAGAATTCTCTCTACCAATGTAAGTCAACAGTTTTTCTGATTTATAGTGTTAGAGTTGCCTAGAGCATTGACTGAGACAGTAAGTGACTAGCCTAGGGTCACACCAGCAGCATATGATTATTGGATGTGAGACTTGAACCCAGGACCTTTTGGTAAGCTCTCTATCCACTATGTTACATTTCTTCTTAAAAAGAGAAACATATTTTCAAATTATAGCATTATGAATTTCTAAAACATATCTAAGTTATCAGTGTTTCTAACTCATCTTTCCTTGGGCACATTGATTTTTGTCTACCACTTAGGTGGCTCTGAGGCCATGAGAACTTCACAAACAATCATTTCTGGGGTAGCTGTAATAATCACCACCATCAGAAAGCATTTGTTAAATGTAACAAAATGTTACTGTGCTGTAAGGAACAATGAATATGAAGAATTCAGAGAAGCATAGGAAAATTATATGAACTGATGATGATTTTGGGAAATAATGTATACAAGGGCAATAATGTTCATTGAAAAAACAATGATACAAAATGAAACCAAATACTTTGTAATAATGCTGACAAAATATCACCCTGAAAATGTATCCCCCTCTGTCCTTTGCAAGAGGTGGAGCACTATGTATGCAGAATCCTGCATCTTTTGTCAGATATGGTCAATATTTGGGTTGGTTTTGTTAAATTGCTTTTTTCCTCTGTTTCAGTCTTTGTTACAAAAGATGGGTTGCTGGGTGAGTATAGGTGAAAGAATATATTCAGAAGTTAAAGTGATATTTAAATATATAAATAAAAATAATATTATTTACTCATGAAGTCCTATGTGTTTTAGTAGAAGGGAAATTATCCTAATGTGGTTCTTGCCCACTAGAAGCTTATAGTTTGATGTGAATATGTGTATTCTGAAACTGTTTTCTGGCCAATAGTGCTTAAGAAATTTTACTTATGGCTTACTTTGAAATTGGTTGCCAGATGTCATCACCGGCCTTATTTATTGGCAAAAGTTCAAAACTTATTGCAGAAATCAGAAGTTTCATGTTTATTCTCCTTCCACACCAGCCATATCAGAATTAGTTTTTTGGATAATGTTAACACAATCTGGTTTATGTTTTGAAAAAAACACTCCATTTTGTATAAACCCAGGTGTTTTGTTTAGTGCAGTCATCTGTTTTGAAATGAATTGATGCTGGACATCAATGCTAACATTACAGATGGATCACTGAAGAGTTCATTTTAGGAATAGAGGACATGGAAAAGCCCACAGTTGCTTTGTGAGTCTGAGAGAACAGCAATGGATGAGCAAACAGCTATTAAATTTCTGCCTCTTTCCTGTTTGGACTTAATTGCTTACAGTGTTCACACAAGGCCTGGAAATCATCTGAAGTTCAAAGGCACCCAGAGACTTAAGTAAAGTTAAACTGGAGGCAACTCTCAGCTGGATAAAGAACATTAACATACACATCTGTGTGAGGGGCTCAGAGGCCTCCTGGCAGTTTTTTTGTTGGAAAGATTCTAAACAAAATCAATCCCCAGAAAACCATTCTCAGAGACCAAACCTATTTTGGGGATCAGGCCTGGGGGAAGCTGGCATGCTGTAAATGACACAGGGTATGAGAGAGGGTCACTGATGCTCAGGCATCGAGTCATATCTTTTCCACCCTTACCTTAGCCTTATGACAGAAAGAACTATGTTTTTATTACTCAGGCTGCATGGGAGTTTGCTAGAAGAGATGGAGGAGACTTTCCTTCTCTTTAGAGCACCAAAGACCTCCCAAACAGCTCAGCTTTAGGATTACCAAAACCACAATTACGGTAAAAATGTACTGAATTGTGTTTCTCATTTAATATTCTCTCTCTCTCTCTCTCTCTCTCTCTCTCTCTCTCTCTCTCTCACACACACACACACACACACACACACACACACACACACACACACACACACATTTTCTCCTTGTTTTTTCCTCCTCTCTCTTTTTGTTTCTCTCTTTCCTTCCATCCCTCCCTCCCACTCTCTTTCCCTCCCTCTCTCCTTTCCTCTCTCTGTTCATCCTTTCTTCCCTCTTTCTTTCTCTTTGTCCCTCCTTCCCTCCATTTTTCCTTTCTCTGTCTCTATTTCCCTTCCTTTCTGTTTCTTCCCCTCCCTCTTTCTTTTCTTCATCCCTTCCTCCCCCTTCTCTCTATCCCTCTTTATCTCTCTCAATGCTTAGTGAATAAATGATGAACATTTGATAGGGCTGATAGATATGACAGTCTACTTGAATGGTAACCAATAGTCTCATTGAATATAGAATATTGGCTTATAACATGGTCTTTGTTTCCAGGGTGACAACTATGCTTATTTACCTCAGCCATAAAGCCAAAGTTTATGGAATGATAGACTGATCTATTGGGGAAAAGGCAAGAGTTTCCATTAAAGGGCCTGGGGTGGTGTTGAATTCAGGCTGCTTAATGCTCCCCAAAAGCTTATGCCAAGAATATGTTGGGAACAAGAGGCAAATATCTTTTTTTTTTTTTTATTCAGGGGCATTTACTTTAACAAACATTTGAATCCTCAAGATGAACTAGATGCCTCAACAGCTGCTCTATTGGGTTTAAGTGTTGTTCCTTCATGGAATCCATTCGTGAATTGGTGGTAGACAGTTTTTAGGTGCCTCATTCAACCAGTACCAGTAGTGTTGTGTCACTTAGCCTTTACACTCCAATTATACTTTCTCTTGCGTTTGGCAGGATAACCACATTTGCCGCAGGTTGACTTCTGAAGACAGTACACCTTAGAGCCACAGCGATGGCACAAAGTGCGTGTCTTGGGGGGCGGCTAGGTGGTGCAGTGGATAAAGCATCAGCCCTGGATTCAGGAGTACCTGAGTTCAAATCCGGCCTCAGACACTTGACACTTACTAGTTGTGTGACCCTGGACAAGTCACTTAACCCCCATTGCCCCGCAAAAAAAAAAAAAATCAAAACAAAGTGTGTGTCTTATTCCGGTGCTTACCAAATGAAGACATTCCCTTCATCATCTTCCTCCTGCTGCTGGGACCAAAGAGTAAGAGGAAAATATCTTAATGTGGTTACTCACCATAGTTGAAACAGCCTGGAGTCCTGGTCCAGGTTAGGTGAGGGATGAGGAGGTGAGAGGAAGCATATTATACCACACAAGGAACTGGACTTAGAATCTGGAGGACCTTGATTCAAATACTGCCTTAGAAATTAACTAGTTGTGTGACCATAGGTAAATCACTTAATCTCTTTGTGCTTCAGTTTCCTAATTTGAAAAATGAGGGAGTTGGATTTAATGGCCTCCAAAGTCCCATCCACCTTTAAGTCTGTGATCTTGTGGTTTGAATGAGGGATTTGGGGAAATTGAAGGCTAGGCAGGTCAGGTCCCGAAGTGAGTAGAGGTAGGGAGATTGTGTACTCTGAAACAACTCAACCAATCCAAATAGCATGATGGATGTATAATGCTGGATTTGAAAAAAAGTGCTAGATTTGGTTCAAGTACTGGCTCTTACCCTTATTGTCTGTGTATCCTTGGGCAAGTTATTTCACCCCTCTGGGCCTTAATTTTCTCATGTGTAAAATAGGGAGAAGGTTGAATTAGGTAACCTCTTAGGTACCTTCTAATTCTATATCTATGATGTCTATGTTCTATGATAACGATCTTCTCAGAGCAGGTGTTGTTGTTGGTCCTTATTTTTTTTGAAGAGGACCAATGGCATAATAGGGTGACTTAAACATAAATTGGGTTTAGCTGAGGCAGAGTTGCACAAAGTTGTCAGCCTCACTCTGTTTTCCAGAGTCATTGAAGTTCAGTGATAAGATAAAAGTCAAGATGGCTGCTGATGGACTGGTATTTAGTGTATGACCTTGATGTCTTCAATGTTTTACCAAGCTCTAAGCACTCCAAAGCACTTGTTTGAGCCACCTTTGTGGCCATTGGAACAAATTGTTCTCATCTGCTCATTCTATCTGGGACATCTTCACATTCTTGGGTAGACATTCCCCTAATTCACTGATGGGTTAACAGCCCATTAGTTACCCTCAACCTCATTTAAGCCATCCATGAAGATTTTTTTTAACCAGGGTGTGACTGCTGTGTGTGCTATAGCTTCTTGGATTCACAGGTGAGAGCTGGGTGACTGGTGGACACCAAAGGTAGATGAGCAGTCCTAAAAAGGGCTCAGCAAGCCTTCACACCAGGGGCATTAGTCCTCCCTGAACACCTCATAATCCTCCCAGAGCAAGTAGTTATAAAGGGAAGCTGACTCCTGATAGGGCCAGCCAATCAACAAAGCATTTATTAAGCACATCTTGTTTTCCAGACATCATGATAAGAGTTGAGGATATAAAGAAAGGTTAAAGACAGGTCCAGCTCTCAAGGAGTTTATACTATAATAAGGGAGACAACCCAAAGGGCTGCTAGATGACGCAGTGGATAAAGCACCAGCCCTGGATTCAGGAGGACCTGGGTTCAAATCCAGCCTCAGACACTTGACACTTACTAGCTGTGTGACCCTGGGCAAGTCACTTAACCCTCATTGCCCGCCCACCCCCAAAATAAGGGAGACAACCTGCAGACAACTAGGTGCAAACAAATTATATACTAGATAAATTGGTGATAACTGACAGAGGGAAGGGTGAGTGATAAATGTTGTGTGAGATCTTCCTGTCTCTGTAGCACATGGAAGATCCCATGGATTGAGTGGTGCTGGTGTAGCTAACATGGCAGTAGGGGCAGTGATATTTGAACTTGAGTGCCATAATCCAGGCAAAGCATGATGGATTGTTAATTTAGCAAGGAGCCACTTAAACCCTAAGGTCACCTAAAGATCCTACACCAACATAGTCATGTAGCTTAAGGGATAAAGGGCCAAAATTTCCATGGGGGTTCCTGGACTTACAGGAACTTTTCAGCAAGGAGAACCACAGATCTCCTGCCTAAGATCTTATCACTCTTAGATTGAGGCATGGACCAACCAGGAACCACAGCATCAGAGAATCTCAGAGAGGAAATTACCTCAGTAGCCATATAGTTGAATCCAAACACAGTAGGAATCTTCACTGTAAAACACTTGATAAGTGATTATCTTGAACATCCAAGGAAGGGTTTGCCATCATCTCTTAAGGTAGCCCATTCCATTTTTGTATAACAAGTTGTTAGGAAGATTTTCCCCTCTGATATCAAATTCAAATTTGCCTCTTTACAGCTTCTACTCAATGCTCCTGGTTCTGTCCTCTGAGGCCAAAAGGAATAACCCTCAACCCTCTTTCCCGTGACATCACTTCAAATATTTGAAGACAGTTATCATTCTGTCCTGAGCCTTCTCTTCTCCAGGCTAAACATTCCTTCCATCAGTCCTTGGTTGATTATATATATATATATAATAGACCTTAGAGCTCAATTAGTCCAACCACTTATCTTATAAATGAGGAAACTGAGGCCCAGGGAGATTAAATGATCTGCCCTATTATTACAAGTGTTAAGTGGCAGCATCAGGATTTCAGCTCTGGTCCTGTGACTGACTCCAAGTTCAGAATTCTTCCCATTGTACTAAGCTGCCTCCAGGCAACTTGCTGGATGGTTTTATCTAACTCTGAAAATCATCAGTTGCAGATTGAAGCATACTATTTTCACTTTTGTTGTGCTGTTTTGTTATTGTTCTTGCTTATTCTGTCTTGCATTTTTTCCTTATGTTCTGATTCTTCTCTTACAACATGACTAATGTGGAAGCATATTTAACATGATTTTATATATGTATATATATGCATATATATATGTATGTATATATATGCATATATATATATATCACAATCCATGCACTCTAACTAGATTAGTCCTGGAACAATGCCTAAGGTTCAAATAGATTTGAAAAAAATTGCCTAGAGTCATATAGCTTGTAAAGGTCAGGAATTTGAACTTGAATCCAGAGCCAGTACTCAATGGAAATGGCTCTTCTTTAAGCCAGCTAAGACATTTTGCCTGTAGTAGCAGATTCAGGGGATCAGTCAGAATTAGGTGATAAGTAGCTACTGATGGAGCCATTACACAATGATTTTTAGGCAGGTATGAATGAAGAAGAATGGTCTGAAACCCCAAGGAGAGGTAACTTTAGGGTTCAAATAGGGAAAGTTTTTTTCTCAGTTGGAGTTGGCAGATAGGTGGGAAGGCTTGATCAATTAATTCCTGGCTGGTAGGTTGAAAGTGAAATGACCCAAGATAACAGGGCTGTGTGTTAGCAAAGGGAAGTCTCTGCCTATTCTCCAGAGGCCACAATGTGGATTGTGAAAATGGATTCCATAGGACTGAAAAGGGAAGCCAATTGAACAGTCAGGAAACTAGGGATGAGATAATTTTAATACTTCCACCGAGAAAGATATTATAATGACTAGAAGGCAGAATGGTGAGGTAGAAAGCTCTTTGGATTTGGAATCAGAGCACTTGGGCTGGAATCCAGGCTTTGCCATTACTAGGGGCAGCTAGGCAGAACAGTGAGCCTGGAGTCAGGAAGTTAAAATCCTGCTACACACCTTACTAGCTGTATTATCCTGGATAAATCACTCAACCTCTGTTTGTCCTAGTTTTGTCAACTGCAAAATAGGGATAATAATATTACCCATTTGCCAGAGTTTCTTTGAGGGTCAAATGAGAAAACAATTGTGAAGTACTTAGCACAGTGCCTGGCACAGAGTAAACCTTATCTAAATGATTATGATTACCTATGTGACCTTGGATAAGTCACTTAATCTCTTTACTCTTCGGTGTCCTTATCTGTAAAGTGATGGGGCTGGACTAATTGCCCTTGAAAGATGTCTTTAGCTCTAAATCTACAGTTCCAACAAGGTACTTTAGGGTAGTGACAAACTGTGGATGATTTTACCTGTTTTTTTCTATTCCTATGTTCCTCCCTGTTATTGCATCCCACTTTATAGAACATCGTAGTAAATTATCTTTAAATATCTCAGAGTGGGTTTTTAACTTCGTGTGTGTGTGTGTGTGTGTGTGTGTGTGTGTGTGTGTGACAGATGCCTTTGGTAATCTGGTGAAGTCTCTGGACCCCTTCTTGGAATATTATTTTGTAAAAGCATGAAATAAAATACACAGGATTATGAAGGAAACAATTACATTGAAATAAACAGAAATACATTAAAAAAGACAAATTCACAGACCCAGTTTAAGGACCAATATCCTGCAGGTCAGTATGCTGTGTTATGAGGGGGGTCAAGATTGTGGTCTTTTTCCTACCCGACACCTGAGGGTTGGAGGACTATGGCCAATTGATGGTGGTGACAGCTGAATAGTGAGTCAAGGCCAGGATTGGCTGGTAGGGAAATAAGGAATTCTGCAGTGTATCCATCTCATGAATCCATTCACGTCATGCTATGTCAGCAAATCTATCAATAAGCATTTATTAAGCACTTACTTTGTGCTAGGTAATGTTCCAAGCACTAGGAATAAAAGGAAAAGCAAGACTACATTTCTGCCTTCAAGGAGAAGGCAGCTTCAGGAGCTCAGATTTTGTTCAAAGAAGAACTCATTATCTTTCCCCATAACCCCACCCTCCCACCTTCCCTATTAGTGTAGAAAACACTGGTCCTACCAGTCCCTTGGGCACAGGACCTAGTAGTTATGCTTGACTTCTTACTATCTTTTACCCCATCACCCCTTAATAACCAAGAACTGGTGATTTCACCTCTGCAGCATCTCTGGAACATGCCTCCTCTCCTCTGACACTGCCACTACTCCAGTGCAGGCCTTCATCACTTCACACCTGAATTACTGCAATAACCTGCTGGTGGGACTGCCTTCCTCAGATCTCTCCCCATTCCAGTCCATCTTCCATTCAGCCTTTAAAGTGCTGGTCCAAACATGTCACTTCCCTACTCAATAAGACCCATGGGCTCCCTATTTCTTCTAGGATCAAATATCAGTTACTCTGTTTGGCATTAAAAGCACTTTATGATGTAGCTCTCTCTTAACTTTCCAGTCTTCTTTTGCCTCCCACCCTACCACATACTCTGATCCAGTGATACTGGACTTCTTGTTCCAGGAATAAGATACTCCATCTTGCCTCTGAGCATTTTCTTTGGCTCTCCCCCATGCCTAAATTGCTCTCCCTAGTCCCTACTCCCTACATTTCCACCTATTGCCTTCCCTGGCTTCCTTTAAGTTCCAGGGGAAATCCTATCTTCTACAGGAAGCTTTTCCCAACCCCTTCTAATCCTAGTGCCTTCTTTGTTATTTTTCCTATTTATCATCTATATGGCTTATCTGTATATGTTTGTTTGTTAGATTAGATTAAATTGTGAGATTATCCTAGAGCAATAATTTACTGCCTCTTTTTGCACAATGCCTGGCATATAGTAGATACTTAATAAATGTATATCCAGTGATTTATTTTAATAAAGACTACATATAATAACTAGGTACGTACAAGGCGATCTGAGAGGAAGGCTCTTGCACTTGTATCATACCATATCCCATTCAACCAGTTTGTCTAGGATAAGATTCTTTTTCGCAACCAGTAGCAAGAGTTTTTTTATCTCAGGCCCAAGAGACTAGTGCAATTACTCTGCCATCGCTTTGCTGCACCCTAGAACAACTCTTCATCAGGTCCACGTGATGTTCTTGGAATTTGACTGTAGACAGAGGTACTTGTTGGCCTCTGCCACAGGCTTCCGAAGAACCATAGCTTTGCCTCCTGCAGATAGACCCAGCATGAGGACAAGTTGGTAAGAACCTAAGATGTCATTTAATCCAACCCTCTCCTTTTACAGGTGAGGAAATTGAGGCCTAGCCAGTCAAGTGATTTACTATGTGCCAGGCACTGTGAGAGTCACTGAGAATACAAAAAAAGGCAAAAAAATATGGCACCTGAACTTAAGGAATTAATGTTTTAATGATGATGACAATGCATAAACAACTGTGTATATACATGGTATGTACAGAATAGATGGAAGCCAGTATCAGAGGGAAGGTACTAACAGTGGGGGTGACCAGAAAATGGCCATTACTGAATGTGGGTTTTTAGTCAATCTGGTAGGTGTAAAATGATACCTCCAGCTTGTTTAAATTTGCATTTCTCTAATCAATAATGATTCAGAGTATTTTTCCCGTATGACTATAAATTGTTTTGATTTCTTCATTGGGAAACTGCCTGTTCGTATCCTTTGACTATTTATCAATTGAGGAATGACTTGTATTCTTATAGATTTGGCAAAGTTCTTCACATATTTGAGATATGAGATCTTTATCTGAGAAACTATCTATACAATTTCTCCCAATTTCCCCCAACTTTCTGCTCTCCTTATCTTGGCTACATTTGTACAAAATATTTTTAATTTAATGTAATCAAAACTATCCAGTTTATACCTAACTTTGCTTTCAATCTCATTTGTTCATAAATTATTTACCTGACAATAAGTCTGATAAGTACTATGTTCTGTATTCTTCTAATTTTCTTGTAAACTCTCTTTTTATATCTAAGTCAGGTATCCATTTTGACTTTATCTTGTTAAATTGTGTAAGATATTGGTTTATGCCTCGTTTCTGCCATACTGCTTCCCAATTTTCCCAACACTTTTTTTTTTTACCAAATAATGAATTTTTATCCCCAGATCTTAAGTCTTTAAACTTGTCAAATAAAAGGTTATTATGATTATTTGCTGTAAATTGTATGTCTACTCTATTCCATTGATCTATCTTTTTATTTCCTAGCCAGTACCAGATAGTTTTTTATATTCTTTTTTAGGAGCTTTTATCTATCTATCTATCTAGATCAATATCAATATCATTATCTATATCTATATCTTTTTGTGGGGCAATGAGGGTTAAGTGACTTGCCCAGGGTCACACAGCTAGTAAGTGTCAAGTGTCTGAGATCAGATTTGAACTCAGGTCCTCTTGAATCCAGGGCTGGTGCTTTATCCACTGTGCTACCTAGCTTCCCCCTAGTACCAGATAGTTTTGATAATTACTTCCTTATAATATAGTTTAATATCTGGTGCTAGTAAAACTCCTTCCTTTACATTCCCCTATTATTTCCTTTTATATTCTTGGCTTTTTGTTTCTGCAAATGAATTTTATTATTTTTCTAATTGAGTAAAACAATTTTTTTTGGTGATTTAATTGGGATGCTTGAGTATATAAATTGTTTTGGGTAAAATCATCATTTTTGTTATGTTGGCCCTGCCTACCCATTAACAATTAATATTTCTCCAATTATTTAAATCAGATTTTATCTGTATTAAAAGATTTTTGAAAATAATTTTATTTATATAGTTCCTGGGTTTGTTTTGGCAGGTGTACTACTAGGTATTTTTTCCTTTTCATCATGAATACCTGAAAGTCCTCTTTTTCATTGAAGTCCCATTTTTTCCTCTGAAAATTATACAAAGTTTTGCTGTATAGGTGATTCTTGGTTGTAATCCCAATTCCTTTGCCCTCTGGAATATCATATTCCATTGCCCTCTGATCCTTTAATGTAGAAGCTGCTAGATCTTGTGCTATCCTGACTGTGGCTCCACAGTACTTGAATTCTTTCTTTTTGGTAGCTTGCAATATTTCTTCCTTGACCTGGGAGCTCTGGAATTTGGCTATAATATTTCTGGGAGTTTTCTTTTTGGGGTCTCTTTCAGGCAGTGATTGATGGATTCTTTCAATTTCTATTTTGCCTTCTGCTTCTAGAATATCAGGGCAATTTTGCCTGACAATTTCCTGGAAGATGATGTCTAAGCTTTTTCCTTGATCATGGTTTTCAGTTATTGTAATAATTTTCAAATTGTCTCTCCTGGATCTATTTTCCAGGTCAGCTGTTTTTTCAAGGAGATATTTCACATTTCCTTCTATTTTTTTATTCATTTGGATTTGTTTTATTGTGTCTTGATTTCTCATAAAGTCATTAGCTTCTATTTTCTCCATCCTAATTTTTGAGCAATGATTTTCTTCAGAGAGATTTTGTACCTCCTTTGCCATTTGGCCAACTTGGCTTTTCAAGGTGTTGACTTTTTTTTCATGACCCTCTTGCATCACTCTCATTTCTCTTTCAATTTTTTCCTCTACCTCTATTACTTTATCTTCAAAGTCCTTTTTTGAGTGTCTCTATGGCCTGAGACCAATTCATATGTTTTTTGGAAGCTTTGGATGTAGGAACCCTGTTGTTGCCATTGTCCTCTGAGGGTGGACCTTGATCTTCCTTGTCACTAAAGAAACTTTCTATGGTCCTCACCTTTCTCTGACTACTCATCTTGCCTGTCTTTTACTTGACTTTTAGTTCCTTAAAGTGGGGGCACTGTTTCTAGGCTGCATTGTCCCAAGCTTCAGAGGGTCCCAGATGGTATGATTTAAGAAGGGGACAGTTTCTTCACTTGCCTGGCCTGTTCCCTGGTCTGTCAATAACCCCAGGCCAACTTTCTAATTAACCAGACAGCAAAATTTTGAGTGCTGTGGTTGTTAGCTCTGATGTGCCTATGCTCCTCCTCAACCTGGGCCACTGCTACTCAAGCCTACTTCCTGTTTCCCAGCAGGGGCGAAAAACCCAAGTTCAGTCTCAGCACCAGCATAGACTCCTTTAATCTCCCTCCCTGCCAACCACTCAGCCCTCTCATCAGATGGTGAGCTTAGTTCCAGACAACACTGGCATTGTAGATGATTCAGAGGCTCTGGGATTTTCTTTCCCTGGCTCAGCCTGTCTAGGACTGGGTCTGTGTCAGCATGATTGTGGGGTTGGGCTCCACTCCTGCCCCAGCACAGCTGTCCCCTCATTCTGACCTTCTAAGCTATCTTTTGTTGGAAAATTATCTCAGGATGTTCTTTTGTGGGTTTTGCTGCTCTAGCAATTGTCCTGTGGTATTATTTAGAGGTTTTTTTGAGTGATCCTGTCATGAGTTCTGAGAGCTTACTGCCTTTCTTCTGCCATCTTGGCTCTGCCCCTGAATTCACTCCTGGGTATTTTATATTGTCTAAAGTTATTTTTAATGGGGTATTTTTTTTACTATCTTTTCTTGCTGAGTTTTGTTTGTGATATATAGGAATGCTGATGATTTATGTGAATTTATTTTTTATCCTGCTGCTTTGCTAACATTATTAATTGTTTCAATTAATCTTTTAGTTGAGTTTGGAATTTTCCAAGCATATCATCATATTGTTGGCAAAAAGATATAGTTTTACTACCTCATTTCCTATTATGATTTCTTCTTATTGCTGTTGCTAAGGTTTCTAATATAATATTGAATAATAAATTGAATCTTAAAGTACCTTAGGGAAGCCAATGGACAGAGGTAAGTATGGAGGGCATTCCAGGCATGGTCGCTGTGGGGGATGAAATGCCATGTATGAAGCATAGTAAGAATTTAAGTGACTTGTGATTCTTGTTTGTAGGTTCTGTAGAACCTCGATTAGAACCCACTTAGCTATTGATTTCTGTTCCTCCACTCCAGAATGGCCAGGAAACACATTTCAGTGATTGGGACAATGAACAGGTCCCAAAAGGATGTCATTCACATTTGGATTGGGGAAAGTAAACAAAATGCCATGTCAGGTCAAGATGAAATTCATGGCAGGAGTAAGAAGTTTGTGGCAATGGTCCAAAGCTGAGGTAGATCAAAACAAATTAAGTTTTGAAATATGCTACAAAAGGAGCAGTAAACATTTGTGAAATAGTGGTTTGTTTCATGTCCCCTGTTTGGCTAAGAGGATACTTTCTTATGGCAACAGTGTCCTAACCAGTGAGCCATGCCCCATTCTCTCTCTACTGCATCAGTCTCACTATGGGCCCCAACATCAAGCCATTGGAAGCCTTATTCTTCTTTTGTTTTCTGTTTTGCTTTTGCCATATTAGGAGCACTTACCTTATTCACTTATTGTCTCTCATTTTTGACACAAGACTGGCCAATTTTCTTTTCAAGTCCCATTTGTCTATGCACAAGTCAGTGTCGATGTGATGCTATACACTATCCCCACTCTACATCTTCCAATTCCATTTAGATTTTCTTGTGATTTTCCCCCTCATCTTCTGAGAATGTGGCATTTCATTATTAATTGACAAAAAGAAGCAACACCAGGAAAATATTGCTACTAAAAAGACGAGATTTTGTGGCAGTAAATAATTTGGGAACATTGAAAACATTGTTCAGTTTCGCAATCCATCCTTACTATGCAATTACAGGTACAGTTTATTGTATATCTATATTGTTCCCTGTCTCTATTTCCATCTCTACCTTTACCTCTATCTCTAATCTATGTCTACCTGTTTATGTCTCTGCCTCTGTATCTAAACCCACACTTATATGTTGATGTATATGTATGTATACACATACATTTATATCTATATCAATCTACAAATATGTATATTCATATACAGGGTGGGCCAAATGTCATGAAGGGGTCTGATGTTTTAATAACTTTTTGAAAATTATTTTTTCTTTATTTTTTGCCATTTGTGAGATTTTTATTTTTACATGTATTATAAATTCAATTCCTATGTATACTGTATATGATGCTATGGTATTGTAAATTAAAAACAAAACATAAAGGAGCTATGAAATAATATTCATGACTTTTAGCCCACCCTATATATGTACAGTTAATCACCAACATTCACACACTTAATTTGCGACTTCAAGTATTCCTATGATTTTATTAAGTAACCTCTTTTTCACTTTTGCATTAGCAACTGTATACATGTCATGAGCAATTAGGACTATTTGGAGAACCTTATGATGAACAAGAAATAATCCTTTTTCTTGGATGTTGTTTCAGACATTTTTCATGGTACTGGTAGCAACCTTAGATAGGCATATGTCTTCTCCTCTTATGACTTGGTTGATGTCAATAAGTAGTGAATAGATTGAATAAAATTATCTCCATAGTTACACCCATCATAGAATCTTGTGTAATTTTAATATATACATGAGAGACATTTTTCTTAGGAAAACCTTTAAGTTTCCTTTTTTCCCTACTAAGTCAAATACTTAAAAAACACCAACAAACAATAGGCATGGATGGAGGGAGTGAGTTCATATATTCTCTATCCTTTTCAGTTAGCTTGGTGATTGTGAAAATGCAGTCATTTATAGCAGAGGTTTCAAATTTGCAACTCCCCTAAACTCCTGAGTGGTTTTTTGTGGGGCAGTGAAGGTTAAGTGACTTGTCCAGGGTCACACAGCTAGTAAGTGTCAAGTGTCTGAGGCCAGATTTGAACTCAGGTCCTCCTGAATCCAGGGCCAATGCCTTATCCATTGTGCCTTCTAGCTGCCTCCTGAGTGCTTTTTGAATCAAATTTAAATGTAATGGGGGGAAATTTAAAAATAATAAAAATGTAAGATAACATAGGTAGAGTTAGTCTGTGGTTTTCTAAGTCAGTATTTACCTAGATTAACTATACCTATGTTATCTTACCTTTTTATTAATGTTATTTTAAAATTCCCCCCATTACATTTTAATTTGATTCAAAAAGCACTCAGAAGGCAGCTAGGTGGCACAGTGAATAAAGCACTGACCCTGGATTTATGAGGACCCACAGAGATCCACTTCTATTTGTTTGACCATCATTTAAAAAACTCAACATATTTCCTTCTCAATTTAAGAAATAAATACAAATATAAAAACAATTTTTTAAAGTTCTATCCTAGTTGCATGGAATTCCCCAGCCATATATGAGTCATTGGGCATTGATATCAATTCAGAACACTTTCACGTCCAGAGCTCTGTTCTACTTTTTCCCACTACCACCAAAAGGCCCCCCTGGATTTGCTAACTGGTATCTCTATTGCCCTTATCATTTGCTGGACACTGGGGGTACAAAGATCCCTTCTCTTGATTTAAGCTTGTGTGTATAATAAAATCCTCAAGAAATTCAGTCTTCAAGGGGGGAATCTTTAGTTTGAAAATAAGGTAGAATAAAACAAAATGAGCGAACTGCAAAAGAAGAAAAAATACAGGTTTTTTACTTTGCCTGGTTGTGAAATAAAGAAAATTAATCTCTGCTCCTAGGGTGCTTTGAGACATGCAGATCCAATGTGATTCTCAGTCCATTGGAGAAGACCCATTTACTTCCAGCAACTCCCAAAGCAATCATATTCTATTTAGCCATTAGAGTTCAGACAGACATCTTGAACTGCACCATGAGGGTGATGTAAACTGTTTTTAATTGGACACAACATGAATTAATCTAGTGTGGAAGCAGGAGATGAGGCACTATCAGAGAAACTGCCTTCCTGTAGGGAGGGTCCTTTCACCACTTATCCCTGGCCTTCAAACTGCAGCTCCATCCTCATCTCTCAGTTCTTTCGTGAGAGCCAGCTGGAGTACTATTGCTTTGTGGGCAGTTTAGGCCTGGAGAATGGAACAATAAATTCAGGAAGATATTGTGGGAAAGAATTTTGTTTTTTTTCTTGCCTGTTATCAGACACTCTCCCCTTTCCCTTCCCCCCTGTCCTGTGTTTTGCACATCACAAACAGTTCCCATAATCCTGACAGAAGCAAAGCTTGATGAGAGGTGTTTATAAAGATCTCTCTTTGCTCCACAAATGGCCTTAAGAGCCAACATTAGGAAAAATAGACTTAATGGGCATGTGAAATGAACTCTACTAAAAAATTCTGGTGATTTTTGGGCCAATTGGGAAATAACTCTATGAAAAACGAAGTGATAAAGAATGGAAAATGGATATGACTTCCAAATCACGTCCAGAAATAGACAAAACAAGTTGAATAAATATGGCTGCTGTTCCTTGGAGTCTTTTAGTCCCAACCCATGTAGACAATGATTTACCTAAAGAGCATTAGCATCATTATGGTCCAAATTCATGTTCATATAGTCAGTCAACAAGTATTTATTAATTAATACTACATGCAAAGAGAGGAAAGGGCCTAAAAGAGAGTCTTTGGGTACATTCATAATTAGGGGACATGGTATAGTTGATGATCTAGCAAGGAAAGTTGAGCAAGAATGCTCAGACAGGTAGGAGAACCAAGAGAAGGCAGGGTCAGACCCAGAGAGGAGCAAGTATCCAGGAGGAGAAGGCAACCAATGATATCAAGGGCTGCAGAATGTTTAGGAAAGATGAGGATGGAGGAAAGGCCATCAGATTTGACAGTTAACACATCATTGGTAACTTTGGATAGAGCAATTCCAGTTGAATGATATAGGTTGGAACCCAGAACCCAGAGTTAGAAGACAAGTGGAGATAACATAGAAGCGATAAACATAGAAAACTTTTTTCCCTTTTTTCTAGGAATTTGTCTAAAAATGAGGAGAGATATAGGTTAATAGCATAATGTGTGTTAAAGTCAGGTGATTATTTTTTTAGGATAGAGAAGACTTGGGTGTATTTGTAACAGACAAGAAATGACCAGGAAATAAGGAGATATTAAAAATAGTGAAAAGGCGAATGTTTGTGTGGGCAATCTACTGGAGAAGACAGAAGAAAGGATAGGGTATGATCAGGAAAATGTTCATTAGGGTTGACTTTGGCCTTGGTAGTAAGGGCTACATTCTTCATTTGTCAGAGAATGTAGAAAAGGAGGAGAGAATGGAGGATGATGTGACAGGGTTATGAAGTATAGAGAAGGGAAGAAGAGTTCTCATGTCAAATGGCATGCATTTTCTTTGTGAAGTATGAGGCAAGGTCCTGAGCAGAGAGAGTGGGGTAGTAAGAGTGGTCTCATCTGCTATTCCTCACCTTCTTTCACTCCACATATCTGATCTGTCATCAAATCTTGCCTTTTCTACCTCCACAACACTTGTTGAACTGAATTTCTTCCTTCCTTCCTTCCTTTCTTTCTTTCTCTTGCAGGAAATGAGGATTAAGTGACTTGCCCAGGGTTACTCAGCTAGTAAGTGTCAAGTGTCTGAGGCTAGATTTGAACTTAGGTCCTCCTGAATCCAGGGCCAGTGCTTTATGCACTGTACCACCTAGCTGCCCCATCAAACTCTTTCTTTCTACTCATATAGCCACTATCCTAGTTCAGCTACTCATCATTTCTCATCTAGACTATTGTAATAGCCTCCTAATTAGTCCATTCACCTTAATTTTCTCCCCACTCCAATTCATGGTCCACACAGCAGCAGTGATTTTCCTAAAGAGCAAGTCTGACCATAATCATTCCCTTGCTACTAATCTCTGTACCTATAATTTATTAATTCCTCTATTTAGCATTCCAAGCTCTTCACAATCTAGTCACACTGGCTTTTCTATCCTTATTATACATTGCTTTTCTTCACACATTCTATGGTTCAGCCACAATGGACTTCTTACTTTTCCTCATACAGGACCCTCGATCTACTGTTTACATGACTTTGTACTGGCTATCCCTCATGCCTGGAATGCTCTTCTTTTTTAGCCCTGCCTCTGATTATCCCTAGTTTTCCTTAAAACTCAAATCAAGAGCCATCTGTTATATGAGCTCTTTCTTGATCCTTATAGCTGTTAGTATATTATACTTCAAAATAGTATTACATTTATTATCTATTTATCTATCTATCTATATCATCATCATCAATCTATTTATCTATTTATCTATCATGTCTGATTTTTCTCCCTATCCATCCATCCACCCATCCATCATCCATCCATCTATCTATCCATCCATCAATCCATTTATCTATCTTTCTATCATCTATCTAATTTTTCTCCCTATCTACCCATCCATCCACCCATCCATCTATTCATATCCAGTGATATTCTGGAAAATTTTCATGAACTGACTCTCTGGAAATTTTTTTTTTTGCCAGACACACATTTAAGTTTAATCTACATTATTAACATTTTCTCCATAACTTCATTAAGTCAAAACAACCAACAAAACAATAAACCAAGCCCTGATCTGTAGCATTTGATGATTTCTATGTTGTAAGTGCTCACACTGAAAATTTAACAATTCGTTCCTGAAAGATGCTTTGAGTTGACTCCAGAACATGTCAGCAAACAGATCTGTCTTCCTTGTTGGACAAGGGCTATTTCACCTTTGCCTTTGTATCCTCAGTGCTCAGCACAGTGACTGGCACATATTAGGCCCTTAATCAATGTTTAGGGATTGATAACTTTACTAATGGTTTGATTCCCATCACCAGGAGATAGCAGATTGCTCACCATAGCACATAATTGCGATGAGAAAGGACCTCTGAAACATGGAGTTTGCTGGTTAGTTTAATTGCTGTTTAAGCAACATTCTGCTGCTACCTTCTGGAGATCTGAGTTTCTCTTTTCACAATACTCTTCCTTCACTATGTCCTCAGAACTATTGCACTTAGAATCAGTGGTTTATAGTTAAAAATTATTTTTAGCATAGGGACACTTCAGGACACCAGCCATATGTAATAGCTTACTATCTCGTTACTTGCATTAGCTCAGATTCCTACATGGATTAGAGTTTTGCTAGATGACTCCATCTCTACTTAGTTCACCCCTCCTTTCATTTCAGGACCCTGAATTACCATTTGTAGACAGAGTAAGAACTAGGAATTTTTATGCCTGGAATAAGTACTACAAACCATACTTGGGGCAAATGACCTTTCATTTGGGGGTTAAGGACACTGTTCCACTGGGGGAGACAGAGATCATAGGACACTTCCAGGAGGCCACTGTTGGGGAAGCTTTTATATATGTATTGGCAGTGGGAAAGCAGGGAGAGGAAGTAAATGTGGAGCAGATGGAAGTCGGGGAAGAACTCACCCAATTAGCATCTATGTTTCTTAATATAACATGCATGACAGTACATATGTATGTACCTTTACAGGTCATTTTTGGGCACAGAGTTCATGTTTACATTTATTTAATCATTTCTTCAATACGAGCATTGATATAATTGTTTTTTCAATACAAACATTTATATAATTGTTTCTTTAATACCAGCATTAGTATATCTAAAGTTAAAGAACATTTTGATTACTAGAGTCCTAGCTCTACTAGGAATTGTTTTAATCTATGAAATGACGTGTGGGAAGCGGGGAAAGGAGAGAATATTGCATACATTATTTTTAGACTGTTCACTCTAAGGAAAATCCTCCAAGCCATATATTTTATTTTATTTTAAAATTTAAATTTCTTCCACCATTTATTTTCTCTCCCTCCCATTCCCTCCACAAAACTGAACAATAAAAAAGAGAAAATAAAATCCTTTTAATATACACGCAGTCCAACAAAATAATTTTCCAAATTGTCCATTTTCAAAAATTTATGTCTCACTCTGCTTTTTTTTTTTTTTAGTGAGGCGATTGGGGTCAAATGACTTGCCCAGGGTCACACAGCTTTTAAGTGTTAAATGTCTGAGGCCGGATCTGAACCCAGGTCCTCCTGACTCCAGGACCAGTGCTTTATCCACTGCGCCACCTAGCTGCCCCCTTTTTTTTTTAAATTTTTTTTTTTCCTGAAATAAATGTTGTTGTTTTTTTATATATAAAAAATAAACTCTTGTAAACATTATTATCCTCAGTCTTTTTATAGTTCCAAAGTAGGCTACTGCCTGAAGTGAAAGAAAACAATGGGGAATGGTTCGTGTAATCTGGTCAACTAGGAAAACATCAAGTAGCATGGTTAGTCAACATATGGCCAAGACAAGCATAAAGGGGATAGCTGGGAGGGGGAATAGGAAGAGATAAACTTTAAAAAGGAATCATCACTCTGCTTTTTAAGGATATCATCTCTCTGGCTGGACATTGGTAGGTCACTTAATTTTCAAGTCCCAGGAATCATGGTTTGTCAAAATTTTCATAAGAATTCCAAAGTCTTTCTAAGATTTTTTCCAATAATATTGTAATTATTGTATAAATTATTTTCCTAGTTCTGCTCATGTCACCTTGAATCAATCCATAGAAATCTTCTGTTTCCTTTGAAAATATGTTTCCTAGGGTATAATAATAGCCCATTACATTCATATACCATGATTTATTTAGCATCCCCACTTAGTTTTCAGTTTTTGCTATTATGTGAAGAGCTGCCATGAATATTTTTGTACATAATTAATAATAGCTAGGGGGCAGCTAGGTGGTTCAGTGGATAAAGCACTGGCCCTGGATTCAGGAGGACCTGAGTTCAAATCTGGCCTCAGACACTTTATTCTTACTAGCTGTGTGGCCCTGGGCAAGTCACTTAACCCTCATTGCCTGGCAAAAAAATAGCTAACATTTATATAGTGCTTTCTGTATGCCAGGCATTGTGCTAAGCCCTTTATAATTATCATCTCACTTGGCCCCCACAACAGCCCTGGGAAATATGAGCTAAATATCATCTTTGTCTCATAGATGAGGAAACTGAAACAGAGGTTAAGTGACTTGTCCAATGCCACTTATCTACTAAGAGTTTAAGATTGGATTTGAAGTCAGTTCTTCCTAACTCCAGGCCCAGGACTCTATCTACTGCACCACATGACTGCCTCTACAAAAACATATATTTCAGAGAAATGGAATATAACCTTTCACATGAGTAAGTACATGTGCAAGGTCTAAAGGAAATAAAGGAAGACTAATGGAAATCAGCCATTTATAAAAGAAAGTACCCAAGACTCATTGGTCTTTCCTTCTGGCTAGGATTCAGTTGAGTTCCATAGATGTTTGTATAAGTGACTATGGAAAGAATTTTGAATTTGGAGTGCTGAACTCAAAGTTATGCGATCTGAATTCAAACCCCAGAGCTGGCACTTACTATCTTGACCTTGGCCAAATCATTTGCAGTTTCTGGGCTATAGTTTCCTCATCTATAAAAGGAGAGGGTAGGACTAGATAGCCAGTGAGGCTGCTCCCAGCTCCAGAGCTGTGATCCTTAGGTTCATGACGCCTGTCTGCAAGGCACTGTCCCAGGTGCTAGAAATATCAGATGAGAACATTCTCTCCTCCTCCCTATGGCCTTACAATAGAATACTATTCTCAAATAATGTGGCATAAGGGAAACATACTCAGAAATTCAGACTAGCTTAATAAATGTCATTTGGTGAGCAGAATATGAATAATGATAATGATGATAAAAGTAATAGCTAATATTTATGTAGTATTTACAATGTGCCAGGCACTGTACTCAACACTTTACAACTATCTCATTTGATCCTCACAACACCCTTGGAGAGTAGGTGCTATTGTCACCCCCATTTTACAGATGAGGAAACTGAGGCAAACAGGAGTTAAGAGACTTGACTGGGGTCATGTGGCTAGTAAGTGTGTGAGCCTGGATTTGAACTCAGGTCTTCCTGACTCTAAGTTTAGCAGCCTATTCATTGTGCTATACTTGGGGATGGGTTTTGCCCTTATATTCCCAGTGCCTATCACAGTGAGCCTCACATAGTTGTACACAATAGAGATCAATACATATCTTCAGGTCTAAAAGACAAATAGGATTGTAAAGGAGGAGAGGTCCTGTTATATACCAGCCAACCTGGGGCTTTTAATTCAGTGACTGCAGAGTGTTTGGAATTGAGTGATGATGCACTATATAAAAAGCAAATCAGTTCATCTTGAGATAAGGGGCACCATCAACATCACCTTTTATCTGTCAACCATTTCTTTCAAATCCCTGTCAGGGAAGTCTATGAAGGATTGCTTCAATCCCAAAAGACTATTCCTTTGACTAATTTTTATTATCCTTT
The DNA here is from genome assembly GCF_019393635.1 of Dromiciops gliroides. NCBI lineage: Eukaryota > Metazoa > Chordata > Mammalia > Microbiotheria > Microbiotheriidae > Dromiciops > Dromiciops gliroides. Next base: position 172,042,911 of record NC_057864.1, on the reverse strand, counting down.
AGTGAAAAAAGCTATGGAAACTTCCAGCATCTTCTCATACCAGCTGGAGACACACTTTAAGTCTATGTAGAACAGTAGAGCCAAATAGAAATGGTGTCACTAAAGTGTAAATAAAGATCCATGTGGGCTGCATATTGACTTAGAAAACTATACATTCACATTATTTAGGCACCATTGAATTTGGGGGAGGGATCATCAAACATTTCTCAATTATGTTTTAATTTAGTTTTCCTTGAATTTTGGAGTTTTATGGGCTGAGAGTTAAACACCTCTGTTACAGAGGAAAGAATTACATATTTGGAATCTGAAGGCCTGTGTTCAAATCAACTCTGACACTTCTTATGTACCTGAGCAAATTACTTAAGTACTAGCTCATGGGATCATGAGATCATGGATCTGGAGTTTGGAGGGTACCTTGAAGGTCATTTAGTCTCATGTCACAGAAGAGATATCAGAGACCCAGGGAAGGTAAGTGATTTGTCCAAGGACACACAGGTAGTGTGTCACAGGTAGGATCTGAACCCAAGCCCTCTGACTCAAAGGCCAGTATTGCTTTTTTCATTGGACAATGCTGCCTCAGTTTCCTTATATGTAAAATTGTGGGGAGTGGGTTGGGAGAACAGACATAATTAGATGGTCGCAATTCCCTTTCAGCTCCAAATGCATGATCCTGTAAATTGAATTAGTTCAGAGGGGTCCGACCAGTGATGTGCTAGTTAATGTTTAACAACCAGCTCTCTGGAAACATTTTGTTTTACCAAAGACACACTTTTAAATTTAATCTGCACCATTAACATTTTTCCATCACTTTCTTTTTTTTTTTTTTTGGTGAGGCAATTGGGGTTAAGTGACTTGCCCAGGGTCACACAGCCAGTAAGTGTTAAGTGTCTGAGGCCGGATTTGAACTCAGGTACTCCTGAATCCAGGGCCGGTGCTCTATCCACTGCGCCACCTAGCTGCCCCCCATCACTTTCTTAAGGTGAAACAATTAACAAAACTATAAATCAAGCCCTGATTTGTAGCATTTGAAAAATTTTAAGGTGCAAATGCTCACTTTTGAGACCTGCATCCAAGATGACTTCAGCATACTCCTAATTTTAGTAGACAAGCTGTCAAGAGACTCAGACCACTGCAGCTATCCCCTGAATCCCTGAAGCTCAAAAAAGAGCAATTTACCTTCCACAGATCATGGGACAAACAGCCATACCTTCCATTGCTTTGGTGTCCAGAACAATTTCCTATAACCTTCATCATGCTGCAAAGGAAGCTAACCATTGAATATAACACAAAGCTCCTAGGGCTATGCTCTTTTAGGATAAATGGGCAATTCTTCTATAGCAGCTTTAATCTGCACAAAAGAATTTCAACAGTTTCTAGACAAATTCAACAAGTATTGTTGAAATTCCCTGATAAGGGAATAAGGGCAATTGACACTGAGTTTCACTGAGGTTGTGGATCAATAGAGAAATGAATGAAAGTCATTCAGGATGGGGCTGGTAGGGTCAGGGAGATGCCAGGGAAACTCATATTGGTCCCTAGAAATAAGCCTTCTGACATCAGCATGAATGTCATCAGCGAGAGAGCTTTGGGTACAGGATGGACTTCTGAAAGAAGGGATTCCATTAAGAAAGTTTCCATGTTGCACTGTTATGTTAGTAATTATCACTGAGGAAGTTAGTCTGGGATTAGGACCAAATTTCCGAAAACTGGATTTGTAAACAGAATGGAAATAAGGTTTCCTGTTGGTGATAGCAAGATTGACCACTGAACAGCAGCCTGTTTTGCAGCAATGACAGGTCTGATTGTTCTGAAGCTTGACCAAGCATCCAAGCATGGGGGCTGATTAGATTAGCCTCCTGTGGGAGTTTCAGTTTCTGGTATGCTGAGAGCTAGTTCTAGATGATGGCACTTATGCTTTTGAATCACATTTTAAAACTCTGATGGAGGCTCTGGAATTGATGAAAAGACTGGAACACATGGTTAAATGTCAAACAATAATGAGAACAAGTTTCTTTCAGCCTTGACCCGAGAAGTCCAGTGCTGAGCATTCATTATATAACTCCTAAAGACAATGACATGGTATCTTACACACTTTTTTTTTTAGCAAGAACAATAAATCTTTATTATGTGAACCATTAAATGAGACTTAAGATCCCTGGTGTATAAATTGTAAAGGAGTAAAATATAAACAAAATGAACATTTCCATAGTTGAGATTTTTTCTTTTTTATTGTAGAAACTTCTCTACCTTCAGTGAGGAGGAGGGATTTCCTAACTCCAAGCCAGCAACTTCTCCAGCCCAGTTTTTAGCAATAGTTCGGAGCTTTGAGTGTCATACATTCTCCCTGTTCTTAATTCATTTGCCATGTTTTGAGCAAATCTGAATGTGATGCTTTTCATTCTGAACTTAATATTATAAAGTCAAATGCCTACTAGGACAGCTTGCTAATGGCATAGAGTTAGGGACTCCCTGGTCTCATACACCTTTAGAAACTGAATTTCATCATGAGCTACTAAAAGATCCAGTTTGTTTTTCATTACAGAGATTAAATATGATACCTAGAATATCTAGAGGACATATGTGGTATATGTGTACTCACAGAAGAAGAGAATTAACAAATCCTCCATAGCCCAGATGAGGTGAATTCTGAGTTTATGTGGGAAATAGGAAAATAAAACAAGCAAAAAAGAATCTCAGATGACATCTGAGGAAATATTTTCAGCACAAAAAACAGAAGACATCTTACCAAGGTTAAAAAATACCCCTTCCCCACAAGAAGTCCTGGAATTGGATAATATTAACTGAAGCTAAACTGACCAAAACAATTTATATATACAAACCAAAGAGAATTATTTATTTAACATGATTATGCACATATAAAGAAAGCCAGAATGGAAAAAAGAAAAAAAACCCCAAACGCTTTTATATTATTCCCCCAAACTACATTAATATCCATGCCTTTTGCTAGTATTTGCAATAGCTCCACATTGAATCCTAGGGAAGGCTAAAGAATATGAGACGAAAAATTAAAAAGTCCCCAAATGTTAGAACAGTGAAGAAATGTGGGATTAATGAGAGAAAACTCATGCAAATGGAGTCATGGAAACATTATTTACGGCAAGATCTGAGGTGACTAGACTAGACAGTCAAAGCAGTTAGTAATTAAAAAGCAGCAGGCTCTGATTTGCCACAGAAATATTGGTTCAGGAAGCTCAGAGCAGAATTCAGAGCTCTTGCAAAACTTTTCATGAAAACCCTTAGAGCCAGCCAGAAGGATTTGACATCTGGAGTTTTGAGTGTTCCAGTTCCAATTTCCAAGTGTCCAGCTCCTTTAAGGAGGCAAATGGGACCTGTGGGGCATCTCCTGGCAAGGAAGTAACACAGAGGTAAAAACCAGTACAGAACAACATGTTAACTTTTCTGCATCTGTTAATACCCTTGGAAATATTTGATACAACTCTCTTGGCAATCAGTCTTGGTTTGGGGCTGGTTCTGTCTTGTCTCATTATAACCCTGACTATCCCAATCAACCTTTTGACCCATCCTGGGCATTCTTGGCATCCTGTCCTGCCTTATTTTTGCCATGGTGTTCTGGACATCTGTTTTGAGCAGGAAGACTTCAGCATCAATATTCTCAGTATTGGCTGACAATGCTGTCCTAATATTCTGCAAAGCCAGTTTCCATTCTGTTCCCAAACCATCTGACAGCTACCCCTAGAGCATGGGGAGCCCCACCCACCCTGGCTTCTTTGGCCTCTCTTCACTCTTAACTCCCCACACCCTGTGCTGGAAGGGCTGCATCATTGGGTTTTGGGAACTGGGAACTGGGACTTTTTTGCAGTTTGAGTGTTCTTGTCTGTGGATTGATTGGAGAAGAATGGGAAGTATGTTACATATAAATAAATGTTATTTATAATTAAAAGAATCCTCTGAGACTGAACTGCTATTTTCCATACAATTGCTATTAAAAGCTCTATAAAAATTTTCTGCATTATTGGACATGATGAGAAAAAAAATTACCAAAGCAATTTTGACAGTTATTACAGGGATAGAGGTACAGTTGCTTATTTTGTAATGGAGTTCATATTGGGGGTTAATTGACCTACCCAAGGTCACATGGCAGTGGCAGATCTCACTTTCAAATCGAGGTCTAATGACTTCAAGTTCAATGCTCCAAGTTCAAGGCTCTTTACTTATTTTTCCATTTCCATTTTCATTGGCACAGGATGAATAAATGCAAGGTTACCTTTGGGGCTAATTCTTGACATTTTAATGGTCTGTCATGTCATCAATGCAGGTACTCATCCCTAAAGTTCTGATTCCAGCTCAATTTTGTCTTATCATCCTCTGTAATTTTTGTCCTGTTCTAAATCCTCTAGTGGGAGCAGGGGTGTGTTGATAAATGTTCAACAACCACCCCTTAAAAAATTGTACAGAGGACATGATTTCAATTTTATCTGTATTATTAGCACTTTATTAAATATAAGCAATCAAGAAAACAATAAATCAAGCCCTTATTTGTAGTGTTTACCTGCTGATTTCTAAGGTGTAAATGTACCTGAAAATTTAACAATTGGCTCTTTGGGTCAGTGTGTGTTGGCTCTAGTACACCCTTGTCTAATCCGGTGTGTAGGAGCCTTTCTCTAGGTCTCTTGACATTTTGTGGATACCCATGGAGGATAAAGCTTCTCCACTGGCTTTCTCCTATTACTGCTATGTGACCAGGCACATATTTTTTTCTGAAGCTACATATACATATCTTATCTATCTATCTAGAAGATAATTGTGTGGCATTATTATTCATGACAATATATTATGGACTATTCACAACCATCATGCAGTACCTCAACTTCAATTTTTTAATAATGGGAGCATTTCATGACATAATTTTATAATACCATTGGAAAAATATTGCCATTAAAAATAGGTCTGTTGGGGGCAGCTAGGTGGTACAGTGGATAAAGCACTGGCCCTGGATTCAGGAGGACCTGATTTCAAATCTGACCTCAGACACTTGACACTTACTAGCTGTGTGACCTTGGGCAAGTCACTTAACCCTCATTGCCCCACAAAAAAATGGGTCTGTTTCAGGAAAAACTTTTTGGTTAGTCATTAAAATGCCCCACAAAATTTCCTAAGTATAATCCCTGTTTTCATCTTCTGATTTAATTCCAGATGCAGTTTATTATACAAATGTAGTGTACATCTGAGATGTGATTACTCATGAACTGGCTCTATGGGCTATATATACTCAGTAACTATTAGGTATAAGGCAGAGTATTTTAGAGAGACTCACTTATTTTTCTCTTCTTGGGACTGAAGCCACTGAACAAAAAGAACAAACTCAAGTCATACCTGTAAACTAAAACATAAGGATTAGGATTATGTAATCAGTCATGGAAAATTTGAAACTCTATGCCAGAACTAAAATAGAAATTTATCTGCTCCCCATACTTTAAGAACTTAAGTGACCAAATGGAAAGGGATGTCTATATAGTTCTGGCCATGACATTATCAGCTCCCATGTGTTGATTTATTACCTCCATGCAGATAACTCCCAGCTACATAGCCATCCTACTTTCACCCCTAAGTTTCACTATACCATCACCAGCTGCCTATTGGACATTTCAAACTGGATGTCCCAGAGACATATCAAACACAATATGTCCAAAATTGAACCCATTATCTTTCTCCTTCAACTCTCCCCTCTTCCAGATTTCCCTATTTCTGTGGATGACACCATCATTCCTCTAGTCTCCCAAGCTCATGACTTTGGTGTAATCCTCAACTCCTCATTCTCACCTCACATATCCAATAAGTTGCCAGATCTTGTCATTTTTATATTCATAACTGAATGCTTATCTTCTCTCCTATAGTAGCTATCATCTTATTTCAGGCTCTTATCACTTCTCACCTAGATGATTATAAGAGCTTCCCAACTGGTCTGCTTCAAGTCTTTCCCCATTCTTTCCAGTATATCAACTAATGAATCAATTAATCACTATTTATTAAGTACCTCCTTTGTGCACTGTGCCAAGTACTGGGGACACAAAGAGTGGCAAAGATAGTCCCTGCCCCCCCTAGGAATAGGCTGTTTTTTGTCCTTCCTTTTTGAAGGACATCATGGATTTTGACGCATGTGTGAAATGGATTTAAGTGAGATAGAGTTGCACAAAGTCATCAGCCTCACTCTCTCTTCTAGAGTCATCAAAGTCTTGTGGCAAGACAAACGTCAAGATGACTGGTGATGGCCCAGGATGCAGTGGATGACCTTTTCATTTTTGATGTCTGACCAAGCTCTAACTACTCCATAGTGCCTTTTTTAGCTACCTTCATGGCCATTGGAACAAATTGTTCTCATCTATACATTTTGCCAGGGAGAAGTCTTCATACACTTGGGGTAGAGAGTCCCTTAACTCACCAATGGGTTTGAGGCCTGTCAGTTACCCTGAACCTAGTTTAACCATCTCCTGAGATGGTTTATGAGGGTGTGGCCACTGCCTACACTACAGCTTCTTGGAGCCACAGGTAAGACCTGGGTGAAAAGTGGACACCAAAGGTGGATGAGCAGTCCTGAAACACCCCATACATTTCAAGGAGCTTACCATTAAATGGAAGAGACAAGATGCAAACAAATTATATATACATACATACATACATACATACATGTACACATATACATATATATGTATATATACACACACATATATATGTGTGTATACACACACAAGCAAATGTACACATACACATATACTATATATGTATATATATATGTATATACACACATATATATTTTATATATCAAACTATATACAAGATAAATAGGAAATAAGTAACAGAAGGGAAGATGAATTAAGAAGGTTTGGGCAAAGCTTCCAGTAAAATATGATGTTTTAGTTGGAACCTAATACAGAAGCCAGGTAAATCTATTAGTGAATTTGAGGAGGAAGAACATTCTAGGCATAAGAGATAGCCAGAAAACAATTCAGAGTGTCAGGCAATGGGGTATCTTATTTGTGGAACAACCAGGAGGCAATCATGACTGGATGAAAGAGTCTATGCCAGAGAGGAAGGTGTAACAAGATTGCAAAGTTAGGAGGGGGCTAGGTTAAGAAGGGCTCTGAATGCCAAATAGAGCATCTCATATTTGCTCCTGGAGGCAATAGGGAGCTACTGGAGTTTATTCAGTGATGGAGTGGCATGGTTGGACCTACGCTTTAGGAAAATCACTTTAGTGGTTGAATTGAGGATAGATTGGAATGGGCAGAGACTTGAGGCACAGACTCATGAACAAGTTATAGTAATAATCCTGGTCCAATGCAATGGTGGTCCTATACCTATATGAGTGGCAGAGGACAGAATGGGGCATATATAAGAGAAGTTACAGTGAGGAAACTGATTGGCTGTGGCAATAGCTTGGATAAGGGAAGTAAGAGATATATCCTCTACATTGCTACCAAAGTGATTCTCTTTAAGTGCTGATCTGACCATGTGACTCCCTTTACTTGACCAATTCCAGTGGCTCACTGTTCTCTCAAAGGTCAAATATAAACTTCTCTGTTTAGTTTTTAAAGTCCTTTACAACTTTGTTCCAATCTATCTTTCCAGCCTGCTTGAACATTACTTCCCACCCTGTTTTCTATGATCCAGCTAAATTGGCTTTCTCTCTCTTCCTTAAATAACATGTTCTATTTTCCATCTCCATCCTTGCATAGTCCATTCCCCATGCCTGGAATGCACTCTCATTTTACCTCTGCCTCCCAGAATCCTTCTTTTCCTTCAAAATGTAGACCAAGTATAGCTTTCTACATAAATAATCTCTATACTGCTAGTACCCTCCCTCAACAACTATGTTATACTTAACTACTTTGTATTTATGATATTCATTCTCCCTTTATTTATTCTGTATATACTCATATATGTATTTGTTGTCTTCCCATTGGTTTTAAGCTCTGGAAATAAGGATTGTTTCATTTATTTTATTTGTATCTCTAGCACTTAGCACAATGGTTAGCACATAGTAGGCATTGGAGAAATATTTGTTGATTGATTGAACTCAGTGTAAATAATGGATAAAGGACTTAAATGACTATATTTTTCATTTAGGTCAAATTATTAAGGATTCAATGCATGAATATTTTAGGCATCATCTGCTTAGGAGTTATCAATCAGAGAGCAATTAAAAAGCCATAAAGCACCTAGGAAAAGTCAGAGATAAGTCAGCATCAACAATTTATGCTGGTTTCCTGACTCCAAATCAAGGAATTATTGTTTCAACATTTTTGTTTGTTTTCCATTAACTTTGGAATCTTTGTATTCCTTCAAGGATATATTCAATTGTTATTTTTCCCCCATAAAGTCTCCCCTGATTTCCCCTAGTTGTTAGTGCTCTCTCCCTCTCTGGTTTCCCTTGTCCTATATTTGTTTGGGTACATTTTGTATTTTTCAATAGAATTTAAGGTCCTTGAGGGCAGGAATGGTTATGTCTGTGTCTTGATATTCTTCAGCATCAAGCACATCTTTTCACAAAGTAGGCATTTAACAAGTACTAGTTACAATGCATTGTTGTTGAAGACTGTACAGGAGGTATAGCTTTAGCATTATGACACTTAAAAAATTTCTGATTTTCCTCTTTGAGCTCACTTTAAAGAGATTATACATGGTGGGCCAAAAGTCACACTGTTTTAAAAACTTTTTGATAATTATTTTTTTCATTTTTTACCATTGATTAGATTTTATCTTTCATACATAATATAAATTCATATATACACCAAACACACTGTATATGATATTATGATATGGTAAATCAAAAATGGAAAATGAAGGAGTCAGTAAATAATGAACTCCCTTAGTGACTTTTGGCCTACCCTGTATATTAAGTAACTGGTTGTACTTGAAAGTAGTCTCCTTGGGAAGCTATGAAAGGATTTCAGTTATGAATTCTATTACTCAAACCAATATGGGCAGTCCTTTTTGGAAACTCCCTTAAGAGTGATTTCAGAAAAATCGGAAAACATTCCCACATTAGTTTATGTCAAAATTTGTTTGTTTGGTTTTTTTACACATATTTTGGAAAATAAAATTCTATTCAGAAAAAAAAGAGTGATTTCAGGAGCCATCTAAAAAGTCAATTTTCTTACTTTATAATATTTATAGTTATTTAAAAAGCTTCCAAACTGGGGGCAGCTAGGTGGTGCAGTGGATAAAGCACTGGCCCTGGATTCAAGAGAACCTGAGTTCAAATCCAGCCTCAGACACTTGGCACTTACTAGCTGTATGACCCTGGGCAAGTCACTTAACCCTCATTGCCCCGTAGCAAAAAAAAAGCCCCCAAACTAGTGTTACTAGTTGGATTATGCCCCTTTCTCACTAGACTTGACTTTCAGTGATTTTGGCTAATTCCTCAAATTCTCCAAACAATCCTTACTAAAAGGAGAAAGATTTGTTTCCACTGAGGACAGAATGTGTTGTAGGCTCTGAAGGCAATTCTAAAAGAGCAGCTTCAAAAATATGGCCAATTTCAATATTACTGAAAGATGCTTAGTGGAGAAGGTGGAGAAGGGTATTTTAGGAACAAAGAACTAGATGTACAGAAATATTAGGTGAAGCAAGCCTAGGATAAATTCTAGATACAGTAAATAATTTATTCTGTTTTCATTTTTTTTGGCTATTTTTTCAGTAATGTTCAACTCTTCATGTCCCCATTTGGCATGTTCTTGGCAAAGATGCTGGAGCAGTTTGCAATTTCCTTCTCCAATTCATTCACACAGATAAGGAAACTGAGACAAACAGGGTTAAGTGACTTGGCCAGGAACACGTAGCTAGTAAGTATTTGAGGCCAGATTTGAAATCATAAAGATGAGTTTTCCTGACTTCAGGCACATCACTTTATCTATTCTGTTTTTAAACCTTTTTAATTAATAAAAATCAATTTTTTTCTCATTTCAACTCCCCTTCTATTAGGAAAAGAATGAAAAAGAAAGGCTTGTAATAAATATGCACAAACAAAATGAAGAATAACCTACTCTGAGTCAAGTATAGGGTATAAGTTGGGGATAAATGGGAGTTAAGGCTACAAATATCCAGGCAGGAAGCCTAAATTTTAATCAATAAGCAATAGGAAGGCTTTGAAAATTCTGGATCAAACCTGTGCCATAAAAAGATTATTTTGACAGACCTGTGTAAGATCAATTAAAGATGACAACCTAGAGGCAGAGAGAATAGTTGGGAGGCTACTACAATAGTTCAGTGAGAAGTAGAAGACTTAAATGTAAGTGCAGCAGGAAGCATGGAAAGAAAATGACAGGTAAAATTGACATTATTTGGCTGGATACACCCATATTCTACTGCTAAAACCATTCAGTTAGTCCATCAATAAACATTTATTCACTGACTTCTATGTATCAGGCACTGTGATAAGCTCTGGGGATACAAAGAAAAGCAAAAGACACACCCTCCTCTTGAAAAGTTAATGATCTAATACAGTGATGATGATTCTTCAGAGAGAAGGAGATATAAAAATTAACTGCTTTATCCTTAGCTTTGTACTTACAAGGTTATATATTTTTTTGTGCTTCTCTCTTGCTCTAGCAAAGAAATTAACATTGTCCCATAATTACAAAACAAAAAATGTTTTAGGAATGGCATTCTCTAACAATCACTTGGATGATACCTGGGTTTTCTTGGATATTCTTGAGCTATTTGGTAATACAAAATGCGGTCAGAGGCCTAGAGAAACTTACTGGGATTTCAAATGTGACTTCCTGTGGTTAGGAATACAATTCAGATTCATCCCTGATGAGGTATCCTTGGGAGGGGTTTGGAAGTCAAATCTGTATTTATTGAAACTTGATTAGGCCATCTTAGCATGTATGCTAAAGACCAAAGATGATTCTGTCAACACTCCCCCTTGGAGCAAAATGAAGGGGTCTATTTTGAGGGAGTATGAGAAAGTGGAAATTATTTGGATTTGGATTCAAAGCACCTGGGTTCAAAGGCTGACAGTGCTTCTTATTAACTAGATGAAACATTGGGGGATTCACTTCACTCCCCCTGGGCCTAAGCTTCTCCATCTGTAAAAGTGAAGGGTTTTTTTTACATCTAGAGGACTTCTAAGGTCCCTTCCAAATGCAAATATATGATCTTATGCTATTGTAAGCCTTGACTCAACAAATGATCAAATCCTCAGGTATTTGACATGGCCAATACCTGTTTGCTTCAGATTCTTCTTATCTAATAATAATGAGATGATGTGATTCAGAAATTAAAAGACACATGAAACTATAGGCACATTCTTATATTCTGAATTCAATGCAGATAAGTAAGAATGGCTCTTTGCTCCACTCTTGAGAAAATTGCAAAGATCGACGTCTGCTTTGGAAGAAAACAAAAAAGAAAAACCAACCAAATAAACAAAACCCACAGTGGCTAATAAGAATTTCTCCAGTTAATGAAAGAGAGTGGTTTGAGAGATTTCATCCTATGAGCCTTAATGAATACAGTCTCTTAGAGTTAAAAAAACAACAACAAAATAACACTTCTTTCCTTCTTACTTTTGAGGACTGATAAATACTTGCTAGGATTTTTCCTTTGAAGGAGTAAGGCTGTTAGCAATTCTTTTGGAATTTGGCTATAATATTCCTGGAAATTTTCATTTTGGGATCTCTTTCAGGAGATGATCAGTGGGTTCTTTCAATATTGATTTTACCTTCTGCTTCTAGAATATGAGCGAAATTATCCCTGACAATTTCTTGGAAGATGATTTGTAAGCTCTTTTTTTGATAATGGCTTTCTGGTAGTCCAACAATTTTCAAATTATCTTCCCTGGATCTATTTTCCAGGTCAGCTGTTTTTCCAAGGAAATATTTCACATTGCCCTCTATTTTTTTCATTCTTCTGGTTTTGCTTTATTGTGACTTGATTTCTCATAAAGTCATTAACTTCCATTTGCTCAATCCTAGTTCTTTTTTTTTTAATTGAGGCAATTGGGTTTAAGTGACTTGCCCATGGTCACATAGTTAGTAAGTGTTAAGTGTCTGAGGGTAGATTTGAACTCAGGTACTCCTGACTCCAGGGCCGGTGCTTTATCCACTGCACCACCTAGCCACCCCTCAATCCTAATTCTTAAGCAAATATTTTCTTCAGAGAGCTTTTGTATCTCCTTTTCCATTTGGCTTTTTAAACTGTTAACATTTTTTTTTCATGACTTTCCTGCATCACTCTCATTTCTCTTTCCATTTTTTCCTCTACCTCTCTTACCTTATCTTCAAAGTCCTTTTTGAGTGTTTCCATGGCCTGAGACCAATTCATATTTTTCTTGGAAGCTTTGGATGTAGGAGCTTTGACTTTGTTAACTTCTTCTGTGGGTGTATTTTGATTTTTCTTGTAACCAAAGAAACTTTCTATGGTCTGCAATTTTTTCTGTCTGCTCATTTTCCTAGCCTATTTCTTGATTTTTTACTATTTCTTAAAGTGGGGCACTGCTTCCAGGATGTACTGTGACAAGCTTCAGGGGGTCCAAGGTGGTTTGATTTAAGGAGAGGCATGTTCTACACTCCCCTGTTCTGTGCTCTGTTCTGTAAGTAACCACAGGCCTGCTTGTTCTTTAACCTGGGAACAGAAATCTGTTTCACTGTGGTTGCAATCTCTGGTGTGCCCGTGCCCTTCCCCAACCTGGGCTGACTCTCGAGACTGCTTCCTGGTTCTGAACATGGGCAACACAACAGAGTTCTTCCTCAGCACCAGCATGGACCCCTGAAATCTCCCTCTGGCCAACCACTTGACCTCCTCACTGGTCTCTGAGTTGAGTTCCAAAAGTATCAGCTTCTTCACCTGATTCCAAGGCTTCAGAGGTCTGATTCTCTAGGGTTGGGGATGGGTCTGTGTGGTGTGGCCCAGATCTGCACTCTACTCTCACCCTGGTACAACAGACCTTTCCTGTCAAACTTCTAAGCCATCTTTGGCTGGAAAATAATCTCACCCCCTCCTTTTGTGGATTCTGCTGCTCAAGAAATTGTCTTATGGCATTATTTAAAGGGATTTGGAGGGATTTGGGGGAGAGCTCCAAGGAGTCACTGCCTTTCCTCTGCCATCTTGGCTCCACCCAGGAAGTCTCTGCTGTTAGCAATTCTTTACTTTTCCTGACACCATATCACAATAAAGGGTCCATGTGTTCCTTTTAGAAAACTAAAATTTATGGCCTGAAATTTCAGTTGTTGGACCACAGAATTGCCACATGATAGTGTGAAATTCATGTTGAATTAGGAGTTGGTGGGAGCCAAGAGGCATTAGAACTATGTTCTAAGGTGTGGTTTTGCCAATTGTTAGCTTGACTTGACAAGTCACCTTCCCTTTCTAGGCCTCAATTATCTCATGTATAAAATGAGGAGCTTAGTGTATAGGTCAGTTAACAAGTATTTATTAAGCACCTATTGTGTTCTAGGCACTTGAGATACAAATTAAACAAACTTCTTAACAGTTCCTGTCCTCTGGAACTTGTTTTATACAATGGGTATACAACATACTTGCAGAGAAATAATATAGGATATGTATGAAATATGTACACAGTGATTTGGTGTGGGGTAGGTAGGAAATAAAAACTGGGAAAATCAGGAAGGTCCCTTGAAGGGAGTTAGGGATTCCAAGAAATATGAGTGAAGAGGGAGGATATTCCAGACATGGAAGACAGCCTGTGCAGAGAATCAGAGATAGGAAGTAGGATGATGTATTTGGGTTACTGATTTAGGTCAGCTTGTCTGTGAAGAGAGAAGAGGAGGCAGGGGTGATTAATGTGTAATTAGCCTGGAAGGGTAGCTTGGGCTAGAAATGGCAAACAGAGGTTTTTGTACATTTCTCTAAAGGCAAAGGAAGAATACAACCTTCTTGATCAGAGGACTGACATAATCAGGGCTGTACTTTAGCATCAATTCTGTAACTGTATGAAGGCATCAATTACAGAGATGAGGGACTGAATTCAGTGAGAGGTGATGGTCCACTTTGGGAATTAAAAAAAAATCCTAAAAGTATTATTTTCCAGTTATATGTAAAGAGAGTTTTCAACATTTGTTTTTATAAGATTTTTAGTTTCAAATTTTTCTCCCTCTTACCCTCCCCTCCCCATTCCCTTAGACAGAAAGCAATCTGATATAGGTTATTTATGTAAAATCACATAAAACATATTTCTGCAGCAGTCATGTTGTGAAAGAAGAATCAGAACAAAAGGGAAAATCCTCAAAAAAAAAACCACAAAGAAAAGTAGAAACAGTATGGTAAAGAATCTGCATTCATATTCTATAATTCTTTTTTCTTAATGTGGATAGCATTTTCCATCATGAGTCCTTTGGAATTGTCTTGCTGAGAAGAGCTAAGTCTATCACAGTTGATCATCACACAGTGTTGCTATTATTGTGTACAAAGTTCTCTTGGTTCTTTTCACTTCACCCAGCATCAGTCTACTTAAGTCTTTAAAGTTTTTTTTTTCTGAAATCTGTCTGCTCATCATTTCTTATAGCACAATAGTATTCCATTCCATTCATCTAGCACAACTTGTTCAGCCATTCCTCAATTGATGGGCATCCTCTCAATTTCCAGTTCTTTGCCAGCACAAGTCTGCTTTGGGAGTTCTTAACCTGGGAGGTTTGAGGAAATCCATAAACTTGGATGAGTAAAAAATTATTCATTATTTTCACTAACCTTTAACTGAAAATTTAGAATTTCCTTCAATTATTTAAAAAACATCATTGTGAGAATGACCCATAGGTCTACCAAATTATTAATAAAAATGTAAAGAATCCTAGGGCTATATTATCTAGTTTTAATATTTTATTATTCTTGATGTGTATGGGAACAATATTATTTTCTCATCAAATCTTTAATTTTTTAAAAGGTAGGATCTTCTTATTTTTCCTAGGCTATAAGAACAGGGACTACTCATGGACTGGATCTTACTACCAATAGCATATGTCTTTGAGCCCTCTGGGAAAGTAAGTCCACAGTGGGGCTCAATGTACTTCCAGCAAAGTGATAAATATATCCATCTAGCTATTGCAGCAGTATATCCATGATGACATCTCCCCTCTTTTCTCAATGTTACATAAATCTAACAAGGAAGTATGGATTATGTGGATTCTCCCACTAAATCACCCCCAATTGTCTTGGTACATAGACTCCCCATGACTAACAATCTTCCAGCACAGGATGGATGACAACTTACCATTGATACCAGAGAGGAAATTCCTGTGTGGGTTGAAATATATGACCTCTTAAGTCTCATACAACTTAGTGATTATGTGATTCTGTAGTCTTAGCATCAAGGAGGTAATCATAGGACTTTAGATCTAGACAGGACCTTAGTGGTCATCACATTATCCATATGAATGCCCTGAATTGAGAGATGAGGAAATAGGCTTAGGAAAGCCATTTGACTTGTACAAATTATAGTTAGTAAGTAGTAGAGTTGGGGTTCAAATCTAGGTTTTTGACTCTTAGTTAAAGCTCTTTCCATTATATAATACTATTTTCCTAGTGTACTCTGGAAGAAGTTAATTAAAGGAGTTTATGTACCATATTTATTATGCTGATAATTCTCAAACCCACCTATCCTATTCTAACTTCTCTACTGAAATCTAAACCTGAATGTCCAATTACTTTTCAGACATTTCAAACTGGTTGGCCAGTAGACATCTTAAATTCAGTATGTCCATAATAGAACTCATTATCTGTCCCCTAAATTTTCCCCACTAACTATGTTCCCAATTACTGAGCACTAGGTGATGCAGTGGATAGAGTGCTGGATCTGGACTCTGGAAGACCTGAGTTCAAACCTAGATTCAAACATTCACTAGCTATGGGACCCTGGGCAAGACATTAGCCTTGTTTGCTTCATTTTCCATATCTGTAAAATGAGCTGGAGAAGGATACTCCAGTATCTTTGCCAAGAAAATCCCAAATGGGGTTACAGAAGATATGACACAACTGGAACAACTAAGCAATAAAAACAACTATTACTGTAGAGGGCATAACCATCCTCCTATACCCTCAAGTTTGCAACCCAGGAGTCATCCTGGATTCTTCATTATCTCTGGTCTCTTATCTCCAATCTGTTGCCAAGAGCCTATCAATTTCATCTTCACACGATCTCTCAAATAAGTCCCCCTCTCTCCTTTGACACTTTTCCTCATTTCTTATATAGACTTAATCAGAGTGGGCATTGCTTCAGGCAAACTGAGACCTGGGGAAAACCTTAGCTTAAGAGATCAAGGTCTGTCTCCCACTGTATTTGGGACCATCTCCAGTCATCTTGGTCTATATTTTGCCATTGGACCCAGATGGCTCTGGGGGAGAGAGTGAGCCTGGTGACTTGGCATACCCCCCCCCAAATACAATTCACTGCAAGTCATGACATCACCTCGATGTCATGGTCCTCTTCAAGAATGAAGAACAAATAACAACAGCAATTCTAGTGTAGGGCCTTATAACCTCACACATGGACTATTGCAACAGTCTGCTGGTGGATCTACCTGTGTCAAGTTTCTCCCTACTCTAATCCATCCTCCATTCAGCCAACAAAGTGATTTTACCAAAGCACAAGTCCAATCATGTCTCTCCCCTCCCCCCCCAATAAACTACAATGGCTTTCTATTGATTCCAGGATCAAATAAAAAATCTTCCATTTGGCATGAAAAGTCCTTGACAACCTATCTTCCTTCTACCTCCCCCCTTTCCAGTCTTCTTACATCCTACAGCTTGCCACATAATCTTTGATCCAGTGACACTGGGCTCCTGGCTGTGATACCAACAAGATACTCCATTTCTCTGCTCCCAGAATATCTCTGGAGCTTAACAAAGTGCTTGGCACATAGTAGGTCCTCAATAAATGTGTATTGACTGATTGGCATGGATGGAAAAGTCTTCAGAGTAGAAGAGTGAGAATTCACTAGATAAGAGTACTCCCTTTTTCTGGTCATTTAAACTTTGGACTAAATAAGTTTTTCTTCTTTTTCTTCTTTTCTTCTTTTTTTTTTTTTGGTGACACAATTGGGGTTAAGTGACTTGCTCAGGGTCACACAGCCATTAAGTGTTAAGTGTTTGAGGCCGGATTTGAGCTCAGGTCCTCCTGAATCCAGGGCCAGTGCTCTATCTACTGCACCACCTAGCTGCCCCAAATAGTAGCAATATGCTCTTTTTTTTGTGGGGCTATGGGGGTTAAGTGACTTGCCCAGGGTCACACAGCTAGTAAGTGTCAAGTGTCTGAGGCTGGATTTGAACTCAGGTACTCCTAAATCCAGGGCAGGTGCCTTATCCACTGTGCCACCTAGCTGCCCCCGAATAAGTTTTAAAGTCACTTCTAATTCTAAATTCTATGGTCCTTCAATTGTTCTGATCAGTGAACAGGACAACACATTCACCAATATGGGTGCTACCAGAAAGTCACGTTACTCTTTGGAATAGTCAGTTTTTATTTGATTGGTTTATTATTTCCTACAGAAGTATAATTTTATAGTCAACAGAGGACAAGCCTTGGAATGCGAAGGACTTTGGTTCAAATTTTGCCTCTGACATATTGTGGCTCTGTTTCCATGGGCACTCAACCTTTCCTAGCCCCAAGCAACTGTCTAAGATGATAAGGTGTCCAGAAAGTGCTGATCTCCATCGGTAAAGACAACAGAAAATTTCCACAACCGTGAAATCAATATTCTGTTTTTTAATCTTTTATATGAAAATCTGCTCCCTCTTGCTTTTAAACTAAACAAAAAGCCCCACCATGTCATTTATGACATCAATGAAAAACAAATCTATCTTTCTTGAGTATCTACAATCAGTCTCTTGTCAGTACCAAATCAGTTTCCCCTAGAAGAGAGAAAATATGTTTGGGATTCCACAGAAACATCTTCAATATTTGTCTCCCTTTTGGCATAATTTTACTTTCAGTTCCATAGTATGTGACAGATACTTATTTGAAACAAACAAAAAACTAGACTAAAAAAAATGCAACACAAAATCCTTGAATCTACTTGATTAAAAGGGAATAATTACATAATTCATACTCTGAAATGGCCAAGTACTTATTTTTTCATTTCAGCAGAGGGTAAAAGAGAAAGGTCTTCCTTCCTTCCTTCCTTCTTTCCTTCCCTCCCTCCCTCCCTCCTTCCTCCCTCCCTCCCTCCTTCCTTCCTTCCTTCTTTCTTTCTTTCTTTTTCTTTCTTTCTTTCTTTCTTTCTTTCTTTCTTTCTTTCTTTCTTTCTTTCTTTCTTTCTTTCTTTCTTTCTTTCTTTCTTTCTTTCTTTCTTTCTTTCTTTCTTTCTTTCTTTCTTTCTTTCTTTCTTCTTTCCTTCCTTCCTTCCTTCCTTCCTTCCTTCCTTCCTTCCTTCCTTCCTCCCTCCCTCCCTCCCTCCCTCCCTCCCTCCCTCCCTCCCTTCCTTCCTTCCTTCCTTCCTTCCTTCCTTCCTTCCTTTCTTTCTTTCTTTCTTTCTTTCTTTCTTTCTTTCTTTCTTTCTTTCTTTCTTTCTTTCTTTCTTTCTTTCTTTCTTTCTTTCAGACAACTACCCCAGTTTCCAATGTCAGTGATTGCCATGGCAGTAGGATGAAATTCCCTCCCAACTCAGTTTGATTTAATGACAGATAACCACTGGGAGGTAGGAGGCAAAATGCTACATTAGGTTTTGTGACCCCTTTGGTCCTTTTGAGCTAATATGCCTGAAAGAACTCTGTCTACAAAAAGTTCTTCCCACTCATCTTCATTCGTCCAAAGGAAAGGTCCCCATTCAGCTTTCTTTCTCTTACTCCTAGCATTGTAAGGGCTGGCATTTAGTTACACTCAGAACTGGGTTGTGAAGTCCTGTATCCAGGGCAAAATTATTTCACGTTGGTCAACATTCTTTCCTTTGCATATACATAACTCTTGTAAGGAAAAAATACAAATCCAGAGAGCAATGGAGACAGAGAGACTGGCCCACTGGTCTCAGTATAAGAACAAGATGAAGGGCTGAGTGTGAGAATCCACAGATCTATCTCCAAGCTGCTGATTTGCCAGCAATAAAAGTGTTCAGAAAACAGAGAGGTTGTTAAGCAACACCAAGGACTTTTTCTGTTTCTTTTTCCCCTCAATTTCTTTGAAACCAAGGCACTTTTTATTCTTCCACACTGTTACCCTACTAATTCCTAACTTACTTTCACTGCCTAGATTCCTAGTTTACTCCAATAGTTTTCACGGCCTTGTGAATAAGGTACAGTCAGTTCTAACCTGACATGCTTGACATATTCATTCCTAAAAAATCACTGTGCCATGCAAAGTTGTGCCATAAAAACCCCAGGGCTAATGAGGAAAATGAAGCTAGGGATACAACACTCAAAAATTTGTCAGTGACACATAAAAAAGATAGGAAGCTAATAAAAACAGTATTATAGTTTTATACATGTTAAATGGTTAAGAAATACACAAACAGTACAATAAATAGTGGTGATAATTATGTCCTCGGGATGTGGATTGGCCCAAAGTCTGGCAAAGTCTATAGCTATGGGGGAGAGAGAAGCCCCAAATCTGGGATTTGGTGGACAGGGGCTGCAGCTCTGGTGGGAGGTGGAGAATGATTGAATGTGTGAGGACCAGCCAGCCCTCCTCTGCCTACGGCTCCTCCTGATCCAGAAGATACACAATAAATATGACACTTACTTTGAAAAAAGACTTGAAGTTTGCTTGTGGAAGTAGGAGCCAGAAAGGTTATAGTTTGTGAATTATTGTGAAGTAGTGTTGTTTTTTTGTGTCCTCACTGTTTCTGGCAAAATCACACATAAGCAAATTTAAAATTCTAGTTATGCTCAAATTGCTTCCTACAATACAGCAATTGCAATGGAACAAATCCAACTTTTCAAAACAAGCTCTATAGTAAAATTGGCTCTAAAAACTTCTAATTGGGTTCAATTAAACAAGCATTTATTAAGCACCTACTTCAAGTAGAAACACTGGGGCAGAGCATCTAGAGTCCTTCAAATCAGGAAAACTTGAGATCAAGTTCCAATCTCTCATACATCCTGGTTTTGTGAGAGAGGGAGAGTCACTTAATTACTTAATACCCCAGGAACTTCTCTTAAACCCCAAGTTATAGGGTTCTAGTCATCAATATGCAAATCTCTTGGGGCCCACCCTACCCTATTTCCATGCTTCTTGTCTTACCACTTCTGTTCCCCTACCTTCCACTTTGACTTTATTCCAGGGGCTGGTAAATAGGGAGTCTGGAGTTGCAGGCCAAGATATGGGGGACACAGAATAGGAACAGAACTTTGGAAGTTTTTAAAACTGTATCCCCATCTTTTCTCCTGTGTACTCTGATCTGGAATATGATGAGCATCAGATGTCTGGAATAAGTGGGAACTTTGAAGAGGAGGGAAAGCACAGGCTAGGTAAAGAATTGGAGTGGAATGGAAGAAGAATAAGCATTTAGTAATTTCCTATTATATATGGTGCTGCTAAGCACTAGAAGATAGAAAGATGAAAAATGACCAAGATGTTGGCTTCAAGGAACTTACATTCTACTGGAAATGAGTAGGAGATTACTACATATAATCATGTAAGAAGAATACAAGCAAAGATAACACTAGTAATTTTGGAGCTTGAGGAAAGCAGAATTAAATTCACCCTCGAATCAACTTGTAATTTGTATAAAAATAATAGAAGAAGTAATTAAAACAATAGTAGCCGAGTGGAAGGAGAATGCATTGCTATGGTAGTTCACAGATGGCTATTACTAGCAATGTTGACCATCTGGTAGCTTCTTTTTAATTAATTATTCTTGCTAACTAGGTGCTAAGCTCATTTATTTATCATTGCTGAAGGAATGCATGTGCTGGCAATATGGAAATGTGACAAATTTTAACATGTCAAAATCTTTAAAAAATCTTTTAAATTTTTTGAGGTCTGATTTTCAGTGCCCATGGGGCAAAACCACATTTTCCCTGCACTCCTTATGGCTCTGAATACAAGATAAGGAGTCATTGGGACAAAGGAAATATATAAAGTGTTCAAGGAAAATTTGAGGTGAGAGTGGTTGACTATTGATTTTTTTTTTTAGTGAGGCAAATGGGGTTGTGACTTGCCCAGGATCACACAGCTAGTAAGTGTTAAGTGTCTGAGGCCGGATTTGAACTCAGGTACTCCTGACTCCAGGGCCAGTGCTCTATCCACTGTGGCACCTAGCTGCCCCTAACTATTGATTTTTAAAATGGGTCTTTATGAGAGACTTTCAGGGGTTATTAGAGGAAGTTTTCAGGGATTTTTGGGTCTTTTTCAGTGGAATAGAGGTGGGAGGGAGGACAAAACCAAATTTTGTTATGAAAATTTTTTTCTTAAGGTAATCTAGTTTGTTCCCTTCTTTCCCATATTATTCTGGACCCACCAGGTTGTCTCTTTGTACTATCCCAGATCTATTTACTGATGTACAAGTTCTATAGGAAGCTTTCCAACTGTACGTCATAATCTGGGCAATAGACTTTCATCATCCACTTGGTTTATCATATTTAGATAGTTAGGTTAAACGCATTTGAGTAATTATGGGTATATTACTGGAAGCTCTCCAATGTACTAGAGCTTGGAGCAATTAGTACAATGTTATCTACAAAAAAAATAGCATCTTGAGGACAGCTTCTTCTTCCAACAGTATCCTAGTCTTGTGTGCTCAAAGCAAGGCCAGTAAGGTCAAATGTATGTGTTTCATAAAGAGTTGGGCCCTGTTCTCTGAAGTGGTGAAACATCAATATAAGGACATCTGAGTAAATATTATTTTAAAACTTTGTCATCCCTCCTCTACCTAGTGTTTCTGTAGGCCCTGGGAGAAGAGTAGAGGCAATAAACTGTGATGTCTTACAGTCATTCATCCAAAGGAAATCTTTCTTTGACTTGAATTCTGACCCATTTTCAGACTCACCTCATATTTATAATCAGAAGAATCTTGAGAATAGAATTGATGTAGGGATGGGTGACATCTTGTGGGGCAGAGGCCTTATGAGTAGATTTTATTCTGTCAATTCAAATCTATTTTAAGAAAACAAGAAATAATAAGCACAGTGGGATTTTGTAGTATCTATTTCTTTAGTCAATTGTGTGATGGTAAACATATGGTCAATTGTGGTGTTTTACTAAAGATCATAGATTTAGAGCTAGAAAGGACCTTAGTAATAATGACCTGTGTTTTGTAAATATTGTGTAGCTTTTTTATTAGGATACTTTCCAAATCTGTTATGGTCCATTTAACAGTTCTGAAGGTATTTATTAAGATTGGTATTAGAGACTTATTCCCCTTCTACAGCAAAGTATGAATTGATTCTCTGCTGCTTTTGCCAGTTTTGGCCTAGCAATTAACACCAAGAAAACATAGATTCTCCATCAGCCAACACCATCCAACCATCCAAAAGTGGAAGCACCAATTATAGTAAATAAAGAAGTTATGAATAACATGGATAAGTTCACTTACCTTGGCAGTATACTTTCCAGAATGTTGTTGGTGGTTGTTGTTTGTCCTTAATTCTCAAAGAGGACCATGAGACCTGGGAGGTGATGTCATGACTTGTAGAGCACATTGATAATAAGGTTGATGAATGCGTCACCAGAGCTAGTTCAGTGTTTGGGAGACTCAGAAGGAAAGTGTGGGAGAGATGTATTGGATTGCCTACCAATTGCTATACTGACCTCATTGTCATATGCCTGCAAAACTTGGACCATATACCAGCACCATGCTTCCATTTGAATTGTCTTAGGAAGATTCTGAAGATTACCTGGGTAGATAAGGTACAGGACAGTGAGATCTTTCTTGGGCTGAAATGTCAAGCATTCAAACTCTACCGCAGAGAGAACAACTCTCATGGGCTGACCATGTTGTTTAAATGCCAAGTGTATGTTTTCCTAAAAGACTATTTTATGGAGAACTCACACAAGGCAGGTGTTCACATGCTGGTCAGAAGAAGCAATACAACACACTCTCAAGGTCTCTCTGAAGAACTTTGAAATCAATTGGATGACATGAGAGACACTGGCAAAGGATCACCCAGGATGGTGTGTTCTCATCAAAGAAGGAACTGTGCTGTAGGAGTAAAACCGAATTGCAGTAGCTCAAAAGAAATGTGAGATGACCTGAGTTCAAATCTGGACTCAGACACTTAACACTTACTAGTTGTGTGACCCTGAGCAAGTCACTTAACCCCAATTGCCTCACCAAAAAAAAATGCAAAATGCACAAATTTAGGGACATTTCCATCTCAAATGTTCATATGGACCATTTGTGCCTGATATGTGGTAGAGCCTTCTGAGCTTGAACTGGTCTGATAAGCCACAGTCAGACATACTGTACCTTGACTCCAACATAGGGATGTCATTTTGGTCCTTTTCAAGAATGAATAACCAACCAATAACCAACCTATCCAACTCTAATTTCAGATGTCAGTTAATCTCTTAACATGTATTCTGCTAGAGTTTTCTTCTTGATAGCTTTTATGCTCAGTGTATACTCCCTGGAGGAGGACTTCCTCCAATTATCAGTTCTGTTATTTGGATTCCATTAAGTGTAAGATTCTTAACATTTGCCAAGGGAAAATAGAGACAGTATATGCTTAAAAGAAGTATATGGAAATGTTTCATTATAAAAGGCTTACAAGTTAGCTAAGATTTAGGGGCTGAGTAAGTGTGAGGACTCCAATAAAAAGGTAGAGTTTTGTGTAGTCTTATTAATAGGGAAGGAGGCAGGGGCAGCTAGGAGGCATAGTGGATAAAGCACCAGCCCTGGATTCGGGAGTACCGAGTTCAAATCTGGCCTCAGACACTTGACACTTAACTAGCTGTGTGACCCTGGGCAAATCACTTAACCCTCATTGTCCTGCAAAAAAAAATAGGGAAGGAGGACTAGATTCCTGTCTTGGGAGCAAAGGTCCAGAGGATATCCAAAAGGCTTAAGCTTACAAATGTGTACACAAGTCAGAAGAAAAATTCTGAACGAGAATGGTGAGATACTTTCTTTCAACAAGAGGAATATGAATCAGGTGGAGGAAAAACAGTAACCATTTGCCAACTCTGAATTGATAAGACATTTGAGGAGGAATGCTTAATTCCTTTTTTCTTGATGATAGGAAAAAAAAATACCAACCCTCTAAGTATTGTTGAGTTGTTTCAATCATGTCTAATTCTCTGTGACCCCATTTCGGGGTTTTCTTGGCAAAAATTCTGGAGTGGTTTGCCATTTCCCTCTCCAACTCATTTGACATATGAAGAAACTAAGGCAACAGGGTTAAATGAGTTGCCTGGGGTCACACAGCTTTTAAGCCAGATTTGAACACAGGAAGATGAGTAGTCTTAACTTCAGGTCAGCAGTTCTATCCACTGTGTAGACTAGCTGCTGCTGCCAAAATTTTTTATAGTTTAAAAATCTACTAGAGTGGTATATAGCACAAGATGGTAGTTATATTGAATTTTAATGAGACATTCAGTATTGTAAAACTTTAAATAATTAACCTTTAAAATATTTTTATAACTTTTAATTTTATGTCATTTACAATTTTGAAGTTCTTAAAATTTAATGCCTCACTAAGACTTTTGGGACACTCTATACAAATATATTTAATATATATTTTCATGTGAGCTGACATTTTATCAGCATAGGCAGCTCCCTGAGGAAACTTTAACAATTCAGGCTGTCATTTTTTAAAATTAATTAATTAATTTTTATTTAATTTTTTTTTTGCAGGGCCATGGGGGTTAAGCGACTTGCCCAGGGTCATACAGCTAGTAAGTATAAAGTGTCTGAGGCCGGATTTGAACTCAGGTACTCCTGAATCCAGGGCCAGTGCTTTATCCACTGGCCACCTAACTGCCCCTCAGGCTGTCATTTTTATCTGAACCTCATAAAGTCTTAAATAAATGCTTCAGGGCACAAAGAGATAAAAGGACTTGTCCAGGGTCACATAGCTGGTATATATCAGGGAGGGACTTGAATCCAGGTCTTCTTCACTCCAGGGCCATATGTCCACACACTGTTCTATGCTGCCTCTCAATATAGAAAATATCTTTGGACAAGATGAAACTTGTGTGGATCACTAAAGTAACCTTGGTGGAATTAGCTTGAAAAGATAAATACCTAGAGAATACCTGAATAAACTGTGCTACAATGTACTATTATTTCTCTGTTAAGGAATGAAGTGGAAGGCAGATAGGTGGCACAGTGGATAAAGCACCAGGAGGACCTGAGTTCAAATCCAGCTGCAGACACTTGACACTTACTAGCTGTGTGACCCTGGGCAAGTCACTTAACCCTCATTGCCCCCCCCCAAAAGGAATGAGGTGGACAGCTAGGTGGCACAATGGACAGAGCACCGAGTTTGGAGACAGGAAGACTCGTCTTCCTAAGTTCATATCTGGCCTCAGACACCTACTAGCTGTTTGACTCCAGGAAAAGTCACTGACCTCTCTTTGCCTCAATTTCCTCATCTGTAAAATGAGCTGAAGAAGAAAATGGCAAACCACTCCAGCATCCTTGCCAAAAAGACCCAAATTCGGTCACAAAGAATCAGACATGACTGAAACAACTGAACAACAATCCCAATGAAGATGTTTAGTTTGGTGCTCATTCCCCTATATCATATTATGTTGATTTTCAACACAAGCACTTCCCCATTATCCTCTCTAAGTATTAGGCTTGTCAGGGGGAATTTGGCTGTTAACATATCAAGAATATGTGACATTATGACTATGGGAACTCCCTCCCTGAACATATACCATCACCCATCTACAAGTTAATAGAGATATCTTGGGAAGTGAAGAAGAAGAAGAAGGAGGAGGAGGAGGAAGAGGAGGAGGAGGAGGAGGAGGAGGAGGAGGAGGAGGAGGAGGAGGAGGAGGAGGAGGAGAAGAAGAAGAAGAAGAAGAAGAAGAAGAAGAAGAAGAAGAAGAAGAAGAAGACCATTATCATCATTATCATCATGATGGCCTTACCATCTGCTGTACCTCTGCCCTGCAGTCTCTTATCTACCTAATAACCCAGGAGCCTCTGGCCCTAGCCATCCTCATCACTGATGTACTTTAAAACTTTCATGTCTTTCCATCTGTCCTTTAGCTTAACTTTCTTTTGTCTTGCTTCCCTAATTAGAGTGTAAGCTGCTTGATAGTGGGGATTGTCTTGATTTCATTTTTTTGGCGAGGCAATTGGGGTTAAGTGACTTGCCTAGGGTCACACAGCTAGTAATTGTTAAGTGTCTGAGGCCGGATCTGAACTCAGGTCCTCCTGAATCCAGGGCCGGTGCTCTATCCACTGCGCCACCTAGCTGCCCCGGTCTTGATTTGTTAAAAAAATTTCTCAGTCCTTAGCAGAGTCCCTAACACATAATAAGCACTTAATAAATGCTTTTTCATTTATTCACTCATTCATTCACCCTTCCATCCATCTATCAATTCATTCATTCATAATGGCAGTCCAATGTCTTCTGCTTTCATGTGCTGAAGTCACTAAATCAGCAAGAAGGCAACTACAACCAGATAGATAATTAAATCGCGTTTTGCACATTTCCATTAAACAATTAAGGGGGTAAAATCCACTACAACTGGGATTGCAAAAGGGAGGCAGGCCACCCAAACATTCCCAGGCCTATGCTACAATGGGAGATTTATTGCTACTTTAGAGATGTCAAGTCCCCCCCCCCCTCCTCCCAACCTAATGTTTCCTTCCTCCAAGAGCCAATGGTTTTCAAAGTGCCTGAAGGGTTGTCTGTCTGTCTGGTTTAGTTCTCTGGCTAGAAGAAGGCCAGGAGACCCAGGCCTTTGCTCCAGTCTCCTGAAACGGACTAATGGGAAACAGAATGTTTAAAAAATAACAACAGTTGAGGATGGGGGTAGAGAGGTAGCTAAATCTTAGGAAATAAAGCAAGTAAGTTTCCAAGGACTGGCCAGGAAAAGGATCTTCTAAAAAAATAATGCAGTTATTCTGTGAACTAGGTGGGGAGGTTGGGGGGAGATTGAGTAGGGGGATAGTGTTTGTCAAAATATTATTCTTCTACCCTTGTGCACTCAGAGCAAGGCAAGCAAGAACAAAGGGAAGGGTTTTAGTAATAGCTGGGCTTGTTCCCTGCAGCGGTGGGGCTACTCTCCCAGGGCAGCAGCCTCAATGTTATTTTAAAACTTCGTCATCTTCCCCACCCCCATCCACCAATGTTTCTTTGGGTTCTGGAGCCAATGGACTGTGAAGCCTCCCAGGTTTGAAACTCATTTGTGCTCAGGAATGGGAGGGTCGGGGCCATTGACACACACATCAGTATCCTGCTGCCTATTATTTCCTGTCTGTCCTGGCTTCCCACCAAACCTCAACCTGACAGGTGGATGGAGTTCACAAGAAAGATGAGCCATGGGCCAGTTTTCCAGGAATTCTGCTAACTAGATTCACAAACTGCAGGGTGAGGTGGGAGGGCCCTCCCTGGACTGAATGGAGAGGAGAGGCTGCTGAATTGGGCATGGGATATTTTTTTTAATTGTCTCTGTTTAAAATCCTGTGATTGTTTTAGCCAGGAACAGGGACTGCTTCGGTCAAATTCTCAGCTCTGTAAGAACTTTCACTGCTCAGTTCAGGGACAAAGACATTTCCAGCTGTTGCTTCCAAGGCCTCTAGGTTGATAACTGAAGGGTGAAACAGCAGCAGTGAGCAGTCAGTCAGCAAGCATTTATTATTATGTTCCAGATATTATGCTAAGCACTGGTGGTACAAAGAAATGCCAAATAAATAAAAATATAGTCTCTGCTCTAAATTCTAGGGGAAGAGTTAATATGTGAATGACTTGGAACATATAAGATATGGGAAGACTGGATGAAGGTTATTGTTGTTTGTACTTTGTTCTTGAAGAAGAGCAATGACATAAGCAGCGTGATGTCTTTACTTGCAAGTGAATTGGATTTAAATGAGTCAAGGCTTTATAAAGTCATCATTAGGGCAACTAGGTGGCACAGTGGACAGAGCACAGGCCCTAGATTCAGGAGGACCTGAGTTCAAATATGGCCTCAGACAGTTAACTCTTAGTAGCTGTGTGACTCTGGACAAGTCACTTAACCCCAATTGCTTCACCAAAAAAACCAACAACAACAAAACAAAAACTCCCCAAACTAAAGTCACCATTAATCGTCCTGAGATAAATGTAATCTTTGAGGGCAGGTATTGTCAGCTAGAGGGACCAGGGAGGGCTTACTATGGGATGTGGGCTTTGAGATGAGTCTTGAAGGAATCCAGGGAAGCTATAAGATAGAGGTGAGGGGACAGAAAATTCCAGGCATTGACGGACAACCAATAGAAAGACATGGTGATGGGAGAAAGAACACCGAGTTCAAAGGCCTGTAAAATAAACCTGTGAGGCTAGATCAGAGAGTTCATGAATGGGAATAAGTTACAAGACTGATAACATAGAAAAAGACCAGACTATAAAGAACCTTTAATGTCAAATGTAGGACTTTATATTTGATACTGGAGATAATAAGAAGCCACTGGAATTCTTTGAGCATCTTTAGGGACTTTAGGTATCTCCAGAATGGATATTTGGGTGATTGGAGAATTTTGAAAATTGGAAATGAGGAAGGTCCCTGACCTAGGAATGCAATGAGGTAAGGTGTGGCAGGGGAAGGAAGCTGACAAATGACGTTAGGTGATTCAGATGGAGTTACAGAGACCATTTAAACTTAAGGAAGTGATTTATTCCATCTGAGCCAGTTCTAAATAATTCAAAAACCTCTGCTCCTCCTGTCTGCTGATTCTATTTTTCAATAAAAAGAATGTGGACTTGTTGGATGAATGACAACATGAGTCTCTCTCTTCCCTACCCTTTCCATCAGCAGCCACCAACAGGAAGAGAAGCAGATGCGAGAAGGGCAAATGGCATGTTTATCCCTTTTGTTTTTTTTGGGGGGGGCTATATAAACTAGCCTTATATATCTATAACTATACATAGTGTCATCATTATCTTCTTTCACATAATTATTGCCTCTTTGACCCATTCATTATTTAGGATTTCATTGTCAAATCTCCATTTGGGTCTGTGTCTTTTGTTTGTGGTCCCTGAAACAAACATTCCACCTTCTATTTTTACTGCATTATGGTCTATAACTATTTCTTCATTTTAACATTTGTTTACAATATCTCTATACATGGTCAGTTTTTGTAAATGTACTATGTGGTGCTGAGAATATGTCTATTCTTCTGCTTTTCTATATAGAAGATGCCATAAGTTTTTTTAAAAAAACTTTGTTTTCCAGAAATTTGAGTTCCATATTTTCTCTTTTGTTTATCTTTCTGATAGACTTATCCAAAACAGAGAGAAATACTTAAGTTCCCTCTCACTGTTTTGTTACTATTTATGTCTTCTTGTAGCTTAGTTAATGTTTCCTTTATTAATTTGGATGCTAAGGCATTTAGAGCTTATAAGTTTATTACTGACATTTGTTTGTTGTCTACAGCTCTTCTCACTACAATTTATTTTCAGTTTTAATCTCCTTTTGTTTTTGAATATTTGGTATTGCTTTGTCAAATAGGATTTCAGATTCGCTTGATCCATAGTGGAGTCCCTCCACCCCATTTCCTGTTTTATTTTGTATATGTATTTTTAAATGTTTTTTAAAAATAAATAATAGATTGTAGCGTGTTGTTTTCCTATCCAATCTGTCACTCTTTTTCATTTTGTTGGATTGTTTAGCCCATTTACATTTGATGTTATGAATTAGGTTTATATTTCCTCCCATTTGTCTCTAATATTGGGTTTCCTCCTTTTTTCCAATCTGGTTATTTTAATTCACCCTCCTCTTCCTTCTCAGTTAATCAAGCAGACTACCCTTCCCTCTCTTTCCCTTCAACTTCCCTGTTCATTAGGTTTTAAAATTTCATTTTTGCATCCCTTTCCAGAAAAGGTTTCTTTTAGTCTTTTCATTATCCATTTTTCTTTCTTTCTACTTTTCTACAGGACTAAAAATATGAATCTAGAGTAGAAAGAAAGAAACAGGGAGTCACTAAAATTAAAGGAATTGGGAAAGTCTTCCTCTAGAAGATAAGATTTTATTTAGGTCTTGAAGGGGCCCAGGGAAGACAAGAGGCATAGATGAGGATGAAGAGCATGGGAGATAGTCAGTGAAAATTCCCAGAGTCAAAGGATGGAGTGCCTAGTTTGAGGAATAGTAATGAGACCAGCATCACTGGATTGAAGAGTATGTCAGGAGTGTGAGGTGTAGGAAGACTGGAAAGGTGTGGAGTGAGCAGGTTATAAACAAATGCTTTTATATGAGATCCTGGAAGTTATGGGGAGCCTCTAGAGTCTATTGAAGAAGAGGTGACATGGTCAGAGATGTACCTTGTTATTGGGGCCATTGAAAATGTGTTCAAGGAGATGGACCTGTGGAGAGAATCAGAGAGGAGCACATATTTATATATATATATATATATATATATATATATATACACACACACACACATATGTATATATGTGTATATATGTATATATGTATATATGTGTATATATGTATATATATATGTCTATATATAAAACACATATGTGTATATATATATATATGTACACACATAAATATACATATACATACCTTAAAACCAGTCATTTTGGGCAGGTGGGGCTCGTCAGCCTTGGTAGACAACTCACCTAGGGGAAAGAAAACCCTGATTTTAAACCTCCGCTGCCTTGCGGCTATACCCATATATGGGAAAAGCTTCAGGAGTTAACCCCAAGGAAAAATCAAGAGTTGGAGTCCCTTAGGCAGTAGGATATTGGACATCACATCCCTCTGGCAACTCCTGCGGTGGCACTGGTGCCAAACTGTACTGGCTCTGCCTTTCCCTTGGATCCACCAATGGCGCAGAGAGGGAAAACCTGCTGCATGGGCAACAGCTTGTTTTCCATATTGATCTGCCCAGGACAGCACCCTGGAGAGGACACTCCAGCTTTATATATGGAAGCGCGCACACACACGGAAGTTGTATGGCTCTTGTTGTGGTCTCCCTGTTGGGAAAGCTATAAATGTCAAATTCCTGTGATAATAGATTAATGTTAAGGATAGAGAAATTTTCCTTGTGTTTTTAAATTTCGCACTGGAGATAGACAGTTTAAGGCTTTCATGAAGCCTCACTTGCTGGGAAAATAGTTTGCACATTTGGAATTTCCAAGGAGAGTACAGAGAAAAGGACTTGGAAAGAAGAGGCTCTGCAACCTATTGGCATGACAGGTTGGGCATACAAAACCATTAAAGATAGACCTAAAGTTGTCCCTTATGTATGGAGAAGGCAAGGTTTAAGTGATAGCCATTTGGTGTTATCAGGGGACTTGGACACCATGATCTGAAGGTATATGTCTCCAACATAAAACCATTCTTATCTCCTCAGGTGAAAGTCCATGATCTCATGCAGTATGAGCTTGGAACAGATGATATGCTGATTTTAGATGGACTCTGGGAAGTTCTAGGAAACAAAGAAGTGCTGAAGCAACCATAGAATTTCTTCCTAACTGTGATCTTGACAACCCCAGAATGTATACCCTGGCAGCTTAAGGTTTGGTCATACAAACCCAAAGTGTGCTAAAGAACAGAAGCTGGTGGATATCCAACAACTGGCTGAGCTTGGGAGACATTTCTATCTATGTACTTCATTTAATTTGCAGGAACAAATTCTAAAAAAAAAATCCATATAACTTTGTATAATATTGTATAATAATTGGGAGACAACATTTCTATCTGTATCATTCCTTTACAGCACAGAAACAACATAAAATATCCATATAATATTGAATAATTATCATCTTTACGAGGATGGCTTTGATAACCAAGTGGACCATAGATGGGAGTGGGGAGAAACTTGTGACAGCAAGATCAATCAGTAACTTATTGCAATAATACAGGCATGAGGTGATGAATACCTGCACCGGAGCAGTGGCAAGAGACTTGTTATGGGACTATTTTTTACCTGAAATCCATTGAAAAAAGATCAGAATAAAATAATAATGATAAATTATATTTATATTATTTTATGTGTAGTTTTGGCACAGTGAATAAAGAGCTGGCCTTGCAGTCAGGAAAACCTGGATTCAAATACCACATCTGGCACCTACTTGCTTTGTGACTCTGGGGAAGTCATTTTACCTATCAGTTCTCTAGGTAACTCTCTAATTAAAGAATTATTTATGCATGTTGGTAAAGGGAATTTCCTCACCTGGGAATGAGTAATACTAGACAATAATAGGTTACATTTCTATCCATAATATTGTGTAATAAATAATAACCTTCTCAAAGTCCAATGAATTGTTCATACCATGAGGGGCAGGTGAAAGAGAAGAGGAGATTTCTTTGTGTCTCCTTAGGATATCAGAACACAAAGAATTACCACTCCTTCTGCTATCTTCTGCATCAAGCTGATCATCATGTTGGTTCAGAAATAGACCCAACACATTAGCTAATGCTGACTTATCTACTTCCTGGACTATTAGAAGAGGTTATATTATATGACTGAAAGGTTAATCTAATAGATTGTTTTCTAGAGTTCAATTCTCCAGCATTTCAGGGCTTCTGACCTGACACTCATTCACAGGTAATCACATGGATTGGAAACTTTCAAAACACACTAAGTCCCCACTGTACTTTACTATGGCAAGCACACACTACCTGTTACCTGCTCCTGAAGATAGGAATGTTTTTTATTATGTAGCAGAACTATTGGCACTTAATAAATGTATATTTATTATTTAAAACATAAAAAATTTGGAAGCTGATCTTACCACTTACAGACAAGGGTTTCATACTGCTCAGGATACTCTTAGCCCCAAATGACCCAATAAGGTATTACAGAATAATGAAGTCAGTCTTAAAAAATAACAATTCTCATACCCAGATGAGAAGAAATAAGAACTGAAATTGAAGATTTAATTAAATCTGAAGGGGGAAAAATTGAAGACCTTAAAGTTACTGAAAATCTCCACTTGATGTAAACTCCAGAAATCATACCTTAAAAGGAGACAAGTGTCAAAAATAATACTGATGTTTTAGGTGACTTTGAAGAGGAAATAAATATACTTGGATTGGAATCTCAATCCCCACCACTGCCTTTTTTAGTTTGACAGCATAGATCTTTTAAAATTTAATTTATTTTAAGCTTTTAAAATTGTATTTATTTTATTTTTAATTTATGCCAAATGAAACAAAATAAAAATGCATAAACAAAGAAAAAGAACCTGACCATAGATAACTAGATAGGGGAATTCAACACCTCTGGAAGACAATCAACAAATTAATAAATCAATTCTTGATTTGTAGCTTTTGGAATTTCTGAGGTGTTAAGTGCTCACACTTATTGGAGCCTTTCTGTTCAAGTCTCCTACACCAGACACAGTGGAAGATACCTGATTCTGTTACTTGCTAGCTGGGCGATGCTGGGCAAATCACTTAAAATCTCTGACCTCCTTTGTTGTTTATTCGGTGTGACTTTTTTTCTTGTTCTCTCATGAGTTTGCCATACCCAACGTGGCTGTGAGCAGGTTGCCACTTAGAATACTCAGGGTAGATGTGAGTAGGCTTCAATCTAGAAAAACCAGGGGTGGTATGAGCAGGCTTCCATATTGAACACTCAGGGTAGGTGTGAACAGGTTATCACCTAGAACACCCAGGGTTCAATCTAGAATACCAGGGCAGTGTGAGAAGTCTGCTTTATAGAAAAAAGAAAGAATATCAAACAAGAAATACAATAAAAGATGCCATCAAGGACATGTACCTTGTAAAAAGTTGGTCTTCTCATGTGGCAAAGGGAAAGGGATTCTAGGTGCATAGAGTATCCTTTCTATGTCAGGAAAAATGGGAAAATGTGCTAGATGTGCTGGATGTAGACCTTACTACATACACACATATGTGCACATATACATCTATACCCATATGTAAAATAATTTAACATGTGGAAAGCATATCTACAAGCATAAGCAACATAGTATAGTAGATGGAGAACTCATCATAGAGTTAGGAAAATCTGGGTTAAAATTCTACCTCTTATACATACTGGTTGTGTGACCCTGATTTGATTCTTATCTATCCACCTTCTTGTTATTGTTCAATTGATTTTCATTTGTGACTAACTTTTTCTGACCCCACTTGTAGTTTTCTTGGCAAAGAATCTGGAGTGGTTTGCCATTTCCTTCTAGCGCTCATTTTACAGATGAGGAAAATGAAGCAAACAAGGTTAAGTGACTTGCCCAGGGTCACACAGCTAGTAAGTATCTGAGATCAAATTTGAACTCAAGAAGATGAGTCTTCTTGACCCCAGGCCAAGTGCACTGAGCCACCTAGATTCCTATCTATATATCTACAGATAGATCAATAAGCTGTGTGATATCATGGGAAAAGTAACAATAGAATTTGGCTCAAAGGACATAAAGATTAAATCTCATTATTTACTACTTGTGTGACCCTGGTCAGTTTTTTTTTAACATTTTTATTTAAAAATTTTAGTTCCAAATTCTATCCCTCTATCCTTCCCCTCCCCTATCCCTTGGATGCTAAGTGATCAGATATAGGTTATACAGGTGCAATTATGTAAAACGTTTCCATATTAGTCATTTTGTATAAGAAGATTCAAAAGAATAGAAATGAACAAAAGAAAGTGAAAAATAGCATGCTTTGGTCTGTATTCAATCAATATCAATTCTTTCTAGGGAAGTGGATTGTATGTTTCATCATTAGTCTTTTGGGATTGTCTTGGATCACTGTATTGTTGTGAATAGCTAAGTCCTTCACAGTTCTTCTTTGAACAATATTGTTACTCTGTACAATGTTCTCCTTGTGCTTTTCATTTTGCTATACATCAGTTCATGTAAGTCTAGGTTTTTCTGAAATCATTCTGCAAGTCATTTCTTATAGAACAATAATATTCCATTACAATCATATACCATGGCTTGTTTAGCCACCTCCCCCCCCAATTGATGGGCATCCTTTTGATTTCCAATTCTTAGCCACCAAAGAGAGAGCTGCTATAAATATTTTTGTACAAATAGGTCCTTTCTCCTTTTTTTGGATGTCTTTTGGATATAGAATTATCAGTGGTTTTGCTAGATCAAAGGGTATGCACAGTTTTATTGCCCTTTGGGCATGGTTTGGACATGTAGTTTAACCTCTTTGGGTTTCAATTTCCTAATCTCTAAAATCATGGGGTTGGACTAAAACATTGGAATTGAACTTACTGTGTGCTGGTTGTGGAAAACTCCTGAGTGTTGCCTAACCAGATTAAAATGTAATTGGGAAATGTTTAACAAAATAAATAAAAGCAAAACACATTGATAATGTTAATTTGTGGTTTTCAAAGTTAATATGACTCCCACAGAGATCTGTTTCTATTTAAGTAATACCCCTGGACTAGATGACCTCTAAATCCCTTGTAACTCTAAATCTATGGGACTATTTGAAATAGATAATGTAAGTGTTATTAGACATATTTTGTAGCCAAGGAGACAGAGGCTGAAATATTAACTAGTGCAGGATTACCCAGCTAGCAAGTGGAAGAATCGGGATACTTCCTGGTATCTCCCACAGTTCCTGGCATGGGAAGCCTGAACAGGGAGGCTCAACAAGTGTTTGCTAATTTGATTATTATCTCAGAATCTTGTACTGTGCCGTAATAAGCTCTCTGTACAATAGCAACTCAGGGTGTAGTTGCAGGCACTATTTCCTGTATTTGGAGTCTTAAAAAAAAAAAAACACAAGAAAGAGAGATTATTTACAAGGCCCCTAATGTTTGCATCATCTACCATTGCTAATTCCCCGATTAGATAATTGTCCATCCCTGGAAATGTTTTCTTCATTATTACAATTCTAGGGAGTGATGCAGCTGACACTATCGGAAGGGAGAGACTTCCAGTTGTGACCATAACATTGATCCTGGCTCCCAGCCCACCCCACCCCTTCCAGAAGGAAAGGATCTCAGAATCCTAGGGAGAGGACAGGACCTAAAGAAGTCATCCAGTTCATTCCCCTACCTCTGGACTGGGCTGCCTCTTTGCCATGTCCCCCTCACCCACTTCACTCCACATCTGCAGGGATGATTTTTTTCCAATTAGAATGAGTACTAGCATGCAATATCAAAGGCAGAAGCTTTGCCTAGTCACAGGATAAATAAATATAAAACATGAGAGGATCCTGCAGCTTCTCAGGATGCAGTAAAGAAGTCATCATCTAATCCTTAACCAACCCTTAACCTGCATGAGCCTAAATGAGCACTAAAACTGGCTTCCACTAGAGAAGTATGATTTCCTTTTGAGATCAGTGCAGCCTCTGATCTAGCAATAATCAAAATACTTCACTGCCACCTTCTCTTAGAAAAATTCTTACTTTCCAGAGTCCATAGATCTCTCTCCTCATATTTGTTTGCCCTGGTGGATACAAGGAGAGGCTATTTGTCCACATTAGCCTAGCTAGATTTGAGGAATTTAAAAATCTGCCTCAGCCTTCCATTTTCTTGTCAATATCCTACCTCCAAAGAAGGGACCTTAGAGGTTATCAATCCAATCCTTCCTTTTAGAGATAAGGAAACTGAGACTAAAGATGCTAAGTGATTTGTCCAAAGTAATAAAAGGAATAAATGAAAGAGGAATGATTCAAACTTTGGTCCTCTGACTTTCTTCAGCTGTGCCACACTGTCATTCAAAAGAATTCTTATTAAATTCAAGTTAGGCTGAATCCTTCACTTTCCAAACTGGGTATTCCTGAGCAGTTGAGTATTATTGGATTTTTGATAATCAAATTGTCCTTTGCAGGAGAGAAGCTAACTGCTGAAAATAATCCTGTAATGAATCTTTTGTTTTGTTTTGTTTTGTTTTGGTAAATCAAATAAAAGTCCTTTTTGTAAAACAAATTAACTCCCAGTTTCATTCTTTCATTATTAACCTGTATTTTCCTTCCATTGGCCTCATTTAACTTTTTTGTACCAATACTCCCTTGGGGCAGCTAGGTGGTGCAGTGGATAGAACATTGACCCTGAAGTTGGGAGAACCTGAGTTCAAATCTGACCTTGGACACTAGCTGTGTGACCCTGAGCAATTCACTTAACCTCAATTGCCTTAAACATCTGGGGGCCATCTCCAGTTGTTCTGATATATATCTTGCCACTGGTCCCAGATGGCTCTGGAGGAGAGAGTGAGGTTGGTGAGTTTGCACAGCCCCTCCTCACTTAAATCCAGTTCACTGCAAGTCATGACATCACCCCAATGTCATGGTCCTCTTTGAGAATGAAGGACAAAGAAATAGGACAAGGACAACAACAACAACCAATACTCCCTAGTATACACAGAGGAGAAAGTATTGAATAGAGAAGACTGAGATTTCAGTAACTCAAAATGGTGCATGGGGAGGAGGTAGAAGGGTGGGAAGTTGGTATATTAAGATCCTTACTCTTCCTTGGTGTTCTAAAGATTATGTTGGATAGTTGAGTATTCTCTCTGGAGAAGGATATAATCTGAAATCCAAAGGTCAAAGAACTGCCTCTAGCTGCTAATTCCCAATAGTAAGCCTTAGGAGACTCTCTTATCCCCTCTTTAATATCATCCTCACCATTCTCCCAAATCCTATAGTACCCTTTCCAGCTCCCTAAATTGTCACCCATCTCATTGCTTACTCTCTACCACCACACTCCATTATGCAAGACTATTCCATCTAAACTTCAGGTTATTGGGTCTCTTTCTGTCCTCACTCTATTTTTATTAACCATTTCCTCCAAAAATGCTTTTGCAAAAATCATTGAGGTGGAGAGGGAAGCCACCCAAAAGGGACTCTAACTTTCAATTCATAGGGACCAGATTCACTCCTGAGGAGCCTGACCCCCAAAGAACAGATCAAGTTTTTCTTGCTATTTCTATCTCATTGCCCCTAATCTAGAACTCAGGGAGAAATCTTATAAATAATGTGTAAGCATAGCTTCCATCTAGGGTCTTCCCTAAAAAAGGTTAAGACATTTCCTTCTAAGAAAGACAATGCCTCTTATGGTACTTGTCTTGCCTCTGATGGTACTGTCTTTAACCCTAGGCTAGTTGTTTAGCTGTTTAGCTGCTTAGCACCTCTGACTTCTCTATATCAAGACTCTAAGCTGTATAATAGAAGCATAGTCTATATTATATAGATGTATACTATATATTAATAATATATTAATAGATGCATAATATAATAATAATGAAGAAGCTGCCAATCTGCATTGGAAGAGAGAGCTTCCTTTGGGGGAGATACTTATATCAATGAAATCATAGGTACAATTGTATCCCACCACATATTAGAAATGATGCTTGAAATACAAAGAATTATACTCATTCCTTAATATGTCTTTCGTAAGAGGTAAAGATTACTTAATGGGACATTTGATGTTACTTTTACATCTGATATATTCTTTCTTGGTCAGCCAGTTCCTGGCTCAGGTTTTCCTAGACCTTTCAGTTTCAGCATGCTCATGTTGTTTGCTTTTGGGGCTGGTTTGTCTTTTCCAAGAAGAGGCATATTTGCAGGAAATACCTCTTTGAGAGCAACCAGCCTTAATTTAGGAAGCCAAGCACAGCTAGCTGGTACAGTGGACAGAGGTTTGGTATTCAGATCCTGCTTTAGGTGCCTCATAGCTGTGTAATCATGGAAAAATTATTTAACTTTTCCTAGCCTAAGTTTCCTCATCTCTAAAATGAGGTCAAACTCAATGGCCTTATTTTCTAATTCTAAATCTTTGATCCAATGATCTCAAGTCTCAAACTCATGGGATTCTGCCAAGTTTGGAAATGTTGTCTCTGAGAATTGCTGCTCAGTCACCTGCATTTAGGAAAGAGATGCAAAGTAAAAGGGGCAACAAGGATCTTTAGGTCTGGTTTCAGTCATGTTTAGGCAAGCACATATATCATCACAATCATTCTACCATTGTTGTTGGTTAGGGGAATGAGAAGAGAGACAAACTCTTATTCTTTTCACCCACTGGAAGTCCAATGGAAACATAGTAGAGTCCTAAAGACGAGAGAGAGAGAGAGAGAGAGAGAGAGAGAGAGAGAGACAGACAGACAGACAGACAGACAGACAGACAGACAGACAGAGACAGAGACAGAGACAGAGAGAGACAGAGAGAGAGATGGAGTTTTTTTCCCCTTCTACAATTCGCCTTAAAGCCTACCAAGTAGGCAACCAGAGGTCATCACAATTGACCTTTATCAAGGGGCTCAAGCCCCTGTGATTCACATGGAGCCAAAAGTCAAGGGGCATGCTCCATAGGATTGCTACTTTTACAAAGGCTTAAGGAACCAGTGGCTGGTAGCTACATGACATAGTGTGAGATTAATAATCTGTAGTTTGTGTCCATGAAGCCATATTGCTGGGATTCTAGCAAATCTCACCTGAAATACCTGGATGAATTGAGGAAAAAACCTTTCCATGAATTCTGTTAATTTACCATTTCTTACTGCTTCTAGTACTTAAACAGAAACTAGATCGATCACCTAGCATTTAGAAGCCCTCCAAATCTGACTCCAATCTACCTTTCTATCCCTCTTTCACATTATTTCCCCTTTATTCATTCTGTGGTCTAACAAACATGGATTATATAGGCTTATGCTGAATCAACATTTCAGAGGATCATCAATTTTAGAGCTGAAGGAGACCTTAGAGGACATTGAATCCAACTTACTCATTTTACAGATGAGAAAAACTGAGGCAACAGAGATGTCAAAAGACTTGCCCAGGATCATGTAGCTAGTCAATATCTGAGGCAAGTTTTGAACCTAGGTCTTGCTGACTCAAAGTCCAGTGCTCTATCTTCAATACCACCCTATCCTTTTATTACACATCTCCAATCTCTATGCAGCCATGTAAGCTGTTCCCCATATCTTTGAATACACTCCTCTCTCACCACCTTCTCTTCAAAATCTTTTATCATGTTTCAAAGCTTGACTCAGATGCCACCTTTCTTAAATGCTTCCCATTTTCCCCTGTTGCTAGTTCTCCCACCTTCCTCAAATGAGTTTGTATTGCTTATCTGTGAATATCTATTTTCTCTGAGAGCAGGAGCTGGTTTCTGGTTCTGAGAAAGAACAGTGCTTTGCACATTATAATGAATGTTTGTCAAATATTGATATGGCCAACTCTATCTCATAGGGTCATAGATTTAGAGCGATTGCCTTTTTTGCGTGTCTATGTCACCCCTTTGGCAGCTTTGTGAAGGTTATGGACCCCTCTTCAGAATAATAATTTTAAATACATAAAAGAAAATATATAGGATTACAAAAAACAATTGTATTGAGATAGGCATCAAAATTTAAAATAAAATTTGGAGGTTAAGAACCCTTGATTTTGAGCTTGAAGGAACATCATTCTAGAGAGCAGAGGTTATCTACTTTAATTCCTTCATTTATAGATGAGGAAACCTGAGGTCCAGGTAGTTTAAATGACTTCTCCAAGGCAACACAGATACTTGGGGGAGGGAGGGGGAAGGTAGGGATTTAAAATCCCTTTCCCTGATACCAAATTCTGCCCACTTTATCCACTGTTCCTCACAGTTCACATTGTATTAGGCAAACCATACAGAAGCCATACTCCTAAAGCTTTGTAAAGCACTAATTTCTTGACAAAATAAGAAGTTGGGATTTGGTAGAAATATGCATTCAATGGCCCCCTCCAATCCCCCAGATAACCCAGACTTAAATTTGAATTTTTATTCCCCTTCCCTACCCAACTTGTGCCTTAAGCTTTTCACTCACCTAACTCTTTTGAGGAGGGGAGAGGCACAATTCTAAGTGTTTCCCAGGGACATACCTCATAATCTTGGGCAATGTTGGGCCCATAATGACCAGACTACTACTGTAATCTTTTAAAAATGTTCCCATTGTGCTTTGAAGTCCAAGGGAAGGTATTTTTTTTTTCACTGAGGACTTCAAATACTACCCCTGGGCTGCAAATTGAAACAGGATGGTTCACTTTCTTAAGAATGTCTAGCTGACCTTATTCTCTTTTAACTTAAAGTGATTATGGCCTAGCAGTACTTATTAAAAGAAGTAGGAAAGCTTTGGGAATGAATTTCTCCCCAAACTGTTGGTGCCTTTGTTATTATTATGCTAGGTGACAACAGAGTTCATATCTTGCCTTGGATTCTTTTTTTGTTTGTCTGTTTTTTGGGAGGGCAATGGAGGTTAAGTGACTTGGCCAGGGTCACACAGCTAGTAAATATCAAGTGTCTGAGGCCAAATTTGAACTCAGGTCCTCCTGAATCCAAGGCTGGTGCTTTATCCACTGTGCCACCTAGCTGCCCCCCTGCCTTGGATTCTTATTAGCTGTGTGAACCTGGACAAGTCACTTGACTTCTCTGAGCCTCTGTTTCCTCATCTGTAAAAGGAGAGACTTGGACTTGATGGCTCCTGAAGTCCCTTACAGCTCTAAATGTAAGACCCTACAAATGGGCACAATGAGCTAGACAGCTTCTTCCCCTTATTATGTTTTTTCTTTCTGCACAGATGATTTTGAATAAAACTGGAAGGGCTAATGTTTGGTTTGGCTTTGATGGGCCAAGCCCAGTACTTTGAGATCTGTCAGAACAGATATATTTGGTGCATCCTGACCTACTATTCTCCTTGCTCTATGCAAACTGGCTTCAAATTGGCATTCTCACTCCGAGAATCGCATAGGACCTTGGAGATCATCCAATCCCATCCACACCCAAAGGAGAACTCTTTCAACAACTGTCTGTGATTGGTTATTCAGTCTTTGTCCGGAGTCCTCATACAATGGAAAAAGCACTGGGTTTATAGTCAAAGGCCCTTTTTTTCAAATCCTGTGCATTCATATAGGCTATACCTACATAATAATAATAGCTAGCACTTATATGGGCAGCTAGGCAATGCAGTGGATTGAATGCTAGGCCTGGAGTCAGGAAGACCTGAGTTCAAATCCAGATCCAGACACTTATTAGCTGAGTGACTACCAGTTCGACCTTGGGTAAATCATTTCACTTTTCTTTGCCTCACTTTCCTTGGTGAACTGAGGTTGTTGGATTAGATGATCTCTGAGGTCAATTCCTACTCCATATTCATAAGCCTTCACCCCGCCAGTGAGGGACAATCTTTCAGGGCAATCCATGCCACTTCTGGTTAACTCTAATTGCTCAGAAGTTTTTCCTTTCATATCCAACTAAAATCTGCCTCTCCAGGTCAGTAAATGAAAGGTTTTCCTATAAATCCCTTGTCAGGAACTGACTTTGAGGTGCTTCCCCTTGGCTAAAGCCAGTGGCATTCATCAAACCCCAGGTACCTCCCTGACTCAAATAAAAACCAATCCAGCTATTTTGTGGGTACCAGACTTCTCTGGGCTCAGGAGAAAGCCCAGCTCAACAGCCAGCCTTTGTGTCTGTCAATCACCCCTCTCATTTTAAACAGGAAAGACATTTCTTTAA
This sequence comes from Dromiciops gliroides, assembly GCF_019393635.1. NCBI lineage: Eukaryota > Metazoa > Chordata > Mammalia > Microbiotheria > Microbiotheriidae > Dromiciops > Dromiciops gliroides. Next base: position 172,000,489 of record NC_057864.1, on the reverse strand, counting down.
TCCACCTGTTCAATTATCTGTCATGCTGTGGCCTTCTTGCTAATTGTCACTCCTGGCTTTCTTTCATGTTGTAAGAGGACACTTAATATTCTTTAATGACCTTAAGCAAAGTGATTGACACTAGATACCAGTGTCAGATGTTCTGATGACGCAGCTTAGCCTCCTAGTAGCAGAAAAGCTTCCTGCCATGATTAACTTAGAGCTGTGAAAGTTCTAAAATGTGCTGTCTATTTTCCCCTGATGCAAGCAATTTTATTATAGTGCAGTGGTAGGAGCAGAAAACTTTGACTCCACCTGCCCTTCTGCTGAGACAGGCCATCACACTCAGGAAGGCAACTTGTGCTGGGGACTGAGGGTATTCGTGAATAGTTATCAGCCTTTCTCCAGTATATAGGTGTTTTTTTTTTAGCTCCTTCCCCTCCCTTTCTTTCCCTCTCCAATTCTCTCATATTCTCTCTCTCTCTCTCCCTCTGTGTCCAAATAACAATAGGATTACAGCTGACTTATGACTGGCTGGCTGCCATTTTCCAAGCCCACATTAAATACTCTGGGCAAAAAAACCCAAGAAGAAATTCATTTTGCATTTTAACTTAAAATGGAAAATTATTTGTGTGCCTTTTTGTAATAGGAGGTTGAGATGGAAGAAAGATGTAATTCTATTTTCTTTGGAATCAGCAAATGGTTCCCAATAGTAGTGGTTGAAAACTTCTGAGTAAAAACATTGCATCTTTTGTGTATCAATGACTGGGAGATCTGTTGAGGGTTAATACAGTGAAAAGACCCTGTCATATCCTCCTCCAATTCTACCCCTCCCGCACAACACACATACACCCTCCAGTCCCAAACACAAGGGAATTCCTATAAATTCACTGCCACTCAGTTTTGGAATTTGTAAGTATAGTCCCAGCCTGTATGAAGCCTGCCATGTGTCTGGAGAATGGTAGACCTAAAGCTGACTGGTACCACTATAAACTGATTATGCTAATAGACATATATAAGATGTCTCTTAAGTAGTCAAGGATATAAACAAAGAGTTCTTAAAATAAATGCAAATTATTAATAACTATATGAATGGCCAAGTCATTAGTCTTAAAAGAAATGAAGATTAAAGAAATCTTAAAGTTTCCCTTCACCTCCAGCAAACTGACAAAGATAAAATATGGCAATAGTCAAATTTAGAGTGATTGTGTAAAAATAGGCATAGCCATGTGCAGTTTGTGGAGCTGTGGATTAGTACAGCTATCCTGAAAAATGATTTGGAATAATACAAATAAAGTGTCTTTGACTTAGAGATTCCACTGTTAGGTATGTATCTCAAGTTCATTGACAAAAAGCAAGGCTATGCATATATAACAAACTAATAAAGTAGCATTTTTATGGTAGTAAAAAATTGAAAACAAAATAGATGCCTGTAGCTTGGGCAGAGTTAACCAAATTGAGGCATGTGAATATAATGTAACATGATCATGCATTAAGAAGTGATGAACATGATGAATATAGAGATGCATGGAGAGACTTACATGAACTGATGTGATGTGAACAGCCAGGAAAGCAATATATATATATATATATATATATATATATATATATATATATAATTATGATAACAATGTAATGGAAAGAACAACTATCACAAAACAATAAAAAATGAATGTTCTGTAATTATAAGAAACAAACATGACCCCAATGAAGACATTTGAGAACATACCCCCACCCCCTACTCCTTTGCAGAAATGGAGGTTCATAGGCATAGATTGTTACATATAATATCAAAAAATATTTAATGCATTGATTGGTTTTGCTGATTTTTCTTTTCTTCCACTTTTTCTTAAAAGAAAATGCCTTTTGATAAATGATGACTCTTTGGGTGGGAAAAGGGAAGGACACAGGAGGAAATTTAGGGAAAGTAAAACAAAAACAAAAGATATCAATAAAATATATTTTTAAAATTATATTGCTTTAATCCAACTGGGTCCTCATTGCTAATTGTTTTATGCTTTCCTGTTCAACTCTCAACTGTTCTCCTCACAGCAACTGTTTGAACCTTTCTCTTCTTGACCTTAATAGAACTTAGTGATCATGGTAAGGGTGTGGGGAAGCGTTAGAGAAAGAGGGGTAGAAAGGGGTCTCCTGGATTATTGCAAAAGTCTCTTAAGTGGTCTTCCTGCCCTAAGTCTCTTCCCTCTCCATTTAATCCTCCATACAGTGACCAGAGTAAAAATTCTCAAGTAGAGTTTTTGACTATGTAAGTTTTTGACTATGTAAGTTTTTGACTATGTAAGACCCCAGAAATTTAGCTGGAACTTCTCTACCACTACAGTAGCCTGATACTGGATTGCCCAATTCTGAATGCGATTGCTGTTTTATGTATAATAAGCCCAGAAGTAAATATGATTCAGCTAATATCAAGAAAATTCCTTATTGTTCACCTTTATCCAGTGACCAGAACATTCTATTCCCCTAAGACTAAGGATTTATTTGAATATGGCTTATGTTGACTGATTCATTTGAACCATCTGGGCCTTCTGTGATTTCATTGTTTGTGATAGAGGCAGAACCTCCTTTACATTAGCATGAATTCTCCTAGCCTCTGCCTCTCAGAATGCTGAATTTCCTTCAAAGCTCAAGTCAGATTCCATCTTCTACATGGGTCCTTACAGATAGTGCCTTCTTCAACTGCATTATCTTGTATTTATATATATATATATATATATACACACACACATACACATATATGTTTCCCCAAACAGAATGTAAGCTCCTTCAGGGCAGAAATTGTTTCATTTTTGGTTTTGTATCTGGAAGTTGCTAAAGAAATGTTTATTGGTTGAAAGGATAACTTGGGTCTTAAGAGAGCTTAATGTTCATGATAATGTCAGGACATAAGACAAGGTCTCATGACTAAGGGTATAGAATGACTCCAACTAGATGATACTCCTTCTAGTCAACATTTATCTTATAGTGAGTTGATAATACTAAGACTGAAGCATAACAGAAAAAAGGAGGATATAAAAATAGGATAGAGAAGGTAATTCAACCTTCAGGTAGGAGTGGTACCATCATGAAGAAAACATCATAAGGGAAGAACAAGAGACTATATAGACCATGAAGTTGAGCACAGAGTTAATAACAGGCTAGAAGGGAAGAGGAAAAAAGGACAGCAGTAATAAAGAAATTACAGAAGAAAATATTGTTCATTTTAATTATATGCAACTAAAAAGTTTTTAAATGAAAAAAGCATTGCAATAGAATAAGATGGGAAACTGTTGATGGGGGGGGGGAATCATTGCAAATATCCCTTAAAGGAAGGAGCCTAATGTCTAAGATATAAAGGGAATTAATGTACAAATATACAAGCCATTCCTCCAATGGATATGTTCAAGAGATGTAAACAAATTATTCTCAAAAAAAAAAAAGAACTGCAATGTATTTACAACTATAAGAAGATCATTCCCAATATGGTAATAAGAAAAATGCAAATTGAAAATTTCTAAGGTTTCACTTTTGTTGAAAATTGACAGATGACAAAAGATGTCAATAATGTTAGAATAGCTGCAAAAGACAGCCATATTAAGATAAGCAAACAATTGTGTCATTAGTGGATCTGTTAATATGTCCAATTATTCTGGAAAGTGATATTGAATTATGTTTTTAAAAGTAACTAAACTTTGTTGTTGTTCAGTCTTTGTGTCCTACTCGTCATGACCCCATGGAGCTTGTATTCTCCACTATTTCTCAAAGTCTGTCTAAGTTCATGTTTGTTGTTTCCATGACACTATCTATCCATCTCATCCTCTGCTGCGCCCTTTTCCTTTTGCCTTAAATGTTTCCCAACATTCAGGGTGTTTTCCAATGAGTCTTGTCTTCCCATTATGTGGCCAAAGTATTTAAACTTTGGTTTCAGTATTCAACCTTCCTGAATTAATTTCTGTAGGTATGGTCTGATTTGATCTCCTTGCTTCCAAGGGAGTCTCAAAAGTCACCTCTGGCACCAAAATTCAAAAGCATCAATTCTGCAGGACTCTCAGCTTTCCTTATAGTCCAACTATCATATCTATACATTGTTACTGGAAAAACCATGGAATCACCAGCCATGCCTTTTTGACCCCCAAATCCCACTGCTAAGCACATAGCACAATGAAGTCAGCAATAGAAAGGTATACCAAAAATTCATATCAGCATTGTTTGTGGGAGCAAAATCTCGACACAAAGTACATCCTTAGAAATTTTGGATTGGCTAAATGAATTGTTATATATGAGTGTAATAGAATATGAATACAATATAAGACTATAAAAGTGAAGAATTCAGAGAAGTATGGGAATACTTAAATGCGTGATTTCAGATTGAAATAAGTAAAGGCAGAAAAACTATATACACAATGAACACAATAATGCAAATGGAAACATTAGTCATGTAAACCAGAACATCATGTAATTATAATGGATGTTTGGAACTGGAGAAGAGTTGAGGAAATGTAACACCTTCTCTTTGTTGCAGAGGTTGGGGTCTTTGGGTATGGAATATTTCATATGGTATCATATAAGATTGATGTAATTGGTTTTGCTGAATTTTAAAAATCTTTATTAATAAGTAATGGCAGATGAGGGAGAGATATATATAGAAATGATTATGATGTAAGAGAAGGGAGGAAGGAAGGAAGGAAGGAAGGAAGGAAGGAAGGAAGGAAGGAAGGAAGGAAGGAAGGAAGGAAGGAAGGAAGGAAAGAAGGAAGGAAGGAAGGAAGGAAGGAAGGAAGGAAGGAAGGAAGGAAGGAAGGAAGGAAGGAAGGAAGAAGGAGGGAAGGAAGGAAGGAAGGAAGGAAGAAGGAGGGAAGGGAAGGAGGGATGGGAAAGAGGAAGGAAGAAAGGAGGGAAGGAAGGAAAGGAAAGAAGGAAGGAGAGAAAGAAGGAAATGAGGGAGGGAAGGAAGAGAGGAAGGAAAGAAAAAAGGAAATGAGGGAAGGAAAGAAGGCAGGAAGGAAATGAAGGGAGGGACAAAAGAAAGGAGGGAAGGAAGGAGAGGAGGGAGGGAAAGAAAGAAAGGAGGGAGGAAAAGAAAAAATGAAGGCAGGAGAAAAAGAAAGAAAGGAAAGAGGGAAGAAAAGTCAGGAGGAAGAGAAACAAAGAAAGGATGGAAGTTACTGAAAAAGACAAATGCTTATTTTGGAAATTTGCTTTAAGTTGAAAGGTTCAATCAGAATCAATTACAGACATAACCAGTCTAATAGCTACTGAGATTGTCAGATATTATTGGCAGGGAATTCCACTGAAGTTCTATTGCAATGCTTGATCATAGTGGGAAAGTGACTCCATGGACTTTCCAAGTCTACACCCCCAAAGTTCAAGGTCCAACAAGTTTTACAAAGCTGGAAAAGCTTTGAGGATGAGTCCAATGAAGGACTGCATGGCTATCATTGGATAGACTCATTTCTAGAATGTTGATTCATCACTAGCAGATGATAATGGGCTTTTTGGAGCATAGCAATAGCACAGTATTGACTGTTATATATTTAAGAGGTTCCCACCTGTGTGATTGGAGGGAGCACACTAGTGTAATCACATGAAATCCTTCAAAGTAAATATTAAAGACTAGGTAAGGATAGTGTAGTGGACCTCAGAGTCAAGAAAACCTGGGTTCAAATAGGGCTTCTACCATATACCAGCTGTAGAACTTGAGGCAAAACAGGTGCCTCTAGGGCAACTCTCTAAAGCAAAAAGTTGTAGAACAGTTGCTGCTCTGCTTTGGTACAGGGTGTTTCTTCACTGGAAATTTCCCACACCACTAAAATCACAAGTCTGGAACAACAGCAACAACAAAAATGGAGGCCAAAATGGGAGGTTAACAGGAAAAAAAATACCCTATTCAGGGTCTTATCTACACTACTACTTTTAGTCAGATATTTGAATAATATGAGAGTAATTTAACCATATCCCCAACCTAGGTGGATATTTCACTTATATGTCCATAGGCTAGCTAAGAATAGTTGTCAATGGTGCAGCCATCTTTATAATACAGAATATTTATAACATGTAGATAATTTTGGCTATTTCTTCAAACACTTACTTTCAGAGACATGGAGATAAGACATTTTTATATTTAGATGCAAATTCGCTAGAGGGAAAGTGTTGCTATAATGTGAGTGAACACCCTCAATAAAATTGATTGAAGATATCATTGCCTGCTTGCCAATGTAGAAGCTGCCAAAGGTACCTGGATGCCAAAGGTGGCAGCCATTCAAGCCCAACTCAGCTGTGCATTACAATTCACTGTGAAATGAATCATAATGTTATTAATCATCCCAGAAGGGTTCCTAGCCTGGGGGAAGGGAAGCCTTTTGAGCTCATTTAGGACCTGGAACATTCAATTTTCAAGCTCTCAAGTTTCAAACAGTTTGAGCCCTGGGGGGATGGGAGTTATTTATTTTTGGCAGAAAAGATTTCCTCCTTCTAAGAAGAAAGAGAAAGAAATGAAGTTGTAAAATGCATGTGAAAAGCCTTCTTGGATATCAAATAGCTAACACCAAAGTCATGTTTTCCTTTAAACCCCAAACAGAAATTGCTTGACTCTCTGCTCCTTTACTCCAATCACATATAACTCTCTGCTCCAACCTGAGAATTCAGACACACTGGCATGTTGAAACTACTTCTGGAAGGAATCTCTTCCCCCAAATACAGCTGGGTCAATGTCAGACTCCATTCTTGCTTGGCCATTTTGCTTATGTCCGACCTCCTGTTATCTAGGGCAGTTGGTCTGAACTCTGTTGTCTTCAGTTTCAGCTTTGTTCCCTGATGTTTTTTTTTTTTTTTACCTGCCTGTTAATATGGTTTCTTAATTATCACTGTTTGACCTTCTTGGATTCTGAACCCCTTTCCTTCTTAACCTCCTGATATCTTTTTATATTTTGAAAACTGTAGAGTATGACTCAGTTTCTTCATCTATACAATTCAAGTAAAAGCAACTACTTTGATTACCTGGGGTGGTTGAAAAGCAAATGAGACAATGTGTTTTAAAGCTCTTTTAAAATTCTACTATGCTATGTACAAAGGTAGATGATTGCTACTTTTCCTTGGATAAAGTATTCTCCCCATTTCATTTTAGGTCTTAGCCATTTTGATTGATGTCATGATTAACAAGTGGTGGCAGTTAAGACCAGTTAATCAAATGCTTATCTGTTGAATTCCTAAACACACATTTGACATTGAGCAGTGAATATAGCTCTTATCAACATTAGCTACAGTTTGGATTTTATCCAACATGTACATGAGCATTTATTTGCATGTGTGGAGAGGCTTCCTTGCATACTGGATAGAGCACTCTTGGACTTGAGGTCAGGAAGACCTGGGATAAAATCCTGCCTCTGATATTTAGGAGCTTTTGGTCCATGGGCAACTTAACTAATCACCCTAAGCCTTAGTCTATATGTGGGCTATGATCTGCATAGTGGAATAATTTCTCACACTTGGTGAAATCATAGCTCCTTGATGCATTGCTCACATATGTACATACCTTCACACATAGGTTCTAGTATCATATTAGCTGTAGGACTTTGTGTTACTCTGCCTCACTTAAATCCAATTCACGTGCAAGTTAAGACATCACTCATGATTTCATTGGTGCTCTTTGAAAGTGAAGAATGCACAACAACATGACATTGGGCAAGTTGCTTGGCCTCATTAATCCTGTTTCATTATTTATAAAATGGTGCATTTATATAAAATAGCCCCCTTAGCAATCCCTTCCTGCCCCAGCTTCCATGTCTTGCCTGAAATACTAGCCCCCACCCCCAAGTTTATGGAAGCATGAGGATGGGGCAGGCCATGGACTTTGCTTGTATTTGTATCCCCAGTGCTTTGCCCTAATAAATGTGCTCTCTCTCTCTCTCTCTCTCTCTCTCTCTCTCTCTCTCTCTCTCTCTCTCTCTCTCTCTCTCTCTCTTTCTCTCTCCAATTTGCCATTCTATCTATCTATCTATCTATCTATCTATCTATCTATCTATCTATCTATCTATCATCTGTTAGTCTATCTGCTCTCTATCTAAATATTGGAATAAACTGTCTTGCAGGGATATTATAAGGATCAAATCAAAATATATCGAAACTAATTTATGTCAATAAAGAGCTCTATAACCTTCAGGTAATCCCAATATCCTTTTGTTCATGATTCATTTTGGAAGCTTCCATTTATTCATAGCTATGTGCTTGGTCCTTCATGCAGAAGAGTTTATATTGTCATGACTCTCTAAAGGATTATAATTTAAGACAAATGTTTGTCTTCTTAATTAAACAACATAACCTTAACTCTCTTTCTTGGGGTCCAAGGAACCAGAGACTGATTAATGACCTGAGAGAGCAAGTGACTTTCCCTGGGGTTGGTAATTCTGTAAAGGTGTTGCTTCTTTCTCTTGGAGGAACCATAAGATACTCAATGAGGTGAAGTGAATAGAGCTCAGGCTCTGGAGTCAGTAGACTTGACATGTCCTCAGACAATGTACTGGCTGTGTGACCCTGAGAAAGTCATTTAACACTGTTTGTTTCAGTTCCTTATCTGGAATATGAGCTGGAGAAGGAAATGGCAAACCACCTCAGTATCTTTCCTAAGCAAACTCCAAAATGGGATCATGGAGAGTCAGACACAACTGAAACAATTCAATAACAACAAATGACATTCACTATAAAATGAGGAATGCAGTCCATCTCCTCTGTAAGAATGAAAAGAGAATACAGCATCTTGGGTAAATCCACTAGGACTTGGGTAGAAAAAGTTTCTTCTCTCTTTCAGTTCCAGAAGGTATCTTCCTGGCTCCCAATTCTCCCTAGAGTCTAAGTCATTCCCTGGAAACATATGGTATGTAAGCTGCAGTACAGGGCCCCCTGGTGGTTTTGAAAAATAAATCATGAGTTCACTTCTCCATTTTGAAAGGCAGGTCTATCTGGACATTTCTTCTCTAGGTTTGTTTCCCATCTAGAACCTGATTTCCACAAAGAAAAGTGGGCTGCCATAATTTCAGGGTGAACTGAAACCACCTCACTTCCCTTCAACAGACTAGATTAAAAGGATGGTTATTACATGTGATCCATCCTACTTCCTCATTCCTCCTGCAAAAATGATAAATCGATGAGCAAATCCTCCCACTTCATGCCTTAGGAAGAAGGGGGTGGTGATCGCCAAACATTAATAACACCGTTTCATCAATAGAGATCTTTCAAAGAATGGGGGTACATAGGGCACAGAGCCTCCTCATGTCCCCAGCAACCATCCAAAAGCAACTGAAGCCCTTGGAGGCAGTGTGGGCTCTCCAGTGCTCTCTCCTCTCTGTCTGAACATAGTGCCTTGCAAAGAAAGCCAAGCCTTTAAGACTGTCTCACAGTGGGTTGTGTTCAGAAATGTTATTCCAATGACAGGGTAGGTTTTGTACATAGCCGGGTATACTTTCTGTCTGTCTCTCCTGTGACCAATAACACATAAAATAACAGGGTGTGGGCCGTGACTGGGGTACAGGATGAAGATCAATGACCCCTACAAAAATGAAACAAGTAGTCTTGGTCTCTTTAGCCATTTCACTAAAGCCTAAAGAGTTAACCAGGGTAAGTGAAGCATCTTATACAAACCAAAGTGGAAAATTTTTGAAATCCAGGCCTCAAACCCCTAAGCTATAATTACAGAGAAACGCTTTCATCTGGAGTAAAAGTGATTCTACTTTTTCTTCTCTGTTCCCTCCAAAGTGAAGGTTTCAGAACAGAATTCATTGCAGAAAGGGATGTTTGTCCAGAGGAGTTAGGAACATTCTCTATTCCCCTCTGACAGCAACAAGCCATTTATTCCAAATGAATCAATGGATTCTGGGTGATTAAGAGCAGCCAATAAAATGTCCATAATGGAAAAAAATCCTTTAGGAAGCTCCCAGCAGCACTGAGTGTTTATTATTTTAGATGAAAATTATATTTAAAAACTTTTATATAAAAATTGTCAAAAGTGCTAGAGATTGGATCATTTTAATATTAATTTAACCCAACAACATTGCCTCCCAGCTCTGCTCATCTTTTGTTTACTTTGAACACAAACCATTACAAACATGTTTATATCTAGCCAACAGTAAAAGTTAACAAGTTAAAAGTTTACTCTTCAAGAAAAAAGTACCACCAATGAGGTCACTGGAACAGAATAATAAAAAATAGATGCCAGAAAATTAGCTTATGGGGTGGGGATGGGGAGTCAAAGAATTTCAAGGAAATAAAATCAAAAGTGATCTACACCTTTGAAGTCTTCAATGTGTTTAAATGCTACAATGTTAGGCTAGTGATTTTTTTTTGTAGGCAATTCTCAGAGCAAATCTGTCCCATTATTTTGTTGTTTTGTTTGATGCCTTCCAGTCTCAGCCAGGGCAGCTAGGTGGTGCAATGGATAGAGTGCCAGGCCTGTCATCAGGAAGACCTGGGCTCAAATCTGACCTCAGACACTTAATAGCTGCGTGACCCTGGGCAGGTCATTTAACCCTGTTTGCCTTAGTTTCCTCATCTGTAAAATAAGCTAGAGAAGTAAATGGCAAAACCACTCCAGTATCTCTGCTAAGAAAACCCCAAATGGGGTCATGAGGAGTCGGAAACAACTGAAAACAACTAAACATCAACAACAACCAAAATATTAGCCAAACATTGACTAATCGTCTTCATCTCACACCTAACCACCTAAAAGTCTAACGTGGAGAAAAAGCTGACTTGTCAGCCTTAGAAAGAAACAATCTTTGCCATGAAGCATGTTGTCAAGGAAGACACAGGTCATGTGAACTCCTTCCACTCTCATTCTTCCCCCTGACTGCTAGCAAACCCTTCCAAAGTTTGCCAATTGCATTTTCTAAATTAGTATTTAGAAAATGCCAGTTGTGTGAAATACAGAGGAGTATGTGTATACTGATCATAAGCATCTGACAAAGTCCGGCCAGGTTTTCAGGCCTCAGATTTCTGTTGAATCACTTTTGTTTTTGTTTTTGTTTTTGTTTTTAAGCAAACAGGCTCCTCTGATTTGCCACCAGAACTGTCTGACTCTCTCGCCTTTTTGATTTCTTGCTCCTCTGCCTTACCTTCCAGCACAAGGCACTGGAAGCTAACAAAAGAAGTCCAGATGACAGTAGGATAAGCCCCAAAATGGAGATGATGGATCCATGAGAATTAAAACTGTAGGCTACAGCTGTAACCACCACTCCCGCAATCAGAAGGACCACAGCGAATGGGATGATGCAGCGGTAACAGGAGAGCTCGGCTCCTCCTGTGGCGGCTGTCAGCTGAACCTCACTGACCAGGGGAATCGCAGTGACCACACACTCGTTGTTATTGCTTTTCTCCATCCTGACGGGCTCTGGACTCTTCCCTGTTCCTAAAATCTCTTTCAAGTGCTCTTCAGTCATATTGAACTGCAGGGATTTCTTGGTTGGTTTGTAGACTAGTTCTGGAAGTGTTCATTAAAGCTTTGGAGAAAAGAGACACACAGCTGAAGAATGTTCATTCTAAGACATACCAAGAAAATGCAATTTCTAATCATGGTAATAATAACTTACATTTATATAGTGATCACATTGTGCTAAGTATGGACTTTGCAATTATTATGTCATTCAATCCTCACAACAACCCTAGTCCTATTATTATCCCCATTTTGTGTATCAGGAAACTGAGGCAAACAGAGATTTAATGACTTCCCTGGAGTTGGTAAGTGTTTGAGACTGAATTTGAACTTGGGTCTTCCTGACTGACCAGCTAGCTATTCACTGTACCACCTGAGAGGCAGAAGACTAGAGAAAGCCTCTCTCCTCACCCTAATGCCTCCCTGTGCCCCTGCTCCCACTTCCACCTTGTAAGTTAGTTGTAATAGTGCCTTTTGTTTGTATACAACAGTCATTTCTGGATATAGGACCCTTCTAACTCCCCTCTCCCACCTTCACCTTGAATTGAACCTTTTCAAGTAATAAAGAAAAACAGCTAAGCAAAATGACAGTGATGACATCTGAAAATGTATACAGTGGAGACAGATGAGCTTCATTATCCCGATCTTGCCATTAACACCTTTTTATTCAATTGTATATTTTATTCTCCCGGTTTTCCTTATTCACCTCTGCCTGGATAGATTTATCCAACCAGCTTAAAGAAATTCAAAAATTAACTTCATGTTTTTCACCATCAGCTGATAGATGAGGCCAACAAAACTGAAGAAAGAGGGGTTATAAAAACCAGGAAGCATTTTACAGTGTTTAATAGACCCAGGAGGGCTACAAATGCTTTACTAGCTCTTCCGTTATGCTATTGCTCCTTTTCCCCTCGAAACATAACAGAAAGGACTGAATCCAGATTTTAAATGTCATCAGTGCCAGGGGTGGGAGTCTTTTGAACAGATACCTCTAACAGTAACTCTAAGCCAGTGTTGTGGCTACATGACATGCATTCTTTCCAAAAGATGATCCATTGACAAAAGTGATTGTCAATGGAGGCAGAGCCAATGAACAGGAGAAAGTCGGACTGTGACTCCTCCATTAGTTGTCATGTAGTTAACAGAGGAAAAGCATGTATGTTTCTGCTTCACTCTTCTACATAGAGGTACTTTCCAGGCACCTCTGGTGGAGGGAAATGTTACAAGGTTTTAGTTAGAATGAATGAGTATGTACTCTACAATCCAAACTGACCTGGAGGCTTTTAATCCTTAAACAAAGAAATAAAAGGGACAGTGTGTTGGGGAGAGCAGGGGGAGGAGAGAGGGAGAGTGGTTTTGCAGTGTTCCATTTTCTTAAAATTTAAAATAAAACTAATTTTCAGTTGATTCCTATTCTTGCGGTTGTTAGTGCTTGTTCCCTTCTCCCTTTGAATATATGCTTATCTATTTACATGTTTAATCACCCCAGCAGAATGTAAACTGAAGGGTTACCTCCTACATGGGTCTTTTTTAATCTACTCCCCTTTCTTACCTTCCCAACCAATTATTTCGTACACGTTTAGTACACATTTATGCACGTATGTGTTATTTCTCTCAATAGACTGTAAGTTTCTTGAGGGCAAGGGACATTTCATTTTCATCTTTGCAACCTCAATGCCTATCACAGACACACAATAGGAGCTTAATTCCAACTGAAGTTAATTAAAGGCAGGGATCTTTCTCCAGAGACTTCACCTTCCCCCATTTTATCTTTATATTCCCAATACTTAGTCCAGTGTCATGCAAATGCTTAATAAATGCTCAAAGGGTCATGTTGATTGAAATAGCACTGAGTTGCCAAATCACAATTCCTATGAAGAGAGCATCCTTTAAGGCTACCTGTAACACACATGTGCACAAATAGACAAACGCACATATATTCAGAGCTAATTTTCAGTAAGATTTGACAGATGCACTCCAATTCTCCTGACTTAACTTTATTGAAATGTTCCTCTTTTGAAAATCCAGTCAAACCTGAAAATGTAATAAAAGTCTCCTAACTTAGACACAGAAAAGCAGTTTGATCCACAGGACTGAATTTGGGTCAATGAGATGAAATTCTTGCCTGTTACTCAGGCTTGTTAGTCACTTCCTCCCAGTTTTGAGAAGCAGACAGCCAGAACAACTTAAGGCATGCATTTCAGCCTTTTGCCTTGTAGAACCTTACCAAATAGACTTAGGGTCATCTGGCAGAAACACCTCATACGGACTGATGCCCTGGATATTTTCAATATCCACTAAGAATAAAGGCAAAACAAAGCAATTTTCACAGTGTCTGCCCAGGTCCTAGCAGTCAGATATCCTCCCAACATTTTGTTACACCTACCTAATGGAGCATTTGTACTTATTTCAGGCACAACAAAGAACATTTCCCAAACCCTGCAGTTACCCAGTAGAGACTGCCAATCAAAACTGAGGCAACCTGGGACTTTGAAGTGGGATATGTGTTGGGGTGGAGGGGTGGGAGGGATGGTAAATCCAATTAAAAATAATGGGATGGTGCAAAAACTATAGATGAGAACAATGTTCAAATTACTTATACCTACCTCAGAAAAGGGAAATCCATTGACATCAAATTCAGGGTGATCTTTTACGGAAGAAAGCAGAAGTCTTATCTCTTTGAAGCTTTTCTGTCAACTTGAGAAAAGAAGGCAGCAGCAGCTCCAAATCCCTCTGGTAATGTGTCTTGGCCAGAGGGGAGGGGGGGGGGCTCTTTGAAAAGATAAATGAGAAAAGAACCTGTAGGGAGGAAAGCCAAAAAAAGAAAAAAACAAAACCTAACCCACTCAGCTTCAGGACTCTGAAACTCTTTCCTCTTGCCCTCTGCCTCTAACACCCTGTGCCTCCAACATCAAAAAGAGCAAAAGCTCTTCTCTCTCTTCCTCCCTCTCTTTTTATCCCCTCCCTCTCCCCTCCTCCTCTTCCCTCCCCGTCATTTTTTTCCTTTTCCTTGCCAGCAGATTCCAAGTTTTAGCCCTTCCCAGTTTTTGCTCTCTGACATGGTAAGTGTCAGAATCATTCGCTTGGGTCCCCAGAGAAAGGACACAGCTTTTACTTTGATTTCTCTCATCGAGTTGACTACATGTGGATCCTGACTTTCATTACTCATGTTTTCCCACTTAGGCTTCCAGCTTAGGGCCCCCACTGTCCCCTCCTCCCTTGCCTCAAGAGTTTTCAGGAGAACCAAAGGTTTAAACACCCTGAGGTCAGTGCTGCTATAGACCCTGCAGAGGGCGGCTCAGGGGGAAGCTCTCAAGGGACAACCAAAGGATGGAAATTATTATCGACAGCAGGAACAGCTGGGAAGCCACCAGGCAGCTGGGTTAACCTTACGAACCAGAGGAAAAAAAAAGATTTATGTTCCTAAGCTTTTCCAGCCTTCCTCTTCTGAATGGGTGTGAATAGGCCAGGAGTATAGGAGTTCTGTAGAAAGATGAATCCAGAGCAAGCTAATCTTGGGGATGGGGGAGGGGAGGAAGATGGGGGCAATGGATTTCCAGTAGTGCAAAATGTTGATTTTAAGTTGTTGCCAATTAAACGTGGCAACTCACTGCTTGCATCAATGAATAGGTAAATGATGGGCACACTGACACACCAGAGAAGAAATTTCGTGGCTTTCAAATGCAAATGCGGATAGCTTTTCTTTCATCTTTTTCAAGCTATTCTGCATTTATAAGCTTCTATTCTCAAGACAGGGCTGTCATTTAGGGTTTGGGTCTTGAAGAATATTGAAAAACTATAAGTGTTAGATTGTTACAATGAGATTTTTAAAATGGCAATTATACCAGGGAGTATATCATGCAAACTTTTCTTAATCTGTTCTGAGTTTTGAAATCCCATGGGAGTTCTTGTTTTAGTGAAATTCATGCATTTTCTAGTGACTCAGCAGGTTGGCTATCTTAATTCAGCAAATCCACATATGCAATGAAATTGCAAAATGGATTTTTCCCTTGTTCACTTGCTTTAGTAAAAATGACATGGAGGTGGGGGACAGGGACAGAGCAAAGGTAGTGATTCAGGTCACTTAGCTAAGTTACCATCTGAAAAAGAGTATTGTTGCTCCCAGTTTATCAGTTACATTTTTTTTTATTTGTCAAGGGAAGGTGGGAGTAGAGGGGGAATGGAAGGATTACATCTTTATTTTTACAATGAGGTTGAAAAGGCAGGACATGTAAATTCTGTAAGTGTACAATAATCGTGAAAGACTTCAGCACCCTGTTTAACTGCCTGATGAACAACTACATGCTAGGAGTAAGGGGAATAACTGGAGTGTCTCAGCTGTTGCTGCCCTCACCTCTTTTATGTCTTTTACAGAGTAAGTGGGGGGGGGGGAAGTTATCACCAGGTAATCAATGACCAATGTAGGCTCTTGGTGTTTGCCATTCCCCTAGCCCTTCCAGGGATCATAGGATCGGAGACAGAACTGGAAGGGACCTTAGAGGGGCTCTAGGTCAATCTCTTCATTTTCCTGAGGAACTTGAGGCACTTGCCCAGTGTAATACAGTTAGTAAGTACCTGCGGTGAGATTTGAACCCAGGTTTTCCTATATCTAAGTTCAACACACCATCCATTTCTACCCAGTATCTCGTATATGTGATAAATCTGTGTGTATATATGTATATGTGTGTGTGTATATATATATATCATGCGATATATGCAGACACATACACAATATGCACACATATACATATATGTATAGGCATGCACATTCATGCATGCACACATAGCCATACACACATGTACACACATGCAGATATGCATGCTGTCATTACATCTCAAAAGCAATATCATTTGTTTTGGAAAGCAATAGTAAAAGTAGAGAAAACCATTCCTAGAGATAGGTGTGAAAGTTCTGTCACTAGAAGGTAGTACCTTCTTTTAAGTGTTTCCCCTCTGCTTTATCAGCTTGCTCGCTACCTTCCTACAGAATAGTCCTCCCATTCCTTACCCCATGCCAAAATCGCCCCCCCCACACACACACTTCCTTATGCTTGGACATCATGCTGCTACTGCTCTGGCTTCCTAGTAGCTATAATGCACAAGATGACAGAGGTAGAAAAGTAATGAATCTGCCAAGATGGGCAGACTGAATGTGTGTGGGTGGTGGTGGTAGTGGTGGGTAGGTGGGTGACCAGTGGTGATGAAGGTTAAGGAAAGGGAGGGATATCTGTGATCTTTCTCCTTAAAAGGCTCACTTCAGCCTTTTGATTTCTCCTTCACTCTCTGGTAATCTTTTCCCTCTTTAACAATCTTACCCCCTTCCTCCAAGTGTGCTGAGAACTTAAGCTCAGTAAGAAATCTGAGGGTGGGGGAGCTACTTTAAAAGTCCTTCCTGGAGACAAAGTGCAGATTGCTCCAACCTCCAGGCTTGGAAAAGAGCAGGCAGAGACAGCCAAAGAAAAATGCCCAAAGGGACACAATCTCTTAGAGATCCCCTTAAGGAAAGCCACCTCTCAACAGACAAAACATACTCTCTTTGCAGTCTTTACAGATTCCAAATGCAAAATTAAGAATTCCTGGTTAACAATGTCAGCTCTCTTCCCAGCAAGCCCAGGATGGCAAAGCAAAGATTTAAATGGCATGAAACACAGATCATACAGGATATATATAAGTAAAGATACCTTCACTCCAAAACTTGTTTGTGCTTTAAAAAAAAAGTCAGTATGCAGCATCCTTCCCTTTTTAAAAATGAGACCAAAATCTCTAGCCAAAAGTGAACTCTCCGAACAAACTCTTTAAGCATATGGCTCAAAGAGAATTCTTTGGTTTTAGAAACTTTTCTGATTGTCCCCAACTCTCTGAAGCCAGCCTGCATCAATGATCAGATTAAATCGATGGGTCCTTTAGTCATTTGCCACACATAGAGACACACATGCGCGTGCGTACACACACACACACACACACACACACACACACACACACACACACACACACACTCCTTTTCTGTCTCAGAGGTTCAGATCAGAGAGCAGAGCAGAAAGAAAATCCTTACCTTGCTCTAGCCAGAATGGAACTGAGACAGACTCTTGGACAGCACAAACAGGAGCAGAGGATGCAAATCCCTGTACTAGGGACTGTAAACAAAGTACTCAGCAAGGTTTAAAAACAATTAAGGGACCAGAGAAAATGTGGTGAAAGGAAATCCCCAATCATTGACTCGTAGCTGTATTTCTCCCAGCCTCTCTGTCGATGTAGACCAAATCATGGTCTGTTTAAAGAGCAGCTGAATTTGGAAAAGTTCCTTCCTTTTGTATTGTGCCGTCGTTTAAGTAATTCCTATCCTCCCTCTGGTTTTCATTTTCAAAGTTTTCTCTTCAGAAGCTGAAACTCAGATCTTGTAAGTGATATCCTCGATTGAGGATTCAGTGTCTTCAAACAAAATGCCCATCTTTTTTTCTCAATAAACATTTAATGGTCAATAAATATTTATCAAGCACCTAGTATGTGTCAGGCACTGTGCTAAGGAGTAGGGATACAAAGAAAAATAAAAAGCAGTCCCATTCTAAGAGGTGAGGGGTTGAAGTGAGGAGATGATAAACATATCGTTGTAATTATGATATGACAAAACCCTAAGAATTTCCATAATAGCTTCTACTTCAATAGGGAGTCAGTGTAGTATGATGAAAATAATATTGGCTCTGGATTCAGAGGAAATGGGTACAAAGCTCCCTTCTGATGTCTTAGTTGCTTTATTAGAGGTAACTGTGTAGTACAGTGGATAGATAATGGGGTTTTGGAGTCAGGAAGACCTCAGTTTGTATCCTATCTCAGACATTTTCTAGCTGTGTGACCCTGGGCAAGCCAGTTTCCTCACTTTTTTCAGTTTTCTCATCCTCAGATAATAATATTTATCTCCCAGGACTATTATGAAGATCAAATAGTTAATATATGTAAAGTGCTTTGTAAACCTTAAAGCTCCCCTTGGGATTGGGAACTGTTTCACTTCCCTCTTAGCATCACTGGTCTGGTACATAGTAGGTAATTAAGAAATGCTTATTGATTGAGATATATCACCTTATTTAATCTTCACAACAACTTTTTGAGAGAGTAAAGATGCATGGCATTAGCCTTAATTAAACGGAAAGGATGAAGATTCAGAATGAGAGACCAAGGTTTGAATCCCAGTTCTCTTACTCCCTCCCATCTGTGTGATTATGTAACCTTTCTCTCTCTCTCTCTCTCTCTCTCTCTCTCTCTAGTGAGGCAACTGGGGTTAAGTGACTTACCCAGGGTCACACAACTAGTAAATGTTAAGTGTTTGAGGCCGGATTTGAACCCAGGTACTCCTGACTCCAGGGCCGGTGCTCTATCCACTGTGCCACCTAGCTGCCCCTGTGTAACCTTTCTAGATCTCAGTTTTCTCATCTGCAAAATAACAGATAATATTTATAGAATACTTTAAGGTTTGAAAAGAGCTTTGTACGTAATCTCATTTTATCCTTATAACAACTCAGGGAGGTAGTGGTTTGAATCCCAGTTTTATAGATGGGAAACTGAGGCAGGGGTTAAATGATTTGCCCAAGGTCATGTACCTAATAAGTGTCTGAAGCAAGATTTGAACTCCCCTCTTCCTGACTCCAGGTCCACTGTTCTATGCACTGCACCATCTAGCTGCTTAAAAGAAAAGGTCAGACTAGCTAGATGATTATTAAGGTCCCTTCGTAGTCTATCCATTCCTTCCAATTTACAGATGAGGACACTGGGGTTGAGGGTGGAGAATGAAGTAATTTACCCAGAATTGTGTTGCTAATAAGAGTTAATAGTAGAGTCAGAGCCAAGACTAGGTTAATTGACTCCCAAGTTAAGTATTATTTCCCTATTGCACTGTTGAAAAGACTTGCCTAAGATACTATAAGTAATGTGATAGTACTAGTTCTATTTTTTATTTTATTTTTACTTTATGGAATAAAACAAGCATTTCTATAACATCATATAAGAAAAAAGACAATTGCACATGAAATTGCAAATCTATTATGTACAACTTGCTATTCCTTTTAAAGATATAATAGAGTTATCATGTAAATTTCCCCTACTCCTTTTTTTCTCTCTCCTCACTCCCAGAGATGACTTCTGTTAGACACAAATAGGTGTGTATTTTTAAATAATTCGACACATACTTATATTTATCAGTTCTTTCTCTGGATGTAGATAGTAAATTTCTTTATATGCCCTTTATAGGGAATTTGGGCATTTATAATAGTAAAATTTCTTATTCATTCAAAGTTGTTCTTAAAACAATATTGCTGTTGCTATATACATTCTCTTGGTTTTGCTCATTTTGCTCTTCATTATTTCATGTAAGTCTTTCATTGTTTTTCTAAGATCATTGAGCTCATCATTTCTTATAGCACAGTAATATTCCATCAAAATAATGTTCCACAACTTGTTCAGCAATTCCTTAATTGATGGCCATTTCTGCAATTTCCATTTCTTTGCCACCACAAAGAGAGTGACTATAAACATTTTATAACATATAGGCTCTTTTCCTTTTTCCCTAGTCATCTTTGGAAATAAACCTAGTAGTTCTAGAATTATCTCTTTTAACTCCCAGCCTAATGCCCTTTCAACTCTATCAGAATGTCTTTATTTTTTATATTGTATTTAATATACAAGTAGTGTGGCATCTATGGACTATATGTGACACATGATGATTAGGACATTACAGCATTGTAAGTATCCTGAACTGGCTTTTGTGTTGCCTTCCTTAAGCCTACAGAAAAGGTAGCATCACTAATAAATTATCTAGCCAAAGAATGCAATATGATTTGCCCCTTATGCCACTAACCAATTTGTTTCACTGTTATATAGGTAAAACAGCTTTCCCCCAAAGCTTCCCCTCACCATATTATTCAAAGGAAGAATATTTCCCTCATGTTAAACATGGATGGTTCCAAGCTATTAATTACACAAAACACCATTTCTTCCTCACTTATATAATCCCACTTGTATATATGTTATTTTCTGTCCAATAGGATGTAATTTTTTGAGAACAAGGACAGTTTCATTTTTATTTTTGTTTTCTCAAGGCCTGGATTTGTTCCTTATACATAGTAGGTCCTTGATAAATGCTTATTAAAATTGAACAAGGTGGGGAGCAAGAAGAGGTGAAAGGAAGGAAGGAAAGGAGGGAGGGAGGGAGGGAGGCTCAGATGATGGGGAAAAAAGGAAAGGAGAGAGGGAGGGAGAAAGGAAGAGTGTGAGCCAGGGAAAAAGGAAAGGAGGGAGGAATAAATGAAGGAGGGAATACATAAATACATGGTTATAAATCTTGGAACATCACTGTCTCAGAAGAATAAAAATGGCAAGCAACTAAAAGGACACAAGAAAGATAAATGTGAGACATAAACATGGTACAGAATATTATCAATAAAGATGTGTACAAGAACAAGAAAGACAAAAGACAAGAGATGGGCATGTCTTATTGGCACATTGATATCCTGAGATACTAAAGGAGGAAGGGAAGGCCTCTGGTATTCTGGGTTTATCCCCTAAGGAAGATTTATAGGAAAACATGGCCAAGAATCACACAAAGTAGAAAGGCACAGAGGAGTTACTATCTGCTTCTGTGGGAACTTAGCATCTACAATGATTGATATTAAAGAAAGATATGGATGGATTTAAGATCTAGAAACCTTCAACTGACTTTCCCTAAAGGCATTGTTACATATATTGGCCTAACGGTGTCTTATGCAGAGTACGTGTTTATGATATGATTGCTGATTTGAGTTTGATTGAATTGATTTGGCACCCCCACCACTTCCAGAGAGAATTCCATCAACTTGGAAATGTCATTGAACAAAGAAACATTATATGTTATACATTATATTTTCATTTTAATTTTTTTCAGTTACCAAGCATTTCTTTTGTCTATATAGTATATTCATGGTCCACATTGGCCATGTCTCCAAAAAATGTGTGTCTCATTCTACATATCTAATCCATCACCTCTCTGTCGGGAGGATACTAGGAAGAGGGGTTGTCATTCAATACAGTATTGGAAAAACCCATGGGTGTGCAGGGGCCAAATTTAATATGGGGAGATTTAATTGGGTGGCTCGCTGTAATATTGGGGTTCAGAAAATAATGAGGGACCTCTAGGTCCAAAGCTTTCTCCCCTCCAGACTGCCTTTTTAAGTTATTTCTCCCAGGCCAATAAGAAAGGAGCTTAAAAGCTTCTTTTCCACAAACAAATCAGGTTTTGTTTAATGGGAATAAAATACACAGCAAAGGTGAAATTAATAAAGTCAAGGACAAGGGAATTGGGAAAAAGGAAAATGGATAATCTCCCTGGCTCTAACAAGGGCTGTCTCAAACCCAAACTCACTTTTAGCTCAGCTAATTGAAAGGGCTGGATTTAACTCACCACCAGGGGTCCATAATTTCTATGGGAGTCAGCAGCCAGTCTCTAGTTCACTCTGAATGCTCCTCCAAGGCCAGACAGAGACCAAGAGTCAGTGAGCCACTTCCTGTTGGGGTCCCTTTTTCTACCTTTTTCTCCCTCCCCCTAAGGGGAGGTCCTTCAAGTAGTGTGGCTGAGACTGTTTACCTGTTGATGACACAGTCCACAGCTTCTGAGGACACGCCTTCTCAGGGTTGGCCAAGTTAAGCTAGGTCTAATAGGGTGGGCCAGGTGTGGCTAAAATCTAATCATCTTTAAGTGGGTACTTAGTAGTTTCTCATTCACGCCCAATTCAAACACTACTAAATCAAACAAGTTGGACCCTTGGGCATCTGCCAAATTCCATTATTTTACCACAGGTGGCAAAAAATTAGAAATTGGAGGGATGCACATCATTGGGAATGGCTGAACAAGTTGTGGTATAGGATTGTGATGGAATACTGTTATAAGAAATGATAGGTAGGATGGTTTCAGAAAAACCTCAGAAGACTTACATAAACCGATACAAAGTAAAATGAACAGAACCAGAACACTATACACAGTAGCAGTGAGATTATAAGGATGATCAATTGTAAAAGACTCAGCTATTATGATCAAGATAACAATTTAAGGGGCAGCTAGCTGGCGCAGTGGATAGAACACGGGCCCTGGAGTCAGGAGGACCTGAGTTCAAATCCAGCCTCAGACACTTAACACTTACTAGCTGTGTGGCCTTAGGCAAGTCACTTAACCTCAATTGCCTCACTTAAAAAAAAAAAAAAAGATAACAATCTAAGACAATTCCAAAAGGCCCATGATTAAAAATACTATCTCCCTCCAGAGGGAGAGAACTGATGAACTCTGAATGCAGATTGAAGCACGTTTTTTTGTGTGTGGGTATTTGTTTTCTTTTGCAACATGGCTAACATGAAAATGTATTTTGCTTGACTTCACATGTATAATCAATATCATTGCTTATCTCCTTAAGGGGGGAAGGGCAGGATGGAAGGAGAAAAATTGACACAAAATTTTTTAAATGAATATTAATTTTTTACATGTAATTGGAAAATATTTAGTAAAACAAAGAAAAATC